>NC_073234.2:58705131-59008552 GCF_029281585.2 Gorilla gorilla gorilla | reverse complement strand
TCACATATTCTGCAGCATCTGTTTTGATGTTTCTTGATCATATATTCACTCTTTCACTAGTCACTACAGGAGGTCTGCAGATTATTATTAACCAAGGTTTTCATTATATACATGCAATCATTTTCTAAAATTTATATTTCAATTTATATAGTAAAATTCACTCATCTATGAGTTTCGACTAATGCATTCAGTCATGTAACCACCAGCCTTGTCAAGATATAAAATGATTCTAACATCCAAAAATATTTGCTTATGCTACTCCTTTGTAGTCAACCCTTTTACCCAGCTCTAACCAGTGGCAACTACTGATCTGGTTTCCACTCCTAGAGTTGCCTTTCCCAGAATGTCATACAAATGAAATCATACAGCATGTAGCCTTTCCTGTCTGGCTTCTTTCACCTAAAATAATGCATTTGAGATTCCTTAATGGGGTTGCTTGTATCAATAGCTTGTTCCTTTTTATTGCAGAATAGTATTCCTTTATGTGTATGTACCACAGTTTGTTGACTCATTGCCCAGTATAAGGACATCTGGGTTGTTTCCAGTTTTTGGTGATT
This sequence comes from Gorilla gorilla gorilla, assembly GCF_029281585.2. NCBI lineage: Eukaryota > Metazoa > Chordata > Mammalia > Primates > Hominidae > Gorilla > Gorilla gorilla. The sequence continues at coordinate 59,007,995 of NC_073234.2, read as the reverse complement.
ATGAATAAAGCTGCAGTAAACATTTGCATGCAGTATTCTGTGTGACTGTAAGTTTTATTTCTCTTGGGTAAATATTTTGGAGTGGGATTGCTGGATCACATGGTATTTTATATTTAAATCAGTAAGAAACTTCCAAACTTTTTCTCAAGCTAGCTGTACCATTTTTCACTCCCCCTAGCTATATGTGAGAGTTCCAGTTGTCCCAAATACTCATCAACATTTGATACTGTCGATCTTTATTTTACTATAGCCATTCTAGTATGTACTAGCATCTCATTGTGATTTCAATTTGTATTTCCTTTTTGACAAATAATGTTGAACATTTTTCCATCAGCTTTTTAGCCATTCATATATCTTCTTTAGTGTAGCATCTATTCAAAACTTTTGCTCATTTTAAAACAGCAGGTTGCTTGTTTTCTTACTATTGACATTTTTAAAAATTGAGGTAATATATATATAACATAATATTTAACTTTTTAACCATTCATAAGCATACAATTCAGTGGCATTAAATATACTCACAATGTTATGTAACCATCACCAACATCTATAATCAATCATCCCCAACAAAAACCTGTACTCATTAAATAATGACCTCCCTCTTTGCCCTGGTATCCCCCAACCCCACCTGCCAGTCCCTGGTAACCTCTATTCTACTTTCTGTGTCTGTTAATTTTCCATTTCTAAGTACCTCATATAAGTGGAATCATACAATATTTGTCCTTCTGTGTCTGGCTCATTTCACTAAGCGTGTTTTCAAAGTCCACCCATGTTGTGGCATATATCAAAATTGCATTCCACTTTATGGCTTATTAACATTTTGCTGAATCTAATTACCAAGTCTTAAGTGCTCCTTTTATGCACTGTTTTCAAGTACTTTTTCAGAGAGATATATATATATATATTTTTTTTTTTTTTTTTTTTTTTTTGAGATAGGGTCTCGCTCTATCACCTAGGCTGGAATGCAGTGGTGCCATAACAGCTCACTACAGCCTTGACCTCCTTGGCTCAAGCAGTTCTCCCACCTTCACCTCCCAAAGCTAGGACTATAGGTGTGCACCACAACGCCTGGCAAAATTTTGATTTTTTGTAGAAACAGGGTCTCACTATGTTGCCCAGGTTGATCTTGAAACTCCTGGCCTCAAATTATCTTCCCAAGTCAGCCTCCCAAAGTGCTGGGATTATGTGCATGAGCCACCATGCCTGAACCAGATATTTAATTTGTAAATATTTTCTCCCAAAGTGTTGCTTATCTTATTATTTTCTTTGGAGTTTTTCAAAGAGGCAAAAAAATTAATTTTGATAAAGTCCAATGTATAAATTTTTTCCTTTTAAGGACTATGACTTTGATGTCTTATTTAAGAACTCCTTGCCTAATCCAATATCAAAAAGATTTTCTGTGTTTTCTTCTAAAGTCTTAAAGTTCTACATTTAGGTCTCTGATCCATTTTGAGCCAATTTTTATATAAAATTTAAGGTGTGGATTGGGCTTATGTTTTACATGTGGATCAAATTGTTCCAGAACAATTTGTTGGAAACATTAACTTTTCTCCATTGAATTTCCTAGCAAAAAATCAATTGACTGTATTTTTGAGGATTTATTGCTAGACTCTCTATTATATTCTATTGATCTATGCGTCTGTCCTTTTGCCAAAACCACACTGTCTTGATTACTGTAGATTTACAGTAAATCTTGACATCAGATAATGTGAGTCCTTCGACTTCCTTCTTTTTCAAAATTGTTTTGATTATTCTATTTCCTTTGCCTTTACAAATAAATTCTAGAATTACCTTGTTGATATCTACAGGAAATTCTGCTGAGGCTGGGATTGAGATTGGGGTGAATCCATAGATCAACTTGGTAAGAAGTGACATTTTAGCATTTGTGATTATTTTTGGATGCAACTATCTGATTGAAAATTTCTGCAATAAATCCTTCACTTCTACTAGGTAAAATATGATGTTTTATCTTAATGAACCTAATACAGGTATTTGAAATCAATTTCTTTCTGTATCAATTGAGTTGTTTGCAGGTGATTTGTGTTGTAGTGAATTATTTTTAGCTACTAAGTTTTAGTGATACAAAGCTATAGTCATTTTTAATTTATTGATTTAGTTATGTTAGTATTATTAAAATGATGATGTTCTTTTTTATTTTGGAACTATTTAGATCTTTACATGAGCTTAAGTTGTTTTCTATTTATTTGTTGTGGTAAAATACACATTACAATTTACCATTTTAACAGTTAAGTGTAAAATTCAGTGGCATTAAATATATTCACATTGTTGTGCAACCATCACCACCATCTATCTCCAGAACTTTTTCTATCTCCCCAGACTGAAACTCTGTACCATTTGAACAATAACTCCCAATTTCCCTCAGTCCCTGGTAACCACCATTCCACCTTCTATCTCTATGAATTAGACTGCTCCAAGTACCTCATATCAGTGGAGTCATACTGTATTTGTCCATCTGTGACTGGCTTATTTCACTTAGCATCATGTCTTCAAGGTTCATATATATTGTAGCACATGTCAGAATGTCCTTCCTTTTTAAGGCTGAATAATATTCCATTATATGTACACACTACATTTTGTTTAGCCATTGATCTGTCCATGGATCCATGGATGCTTGGAATTACTTTCACCTTTTGGCTATTGTGAACAATACTGCTATGAACACTCATGTATACATAGCTTTCCAGTTCCTGCTTTCAATTCTTTGCATTCCACAAAGTGAAATTGCTAGATCATACCATAATTCTATGTTTAATTTTTTTTTTTTTTTTGAGACAGAGTCTTGCTCTGACACCCAGGCTGGAGTGCAGTGTGCCATCTTGGCTCACTACAACCTCTGCCTTCCCAGTTCAAATGATTCTCCTGCTTCAGCCTCCCGAGTATCTGGGACTCCAGGTGGGCACCACCACACCTGGCTAATTTTTGTATTTTTAGTAGAGATGGGGTTTCACCATGTTGCCCAGGCTGGTCTCAAACTCCTGGCCTGAAGTGATCTGCCCGCCTCAGCCTCCCAAGGTGCTGGGATTACAGGCGTGAGCCACTGCACCTGGCCCTATGTTTCATCCTTTGAGGAACTGCCATACTAATGAGCTAAAGTCTTATTTGATCTACTTATTTAACATTGCTTTTTATGTTGTTGTCAGATTTATGAGTAGTATATAGAAAAGGAAATGAATTTTAGACATTAGTGAATGATATTGTAGACAGTGGGGAAAGTCAAGAAAAATATAAAGGAGATACTCTTCAAGGAAGGAATTTGAACATCTTGCACTTATGTCACAGGATCATTGGAATGTCACTTTTCCGGCAGGAAGCCTCTGTGGCAGGTGGTGCCCTTACCTGAGTTTTGCTCAAGCCTGCTGGGCTCATTCCACCCATTTGGCCTGGCAGGCTGTGCTCGTTTCATGCTACCAGCCCAGATCCCATGCCTGCCAAAAGCGAGCCAGGCACAGAGTGGGGAGGAGTGCACGAGCGAGTGAGCACGGGGTCTGGCTACTGCTCACAGCCAGGCACGCTGGCTGCTGCAGTGGGGCAGGCAGCTCCAGGTAGCAGTGCAGGTGCCGGCTCGGTGTAAACCTGCAGCTGGATCTGATACACCACAAGCAGCTTCCGCTGTGGGCGCCCGCATCTGGACGAGGGAACACGATGGCGCCCAAAACCTTGGAGATGCCAGAAACCACAGAGCTCCAAAGAGGGTGTCACAGCCCTGGCTAGGGGAGCCCCTAGGTCTGGGCTCGCAGAAGGGCTGCAGCTCTTCTCTCCTTCTTGTCGCCCACAACGTGGCCAGTGGGAGGTGAGGGGGTGTGTTACAGCCCTGTTTGTGTTATAGCCCTTTCAGTCCCACCATTCAGCAGGCCCAGAGTTCTTGTCCTGTGTCTAGGAAGAATGAGGTACGGGGACAACTGGAGGGTGAGCAAGGCAAAGAGGTGCTTTATTGAATGACAGTACAGGTCTCAGGAGACCTAAAGTGGGTAGCTCTTTCCACAGGCAGGTCATCCCAATGAGTGCAGCTCTCAGCGGAGAGGAGTCCCAAAGTGGGTAGATCCTATTGGCATATGGGTAGATCCTATTGGCATATCTGCAGGCAGGTCGTCTAGACATTTCCCTGAGTCTGGCTGAGTCCAGGGTTTTTAATGGGTTCAGAAGGGAGGAAGTGCATGCTAATTGGTCCATGGGTAGGCCTGGAAAAAGCACCAGTTCTCACTCCCTGCTGTGGACTCCACCTTAAACTGACAGTCCGGCCCCCAGGCTTCAGGCTGTCCCTGGCTTGAGGGTGGGGCTTCACTGGGGACCCATCCCTTTCTGCCCAGGAACCTGTCTGCCTCCTGCCACCATCTAAATGTCACCCATGGCACCCAGGATGTTTGTACCCAACACTGAGCCACCCTCAGCCCCCCTTGGCCTCCCTCCCGTGCTTGTTGGCACCCAAAGTCCGGAGGAGGCTGTGGTGGCAGGGGACTGGTATGTCAGCTCCTGGGCTTGGCCTCAACTTTGCTCTGAAATCGGAGCAGCCACCAGGGACAGGGAGAGGCCAGGCAGTGGGAGCAGGCACTTTTGAGCCTGTGGGGGCAGGGGGCTTCCTGGCCCCCGAGAGCACAGGATACCTGGGTCCGCAGCTGTGGCTGAGTGGCTGCAGCTGCGCCCAGGAAGGTGGGGCTCCCACCTGTTCCCAGCTCTCACTGGCTTCACGGAGCATACAGCCCTGACCACACCTACCCCACTGCAGCCAGTGTCTTTGCAGCGGCTGCTCCAGATGAGCCACTGCTGCCATCACTTACACCACTACTGGAGCTGCAGTATGTTCACAGAATCATTATTTGCTTTCTAAAATTCTAATAATGTCAGAGATATAGTCAGCATCTGAGTTTATTTTTTATTTATTTATTTTTTTAGATGGTATCTCGCTCTGTTGCCCAGGCTGGAGTGCAATGGTGCAATCTCGGCTCACTGCAACCTCTGCCTCCCGGGTTTGAGCAATTCTCCTGCCTCAGCCTCCCAAGTAGCTGGGACTACAGGTGTGTGCCACCACGCCCGGCTAATTGTTGTATTTTTAGTAGAGACAGGGTTTCACCAACATGGTTGGCCAGGCTGGTCTCGAACTCTTGACCTTAGGTGATCTGCCCACCTTGGCCTCCCAAAGTGCTGGGATTACAGGCAAGAGCTGCTGCACCTGGCCAGAATTTTTTTTAAATTTAATTTTATTAGTATGCAAAAAGAAAATCTAATATTGCAAATTCCTTAGCCCTGGAAAGGAAAAGTTTTGTACCAGGTTTTTAAAAAATTAACAATTTCTTTAACAACCATTTTATGGCCTCATTCAGAATTTACCAGAATGCTATTTTTAAAAGTTTATGAAGGCTGGGCATGGTGGCTTATGCCTGTAATCCCAGCACTTTGCCATCATGCCCAGCTAATTTTTGTATTTTCTGTAGAGACAGGGTTTCACCTTGCCCAGTCTGGCCTCAAACTCCTGGACTCAAGGGATTCTCCCGTCTTGGCCTCCCAATGTGCTGGGATTACAGGTGTGAGCCACCGCATCCAGCCTATCCTATATTTTGAAGTACCTCTTTGTATGTTCTCCTCAATAATTCCCTCTCCCAGTGGTGGTTGTCCACCCACCTCATCCCTTTTTACCATGCCTTTTGGAGCACTCTCCACAAACAAACAAACCATTTTCTCAAGAACATTGCATTTCCTTTAGAGTGTTTTACTCTTTGAATTGCCTGCTAGAAAGCTCAGGGCCAATTTTGTGAATAAATTTTACTTTCTTCTTTGTCTTATAATCTTATTCTCCCTTCTTTGCTTTGTCTCTAATACTTTAAAAAAAAAACTTTGCTGTGTTGTTAACATATTTGTAAAACCTCCTTAGTACCTTTTAGAACAACATGAGATTATAATGAATGAATACTCTGGCACCGGCTGCTAATTGTCTATCCAAAATCTTGCAGCCATAAGAAAAAAATGAAATCGTCCTTTGCAGCAACATGGATGCAGCTAGAGGCCATTATCCTAAGGGAATTAATGCAGAAACAGAAAACCAAGTATCACATGTTCTCACTTATAAATGGGAGATAAACATTGGGTGGTACACACGGACACAAAGATGGAAACAATAGACACTGGGGGCTCCAAAAAAGAGTAGGGATGGAGGGGTGCAAGGGTTAAAAAGCTAACTATCAGGTACTATGTTCACTGCTTGGGTGACGAGATCATTCGAAGCCCAAACCTCAGCAGCATGCAATATACCTGTGTAACAAGCCAGCACATGTACACCCTGAATCTAAAATAAAAATAAATAAATAAATAAAATAACCCCCCAGAGAGCTAGATAGCTAGCTGGCTCCACTATGTGAGAACACAATGAAAAGATGCCGTCTGCAAACCGGAAAGCAGGCCCCCACCAGACACTGAGTATGCTGGTTCCTTGATCTTGGACTTCCGGCCTCCAGAACTGTGACAAATCAATTTCTGTTGATATATATAACCTTTCTTTCTTTTTTTTTTCTTTTTGAGACAGAATCTCTGTCTGTCACCCAGGCTGGAGTGCAGTGGCACAAACTCGGCTCACTGCAGCCTCTGCCTCCTGAGTTCCAGCAATTCTCCTGCTTCAGCCTCCCGAGTAGCTGGGACTACCGGTGCCTGCCACCACACCCAGTTAATTTTTTTGTATTTTTAGTAGAGACAGGGTTTCACCATGTTTGCCAGGCTGGTCTCAAACTCCTGGCCTCAAGTGATCCATCTGTCTTGGCCTCCCAAAGTGCTGGGATTACAAGCATGAGCCACCATGCCCAGCCATCTTTCTTTACTAATGGAACGCGATTTTGCTCATTTATTTTAATCAATGTGCCCTAAATCAAACATAAAGTTGGGGGTGGTCATAGTTGACATGATTTTAGCCAATGAGATATAAACAGAAGTCTACTTCAGAGTTTCCAGAAAAACTATTGTTTTACTATTAAAAGGGGGCAGAGTCAGGCTGGGGGTGGTGGCTCATGCCTGTAATTCCAGCACTTTGGGAGGCTGAGGCAGGCAGATCACTTGAGGTCAGGAGTTCAAGACGAGCCTGGCCAACATGGTGAAACCCCATCTCTACTAAAATTACAAAAATTAGCCGAGTGTGATGGTGTGTTCCTGTAGTCCTGCTACTTGGGAAGCTGAGGCAGAAGAATCACTTGAACCCAGGAGGTGGAGGTTGCAGTGAGCTGAGATCGAGCCACTGCACTCCAGCCTTTGCAACAGAGTGAGACTCTGTCTCAAAAGAAAAAAAAAAAAGGGTGGGGAGGACGGGGAGGGAGGCAGAGTCAAGTAGGCACACACTTTGCCCTTTTCTCCACCTCTTCTTCCTGTCCATATCCAGAACATGATGCTTGGCTTTACAGCATTGGTACCATAAAATTGAAAGCCACATGCTAAGAACAGTATCACAGGAAGCAAGCAGGATGTTTCCCTGATGATCTCAGGAAACTGCAGTGCCAACCCTGAAATGCTTATTCTTAGACTTTTTATTTCATAAAGTCAGTAAACTCCCTATTTGATTAATCTGCTCTAGGTCATGACTCTATTACATACGACCAGATACAAACCTAACTCTTACATATTCTCTATCTCAGTTTTCCCCTGAATGTGTCTCCCCTGCTCTTGTCTTCACTGGCTGCCCTCTTATCACACTTTGTCTACAACCCATTGAGAAGACGTTGTTCATCCTCTCACACCCTATGAAACAAAGGCCACGGAGGGGGTGTCATCAATCTCCTTTCTTTTTGTCAATTTTAGACTTTTATTCTTCCTCTCCTATGTAAAATAACTTTCTTCTTCAAGGTTCACACCATTGTTTTCATCTTTCAACACTCAGCAGCATTGTGATTACCCGACCTCTCAGGAAATGTTCCTCAATCTTGCTCTCTATCCAGAATTTCATAATCATTCTAGACAGTTGCAATATTGATATTCAATCTTTTTTTCTTTTTTCTCCTTCCTTCCTTTTGTGTGTGTGTGTGGTTTTTTGTTTTTGTTTTTGTTTTTTTGAGATGAAGTTTTTTGCTCTGTTGCCCGGGCTGGAGTGCAGTGCCACCATCTTGGCTCACTGCAACCTCTGCCTCCTGGGTTCAAGCAATTCTCCTGCCTCAGCCTCCCGAGTTGCTGGGATTACAGGCACCTGCCACCACACCTGGCTAATTTTTCGTATTTTTAGTAGAGATGGGGTTTCACCAACATGGTTGGCCAGGCTGGTCTCAAACTCTTGACCTCAGATGATCCACCTGCCTCAGCCTCCCAAAGTGCTAGGATTATAGGCATAAGCCACCACACAGGGCTGGCTCACTCCTTCCTTCCTTCCCTCCCTCCCTCCCCTCCCTCCCCTCCCTCCCTTCCTTCCTTCTTTGAGACAGGGTCTGTCTCTGTCACTCCAGCTGGAGTGCAGTGGCGTGATCTGGCTCACTACAGCCTTGACCTCCTCCAAGCTCAGTTAATCTTCCTGCCTCAGCCCTCTGAGTAGCTGGAACTATAGGCACAAGCCACCACACCCAGCTAATTTTTTAACTTTTTGTAGAGACGGGGTTTTGCCAGGTTGCCCAGGCTGGTCTTGCACTCTGGACTCAAGCAACCCTCCTGCCCAGGTCTCCAGCAACCCTCCTGCCCAGGTCTCCCAGTGTTGAGGCTACAGGTGTGAGACATCACGCCCGGCCTGATATTCAGTTTTGATCTTGAAGTTTCTTGACTTCCTTCAATCATTCCAACAGCCTGTTCTCAAAGCCACATTCTGGGCTGTGCCACCTCCTTGAGCTCCCATCTGTGATTTTTTTACATAAAGATCTCTTAGAAATTCAGTATAAAGTTAATTTTTAAAAAGATTTTTTTAAATCAGCAAATATTTGCTTACAATGTTTGCAGTTGTGAGAAGTGTGGACAAATCTTACCATTTATTTATTTATTTTGAGACGGAGTTTTGCTCTGTCACCCAGGCTGGAGTACAATGGCGCGATCTCCGCTCACTGCAACCTCCCACTCCTGGGTTCAGGGGATTCTCCTGCCTCAGCCTCCCGAGTAGCTGGGATTACAGGCATGCACCACCATGCCCGCTAATTTTTGTATTATTAGTAGAGATGGGTTTTTGCCATGTTGGCCACGCTGGTCTCAAGCTCCTGGCCTTAAGTAATCTGCCTGCCTTGGCCTCCCGAAGTGCTGAGGTTACAGGCGTGAGCCACTATGCCCAGCTTTACTGTGTCCAGAATTGGTGGGTTCTTGGTCTCACTGACTTCAAGAATGAAGCCATGGACCCTCGTGCTGAGTGTTATGGTTCTTAAAGGCGGCGTGTCCGGAGTTTGTTCCTTCTGATGTTCGGATGCGTTTGGTGTTTCTTCCTTCTGGTGGGTTTGTGGTCTCACTGGCTTCAGGAGTGAAGCTGCAGAACTTCACGATGAGTGTTACAGCTCATAAAGGCAGTGTGGATCCAAAGAGTGAGCAGCAACAAGATTTATTGCAAAGAGTGAAAGAACAAAGAACAAAGCTTCCACAGTGTGGAAGGGGACCCCATCAGGTTGCAGCTGCTGGCTTGGGCAGCCTGCTTTTATTCTCTTGTCTGGTCCCACCCGGATCCCGCTGATTGGTCCATTTTACAGAGAGCCGATTGGTCTGTTTTACAGAGAGCTGATTGGTCCGTTTTGACAGGGTGCTGATTGGTGCATTTACAATCCCTGAGCTAGACACAAAAGTTCTCCACTTCCCCACTAGATTAGCTAGATACGGAGTTTTGATTGGTGTATTTACAAACCTTGAGCTAGACAGGGTGCTGATTGGTGCATTTAAAAACCTTGAGCTAGATACAGAGTGCCAGTTGGTGTATTCACAATCCCTTAGCTAGACATAAAGGTTCTCCAAGTCCCCACCAGATGAGCTAGACACAGGGCGCTGATTGGTGCATTTACAAATCTTGGGCTAGACACAGAGTGCTGATTGGTGCATTTACAAACCTTGAGCTAGATACAGAATGCCGATTGGTGTATTCACAATCCCTTAGCTAGACATAAAGATTCTCCAAGTCCCCACCAGATTAGCTAGATAGAGAGTGCCCATTGGTGCATCCACAAACCCTGAGCTAGACACAGGGTGCTGAGCAGTGTGTTTACAAACCTTGAGCTAGATACAGAGTGTTGATTGGTGTATTTACAATCCCTTAGCTAGACATAAAGGTTCTCCAAGTTCCCACTAGACTCAGGAGCCCAGCTGGCTTCACCCAGTGGATCTGGCACCAGGGCCACAGGTGGAGCTGCCTGCCAGTCCCGTGCGGTGCGCCCGCACTCGTCAGCCCTTGGGCGGTCGATGGGACCGGGCACCGTGGAGCAGGGGGCAGCACTCGTTGGGGAGGCTGGGGCTGCACTGAAGGGGGAAGGGAGGCACTCAGGCATGGCGGGCTGCAGGTCCTCAGCCCTGCCCTGCAGGGAGGCAGCTAAGGCCTGGCAAGAAATCGAGCACAGCACCGGTGGGCCAGCACTGCTGGGGGACCCAGCGCACCCTCCGCAGCTGCTGGCCCAGGTGTTAAGCCCCTTGCTGCCCAGGACCAGCAGGACTGGCCGGCCCCTCCGAGTGTGGGGCCCACCAAGCCCACACCCACCCGGAACTCCAGCTGGCCCGCAAGCACTGGGTGCAGCCCCAGTTCCCACTCATGCCTCTCCCTCCACACCTCCCCGCAAGCCGAAGGAGCCAGCTCTGACCTCGGCCAGCCCAGAGAAGGGCTCCCACCGTGCAGCAGCAGGCTGAAGGGCTCCTCAAGCGAGGCCAGAATGTGCGCGGAGGCCAAGGAGGCACCCAGAGCGACCGAGGGCTGTGAGGGCTGCCAGCACGCTGTCATCTCTCATTACCACTTTATTTTGTATTTACTATGTGTGTTTTTCTTTTATTGTTTCTTCTTCTCCCTATTTTTCTTTTTGTTAGAGTAGTTGGAGTCTATTGATTTATTTTTATTTTAACTGTTTAGGGGTTATAGATTCTATTTCTGTTTTAGTAGTAGCCAATAAGGTTTTTCTTCACAGTTTTATTGAGGTATAATTATATGTTGTATGATTTACTCATTGTAAGTGGATTATTCTTCAATGATTTTTACTACATTTATACAGTTGCACAACCATCACTACAATTCACTTTTAGAACTCTTCCATTGTCAGCCGGGCGTGGTGGCTCACACCTGTAATCCCAGCACTTTGGGAGGCCTAGGCGGGCAGATCACGAGGTCAGGAGATCGAGATCATCCTGGCTAACTTTGTGAAACCCTATCTCTACTAAAAATACAAAAAAAAAATTAGCCAGGTGTGGTGGTGGGCGCCTGTAGTCCCAGCTACACAGGAGGCTGAGGCAGGAGAATGCCGTGAGCCCAGGAGGCAGAGCTTGCAGTGAGCCGAGATCGTGCCACTGCACTCCAGCCTGGGCGACAGAGCCAGACTCCATCTCAAAAAAAAAAAGAACTCTTCCATTGTCCTCTAAAGTTTCTTTGTGTTCGTGTTCAATCTGCCCTCTGCTCAGTCTTAAGCACACACTGATTTTCTTTCCATCTCTACAGTTTTGCTTTTTCTAGAAATTTCATATAAGTGGAATCATACAGTGTATACTCATTTGTGTCTAGCTTCTCTCATTTAGCATAATAATTTTTTTTGAGACAGAGATTCGCTCTTGTTGCCCAGGCTGGAGTGCAATGGTGCGATCTCAGCTCACTGCAACCTCTGCCTCCCCGGTTCAAGCGATTCTCCTGCCTCTGCCTCTGAAGTAGCTGGGATTACAGGCACATGCCACCACGTCCGGCTAATTTTTTGTATTTTTAGTAGAGACAGGGTTTCACCATTTTGGTCAGGCTGGTCTTGAACTCCTGACTCCAGTTGGCCCACCTGCCTCGGCCTCCCAAAGTGCTGGGATTACAGGCGTGAGCCACCACATCCAGCCTTAGCATAATAATTTGAGGTTCATCCATGTCATTGACTGTATCAGTCATTCACTCCTGTTTATTGCTGAATAGTATTCAGTATGGATATACCATTCTTGTTTATCTATTCATCAACGGATGGATATTTGGATTTTTTTCCAGTTCTTGGCTATTATGAATAATGCTGCTATGAATGTCGCTATAGTTTGGATATTTGTCCCCCCAAACCTCATGCTGAAATTTTATCCTCAATGTTAGAGATGGGGCTTGACGTGCGGTGTTTTGATCACAGGGGAGGATCCCTCATGAATGTCTTTGTGTCATTCTCATGGTAATGAGCGAGTTCTCATTATATTAGTTCCAACAAGAGCTGGTTGTTAAAATGAACCTGGCACCACACCCCACTCCCTCCTCATCTTGCCCTCTCTCTTCCTTCTCCCTCTATGTGATCTCTACAATGCCAGCTCCCCTTCACCTTCTGCCATGAGTGGAATTGGCCTGAGGCTTTTGCTGGATGCTCAGTCTTCTATCCAGCAGAACTGTAAGCCAAAAATACTCCTTTTCTTTACCCAGCCTCAGGTTCCTTTATAACAACACTAAATGGTGGCTTGGTGTTTGATAGGCCTGAGGAATTGAAAGATGAGAACCTATAGCAACTGGCTGAGGAGGCAGGGCAGAGATGCAAGAGAGATGCTTCTGCTTTGAGAAGTAACTGCATTCCCCTGTGACAGAAGCCAAAGGCGCATGACTATCAGGGATGAGGTGTGGAGCCCTTGGGAGGACTATCAGCCAAGGGTCATTTAAAAAGTGCTCTGGTGACTGGGCACGGTGGCTCACACCTGTAATCCCAGCACTTGGGAGGCCGAGGCAGGCAGATCACTTGCGGTCAGGAGTTCGAGACCAACATGGTGAAACCCCATCTCTACTAAAAATAGAAAAATTAGCTGGGCATGGTGGTGAAGACTTGTAATCCCAGCTACTTGGGAGGCTGAGGCAGGAGGATTGCTTGAACTCAGGAGGCGGAGGTTGCAGTGAGCCGAGATTGCACCACTGCACTCTAGCCTGGGCAACAGAATAAGACTCCGCCAAACAAAACAAAACAAACAAACAAAAAACGTGCTCTGGCCTGGGAGGGCTTATGTCAAAGGTAAAGGAGGTTCTCCCCCAGCCCCAAGAGATGGTCTGTGTGAGTGGACTGAGAATCTACAGAAGCAGCAATGGCCACTGAGGAAAACAATTTCATCATAGCACAGGCAGTTGAGTAAACATAAACCTAAGAACCTAAAAACACGCCCGCGAGAGAATCCGCTTTAAACACTTGCAAGCCTAGAGAGCATGCTGTCATCCTAGAGTAGTATCAGTCACATAAGAACTCTCCACACCCCCTTTCCTTTCATCTCTTCTTGTGCCTGAACACTCAAGGGGCCAGAAGCTATGAGTGTCAAGTTGAGGGAGAAGAAACAGAGAGAAACTCATCACATCTCCTCTTCCAGGTGTAGGGAGGCTGGCCTGAAGTTGGCTCTAACTGTAAGAGTGAAGATTTCATTCTAAATCAACTTTAGATTATAATCTTACCAAAAAACTGGAGATGCTAATTTCCATATTCGGACTGTGTTTTGCGACTTAAAAGTGGGCAGAAAACTGTCTATTTTCTAAGCGATACCTAAAAAGTCCTGGGGGCCTCTTGGAGCTCTCAAGGGGGCAGCAAAACTGCTTTCCTCATTTAATAAATGTTAAAGGGATGGTGGTAAACTACATAAAGCTAGGTCATCAATTACAACCCTTGGGTTGAGCTTGTTAAATAATATGGTTACAATTTCCGTATCTGTTGTTATTTCTAGAGATTTAAAAATGGAGGGTGTTACCGCTCATGAGATGTGTTTTTTAAAAAATGAAGGAGACGCTGGAGGATTTAAATAATCTAATCTTTTTACCTCTGAAATCTTATTTTACTCTGATTTCTGAAAATACCTTCCTAATTTTCCAGGATTCTTACCCTTTCTCTATTTTTACTTCTTATCTACTAGCCTAATAAATCTTTGTTTTTCCTCAACTTGGACTCGACTTCTTTCTTTTCCATCCAAGATGCTCTAGTGCATTATTCCGACTTACTATCCCATTTCCAGAATTCAACCAGCTGTTGTAACTCATCGTTGCATTAATTCTGCAATCTGCCTTTTCTAGTCTACATGCAGGCTACTGTACAACACTAAAAGAAAAAAAATTTATTTAATCCCACATCTGGCAAATTCCTAGTCTCCAAACTCAGCTGGACTCCTAGTAATTATTTGCAGACATTTAATACATTCTTGGATCTGTTCCTTCCTCCACTCACTTTCATAGCTATTGTAATTTTTTCGCACTCATTTCAAGCTCTGTGCCCTGAATGAATTTGTATTTCATAGAAAGCACTGAAGTGGCTAGGCGCAGTGGCTCATGCCTATAATCCCAGCACTTTGGGAGTCTGAAACAGGCAGATTACTTGAGACCAGAAGTTCAAGACCAGCCTGGGCAACATGGCAAAACCCTGTCTCTACAAAAAAATACAAAAGAACTAGTCTGGCATAGTAGTGTTTGCCTGTAGTCTAAGCTATTCGGGAGGTTGAGGTGGGAGAATCTTGAGCCTGGGAGGCTGAGGCTGTAGTGATTCACGATTGCACCACTGCACTCCCACCTGGGCAACAGAGCAAGAGCCTGTCAAAAAAAAGAGAGAAAGAAAGAGAGAAAGAGAGGAAGGAAGGAAGGAAGGCAGGAAGGAAGGAAGGAAGGAAAGAAGGGAGGGAGGGAGGGAGGGAGGGAGGGAGGGAAGCAATTTTTGTGACCAAGTTCTCTCCTTCTCAGTTCTATCTACAAATGTATTAATATTTCCATCTCCTTCCCTATTCCCTCTTGCCTCAGCTGGACATTACTTCCCCCTGGATGAATCTATTCTGTTCACTTGTGCTCTGAGTCAGTCTGCAGGCATTACTAGTGGTTCTTATTAAAATGCAGATTTTGATTCAGTAGGTCTAGGGTGGGGCCTGAGATTGTGCATTTCCAACACATGATGCTGATGCTACTGGTCCATAGACCACATTTAGAGTAGAAAGGCTGTTATTTGATATTCCCTTATCTCCTTTTGCTCTACCAATTATCCTTTCTCCTTGCTTTATTTCCAAATTCTCTAATGGCTTTTCAGGACATAAAATGTTTGAATTTGTCTGATCTTAAAAAGTCTGTCTCCAAAATAGGAACAACTTTTACACTGTTGGTGGGAGTGTAAATTACTTCAACCATTGTGGAACACAGTGTGGTGATTTCTCAAGGATCTAGAACCAGAAATACCATTTGACCCAGCAATCCCACTATATACCCAAAGGATTATAAATCATTCTACTATAAAGACACATGCACGCATGTGTTTATTGCAGCACTATTTACAATAGTAAAGACCTGGAACCAACCCAAATGCCCATAATGATAGACTGGATAAAGAAAATGTGGCACATATACACCATAGAATACTATGCAGCCATAAAAAAGAATGAGTTCATGTCCTTAGCAGGGACATGGATGAAGCTGGAAACCATCATTCTCAACAAACTAACACAGGAACAGAAAACCAAACACCTCATATTCTTACTCGTAAGTGGGAGTTGAACAATAAGACCACTTGGACACAGGGAGGGGAACGTCACATACTGGGGCCTGTCTGGGGGTGGGGGGCAAGGGGAGGGAGAGCATTAGGACAAATACCTAATGCATGAGGGGCTTAAAACCTAGATGATGGGTTGATGGGTGCAGCATACCACCATGGCACATGTATACCTATGTAACAAACTTTCACATTCTGCATATGCATCCCAGAACTTAAAGTATAATTAAAAAAAAAAAAAAGGCTTTCTCCAAAACATTTTCTAAAGTCATCACCCAATCTTTACCATCTGGATTAGTTATCCATTGCTGCATTACAAATTACTCTAAAGTTTAGCTGAAAATTAAGTTTCTGTAGGTCAAGAATCTGGGTGTCAGCTGGGCGCAGGGGCTCACACCTGTAATCCTAGCACTCAGGGAGGCCCAGGCAGGCGGATCACTTGAGGCCAGAAGTTTGAGACTATTGTGGCCAACATAGCGAACCATGTTTCTACCAAAAATACAAAAATTAGCCGGGCGTGGTGGTGCATGCCTGTAATCCCAGCTACTCCAGAGCCTGACGCATGAAAATCGTTTGAACCCAGGGGGCAGAGGTGGTTGCAGTGAGCCAAGATCGTGCCACTGTACTCCAGCCTGGGCAACAGAGTGAGACTCTGTCTCAAAAAAATAAATAAAATAGAAAATAAATGAATAAAACATGTCTAAAAAGATGGAAGCTAAAAAAAAAAAAGAATCTGGGTGTGCCTTAGCTAGGCACTCCACCTTGGAGTCTCTTACAAGACTGCAATCAGGATGTCAGCTGGGGGTATAGTCCTTTCAAATTTGTCTAAGGGAGGAACCATTTCTGAACTCATTCATCTGGTTGTTGGCAGAACTCAATTCCTTGCAGGTTGTTGGACTGAGGGCCTTAGTTCCTCATTGGCTATTAACAGGAATTTTCTATCAGTTCTTTGCCATGTGGGTCTCTCTAGGGCAGCTCACACTGTGGCAGCTGGCTTCCATCTGAGTGAGCAGAGACTGTACGAAAGGGCAAGCAAGATGGAATCTAGTCTTCTGTAACCCTTGGAAGTGACATCCTATCACTTCACTGTAGCCTATTCTTTTTTTTTTTTTTTTGACGTAGTCTTGCTTTGTCACTCAAGCTAGAGTGACGTGGTACAATCTTGGCTCACTGAAACCTCCACCTCCCGAGTTCAAGTGATTCTGCTGCCTCAGCCTCCTGAGTAGCTGGGATTACAGATGTGCACCACCACACCTGGCTAATTTTTGTATTTTTAGTAGAGATGAGGTTTCACCATGTTGGCCAGGCTGATCTTGAATTCCTGACTTCAAGTGATCCACCCACCTCAGCCTCCCAAAGTGCTGGGATTACAGGTGTGAGCCACTGCACCTGGCCATCCACTGCCACTTCTTATGCTACCATCATGCTTGCTACCACCTGCCTTCTCCTCCTTTCAAATCGGTTACTTCCATGTTACTTCTACAGGCAGGGAAAACAGGGACTGACTGAAAATCAAAAGGGCTGTCTTTTCGGCCAAGTTCATGAGCGTTAGTGCAGAAACATTACAACTTATCATCTATCACAGCGATCCCCCTTATTTCCTACTTCTTGTTTATATTATAGAGAAGAGAAGTTGTTGGACCAAAGTCTTTTAGACAAGTGAAGTATAATCACATACAGCAATAAAAAAAAATTTATGTCAGCTATGGATATAGTTTCTATGTGGGGAACTAGACTATATATAAATCAATAATCCAGTACTTAAATCTGAATAAGTTATGAATGACTGTCTCATTCATCCCATTTTCCACTTTACCCCCAGCCCTTTCTTATCCTACTTTTCTATCACTGCAATCTCAAGAATAAAATGGTGGGTGCAGGTTATTGTATATAACTGTAAAAGAAAAGACTAGACAAAGTGTAACGCAGATGGGTGTGGTGGTACACGCCTATAGTCCCAACTACTAGGGAGGCTGAAGTGTGAGGATCACTTGAGCCTTGGGGGTCGAGGCTGCAGTGAGCTATGACTGTGCCACTGAAGTCAAGCCTGGGAGATGAAGTGAAACACTGTCTCAAAAAATAAAAATAAAAAAGAATAAGTATAATGCCTTTACTTTCCTGTCTAATAATATTTAGTGGCAAGTTCATGTGAAATCAGTTGGCTGGGTATGTACTTGTCCCTCCTACCCCTGATATAAGTTTACTGAAATAGGAATATATTTAAGTAGATATATCACTTATACTTTTTAAAGGTCTATCACAAGCTACTTGACCCCTTCCTGAAATGAAAACAAAAACTAAATCCTATGGACAACCCTATGTGCAAGTGAGCTGATTAGCTCTGCTAACATAGGGCAAATAGTTTTTGGAAACATCTTAAGTGACAATATTCTCAGGAGCTGTCCATTAGCCTAGGTAGATGTAAAGATACAGACACAAGAGAAAAGCAAATAACCAATTAGAGTTGGCTGTGAGAGCCTAGTGTGGACAAATGCAACAGAAGCAGTTTCCACTGGAACTGAGGTTTGTTTATTCTGCTTATCTGGAGGCAGAACCAATAATCCCAATGATCCCAGAATGATGATAACTGTTTTTCTACATTTAAAAAGAGCCAATTAGGGCTGGCACAGTGGCTCATGCCTGTAATCCCAGCACTTTGGAAGGCCGAAGCAGGCGGATCATGTGAGGTCGGGAGTTCGAGACCAGCCTGACCAACATGGAGAAACCCCGTCTCTACTAAAAATACAAAATTAGCCAGGGGTGGTGGTGCATGCTTGTAATCCTAGCTACTCAGGAGGCTGAGGCAGGAGAATCATTTGAACCTGGGAGGTGGAGGTTGTGGCGAGCTGAGATTGCACCGTCGCACTCCAGCATGGGCAATGAGCAAAACTCCCTCTAAAAAAAAAAAGGAGCCAATTAGCAGAACCTTTGCAAATGGGCCAATTCCTGCTCTTAGTATCAGAACACAAATAAAGCTTTGCTGATTTAATGCTGATTTGTCATGTGCCTTGAATTGTTTCATATTAGCAGAGACAGATTTACATCCATTCTTGTGCTTTCTGGCTCAGTGCTTTTTGCAACCACCTGAATGCACTTAAGAGACAGAAGGGTGACGTTCATATTTTGAGAACAAAACCAAGTGACCTGACCTTAGCTTCTGTCAAATGCCTCTGTCAAATGCCATGTTTGCAACCTTTAAAACTAGTGGAGGAACATCTATAAGGCTTTATGTACCAAAATTGGGGCTGCTACATAGCACATCTTTGTTGGATTTCACAGAGACCTCTATTCAGCTCTCCCTTGATTTACTTCTTTTAGCTCAAGCTGATCTAAATCTTAATTATCTTTAAGGACTCTGCCTTTTCTACTTATCTCCACTAGTTTTTATTGTGTCATTGTGCAACTTGGTTTCTGTCCTTGGCCAATCTCTGATTCTGCTTTTGCTTTATTTTACTAGGTCTCATTGACCTGCTTATACCCTCCTCTGTATCTGGTTTCAACTTTTGACCTGCTTTTGTTTTGGCTCTTCCCTAACAGTCTGTAGAGACTTTGATCCATCATGTAGCACAAGATAAAGGGAGCTACGTTAGAACACTGTCAGCTGGTTTATCAGCCCCTCTGACCTCCTATCTTCTAAAATGATTTTATTTGTAGGCTTGTTAGTTGAAGCTGGCTGACAACCTTGTATTATGACCTTTAAGTAAGAATCTTGCTATGGGATTGGATAGAAAGTAATGTTTCTTCCCTCAGTTCCCATCCTTCACGTTTTTTACCATGAACGCTGAATACCCATGGAAGATAGTGTTTAATTTACTAAACGAATGCAGGCTGAAGCAGCCTTTTTGAAATAATTTGGAGTTGTTATTTCACAAAAACAAATGTGGAATGATAGACCCATTAATTAAAAGATAGAAATTCAAGAGAAAAAAGTCTCAATATTTTTTCTTCAAGTAATTAATGACACCATATGTGAAGCTAAGTGATTTCTATAATTTGCAGATTTGGTCTCAGCTAAGAGCTAAAACTGTTCATAGCAGCACTAAGGAGGCCTATACCCCTACAGGGAAATTATAAAATTTTATATATTTTAACTCTTTCACTACTGCCAACATTCAGCACATAGTGTTTTCTTCCAATCTTAATGGTTTATTTCATTTCATTGTGTTTGTTGTGGGGATTATTAAAGCAGTCACAACAGAGCCTAGCACATAGTATATGCTTTTGCAATTTTTTTTTTGAGGGGGAGTCTCCCTCTGTCACCCAGGCTGGAGTACAATAGGGCAATCTCAGCTCACTGCAAACTCCGCTTCCCAGATTCAAGTGATTCTCGTACCTCAGCCTCCTGAGTAGCTGGGATTACAGGCATCTGCCAGCATGCCTGGCTAATTTTTGTATGTTTAGTAGAGATGAGGTTTCACCATGTTGGCCAGGCTGGTCTCGAGCTCCTGACCTCAAGTGATCTGCCTGCCTCAGCGTCTCATAGAGCTGGGGTTATAGGCGTGAGCCACCACACCCAGCCTGCAATTTTTTTGAGACTGGGTCTCGCTTTGTTGCCCAAGCTGGAGTGCAATGGCACTGTCACAACTCACTGCATCCTCAACCTCCCAGGCTCAGTTGATCCTCCTACCTCAGCCTCCCGAGTAGCTGGGACTACAGGTGCACACCACCACACCTGGCTAATTTTTAAAATGTTTTGTAGAGACAGGGTCTCACTATGTTGCCCAGGCTGGTCTCGAACTCCTGGGCTCAAGTGATCCTCCTACCTTGGCCTCTCTCAGTGCTGGGATTGCAGACATGAACCACAGCACCTGGCTGATCTTTGCTATTATAATATGTTAAAATTATAAAAATGGATTAGCATCAAGATAGTGCTGAATGGTATTTGACTAGGAATGTCTGAATTTGGTCTTGGGCCTGTCACTCCTTTCTGTGACAGTGTTGAGGAAGCTATTGCACAATGGGGGCAAATCAAGACAAAGTCATATTTCATTGTTAGCTGTATCTTTGGCTCCAAACCCTAATGCAAAACTCCAGAGAGTGGACCAGAAGAAGTGTAGAATTCCACTTCCTTAGGCTGGAGGCTACAAACACCAACACCCAAAGCAAGTCAAATGGCACATCTAGTCTCTCCTTCCTGCCTCATCATCTCATTTACCCTCAAGTTTTGAAATTTGCCTTTCCAGTGGTATGAAAAGGACACCTGCCAGATCTAGAGAACAAGGGACAAATACGAGCAAAAAGTTGTTCACTGAAAATAAAGGTATCTATCCCAGACCTTCCTGTGTCAGGGCAAAACACTAAGTTTGTGTGAAAAAAAAAAAAGCAAAAATAAATAAATAAATAAATAAGCAAAGCGAACAGAGAAAGGGGAAGTGGTTTAGACTTCTACCAAGTCCTAAATGTTCCTTCCACATCCACATGGGTGCAGAATTGAAAAGAAGGGAAAGAACCAAATTCAGTTTTGAAAACATAGCACTAGCTCTTATTGCCATCCCAGTCTTCTTAGGGCATTTGATAAATGGCCATGCACCAAGCTGCTAGCTGCAGATCATGCAATGTTCATTAACCAAACCAAATCAAACCATAGAAAACTGCTCCTTGCAGATTGAGTTAAAGGACAAAGGAACAGAACAAAGAGTACTACCTTCGCCCATGGGCAATAACTGTCTTCCAGGATTGTGAAGCTGATTGACAATAATGTATGTAATGTACATGGCACATAGTAGGCTCTCAAATTTTAGTTATTTTTCTTTGTTTTGCTATTATTATGAAAGAAAAATCTGTATGCTACAGAAATGTACAAAATTGAATGAAAAGCAAAATTTATATAGTGCTTGATATAATAATTATATCTCCCAGAACTATAGCAAAAAGTGATTGACTACTTAGAACTTAAAATTTTAAGAGCGACTTTAAACTGTTTTCTCTGAAATTGGTAGCTACGGGTGGTCAAATACAGTACTTGAGTATAGATTTAAGAAACTTAAAATGAATACAGAATTTGACAGTTACGTTCCATGTAGAATTAAGTCATATTTAGAATTCGACTGGGATGTTAACCAAAGAAATTTGCTATAGTTTCATGAGATAAAATTATAGCATGAATCGTCATCTCTCTAGCCTCTTCAAGTAAGATTTTTTTCAAAGGATATTTTAAAGACAAACACAGTTCATAATTTGATGTATATATGTTTCTGCAATTTGAGTCTTTAATTTCAAGCGACATGGTAGAGAGAGCATACCTTTTCAAAAGCACATTTTTGGGCTTATTAGATGAGAACTAAGTAAAGGCATGCAAAAACATAATTTTTTTTCTATTTAAAAGGAGACAGGCCAGGCATGGTGGCTTATGCCTGTAATCGCAGCACTTTAGGAGACCAACGCTGGGGGACTGCTTGAAGCCAAGGGTTCAAGACCAGCTGTGGGAACATAGCCAGACTCCCATCTCTACAAAAAAAAAAAAAAATTGGTCACGCATGGTGGCATATGCCTGTAGTCCCAGCTATTTGGGAGGCTGAGGCAAAAGGATCACTTGAGCCCAGGAATTTGAGGCTGCAGTGAGCTATGATTGCACTCCAGCCTGGGTAACAAAGCAAGACTCTGACTCAAAATGAATAAATAAATAAATAAATAAAATGAAATATAAGGAGGCAAAGGTAATAGTTTGACATGTTTCCAGGCTAAGCTATCATTTAGACAATATAGAACATAAAAATATAGATAGTTTGACGAAAACTCAGATACAGGTAGTTTGGCCAAACTATCTGTATTTTTATGTTCTATATAAACATGGTTATGAAAGAAAATATAGATAGATATCTTTATGAGCAAAGATTTTTAAAATGAATTATATTTTTGACAGTATAAGACAAGTACAGAATGTTGGGAAAACTTATTCTGAGATCATCATCTAATACTGCAGGCATAAGACATTTAAGTCCAACTTTAGAAGTCCTGATGTTTGTGTTGAAGATGAAAATACAGGTTTTAAAAGATTAGTCGAGTAAGATTGTATCAGGGCTACTAGATATTTTTTCATTTATACTGGAATTTTTGGTTGGCTAAACTTTCACAATAAGTCAATTTAATCTTTCTTTTTTTTTTTTTTTTTTTTTTTTTGAGACGGAGTCTCGCTCTGTCGCCCAGGCTGGAGTGCAGTGGCACGATCTCGGCTCACTGCAAGCTCCGCCTCCTGGGTTCAGGCCATTCTCCTGCCTCAGCCTCCCAAGTAGCTGGGACTACAGTCGCCCGCCACCACGCCCGGCTAATTTTTTTTTTTTTTTTTTGTATTTTTAGTAGAGACGGGGTTTCACCGTGGTAGCCAGGATGGTCTCAATCTCCTGACCTCGTGATCCACCCGCCTCGGCCTCCCAAAGTGCTGGTATTACAGGCGTGAGCCACCGCGCCCGGCGAGTCAATTTAATCTTTAATCTTTAAAGTTATCATAACCTCTGAGTAATAGCATCTGTCGTTGTGCTGAAGTTAATTGTGGTTCCCTTAACAATTGCTTTTTTAAAAAAAGTATTAGAAAAAGAGACTAGTAAGATAAAGCCCAATCTAACTCATACAGTTTAAATAAGATGAGTTATTTAGACTGATTCTGCATAAACTTAAGCGTCATCTGATATTGCAGCCATAAAATATGTAGATGACTTAACTTCTCTGTGACTTGGTTTCCTCATTTGTAAAATGGACATACCTCATTCAATTCTTGTAAAGATTAAAGTAGAAAACACATTTAAAGTGCTTCGAGAGGGGAGCCAGGCTGAGGGTGGGGGTGGGTGGCGGGGAGGCGGGGCGGAGGAGGAAGAAGAGAGACCAGGCCAGCGGAGGAGGCGAGGAGCGCGGGGTATCGGGCGGGGGAGCCGTCGGCCCTCGGGGAAGAGACGGATGATGAACAAGCTTTTCATCGGGAACCTGAGCCCCGCCGTCACCGCCGAAGACCTCCGGCAGCTCTTTGGGGACAGGGAGCTGCCCCTGGCGGGACAGGTCCTGCTCAAGTCCCGCTACGCCTTCGTGGACTACCCTGACCAGAACTGGGCCATCCGCACCATCGAGACCCCCTCGGGTCAAGTGGAATTGCATGGGAAAATCATGGAAGTTGATTATTCAGTCTCTATAAAGCTAAGGAGCAGGAACATTCAGATTCGAAATATCCCTCCTCACCTGCAGTGGGAGGTGTTGGATGGACTTTTGGCTCAATATGGGACAGTGGAGAATGTGGAACAAGTCAACACAGACACAGAGACCGCTGTTGTCAACGTCACATATGCAACAAAAGAAGAAGTAAAAATAGCCATGAAGAAGCTAATCGGGCATCAGTTTGAGAACTACTCCTTCAAGATTTCCTACATCCCGGATGAAGAGGTGAGCTGCCCTTCGCCCCCCTCAGCGAGCCCAGCGTGGGGACCACTCTTCCTGGGAGCAAGGCCAAGCCCCTGGGGGCTCTTCTCAGGCCAGACAGATTGATTTCCCACTGCGGATCCTGGTCGCCACCCAGTTTGTTGGTGCCATCATCGGAAAGGAGGGCTTGACCATAAAGAATATCACTAAGCAGAGCCAGTCCCGGGTAGACATCTATAGACAAGAGAACTCCGGAGCTGCAGAGAAGCCTGTCACCATCCATGCCACCCCAGAGTGGACTTCTGAAGCATGCCGCATGATTCTTGAAGTAATGCAGAAAGAGGCAGATGAGGCCAAACTAGCCGAAGAGATTCCTCTGAAAATCTTGGCCCACAATGGCTTGGTTGGAAGACTGATTGGAAAAGAAGGCAGAAATTTGAAGAAAAATGAACATGAAACAGGGACCAAGATAACAATCTCATCTTCGCAGGATTTGAGCATATACAACCCGGAAAGAACCGTCACTGTGAAGGGCACAGTCGAGGTCTGTGCCAGTGCTGAGATAGAGATTATGAAGAAGCTGCGTGAGGCCTTTGAAAATGATACGCTGACTGTTAATATCCACTTCGGATACTTCTCCAGCCTGTACCCCCATCACCAGTTTGGCCCGTTCCAGCATCATCACTCTTATCCAGAGCAGAAGATTGTGAATCTCTTCATCCCAACCCAGGGTGTGGGCGCCATCATCGGGAAGAAAGGGGCACACATCAAACAGCTGGCGAGATTCGTGGGAGCCTCCATCAAGATCGCCCCTGCGGAAGGCCCAGACGTCAGCGGAAGGTCATCATCACCTGGCCACCTGAATCCCAGTTCAAGGCCCAGGGACGGATCTTTGGGAAACTGAAAGAAGAAAACTTTTTTAACCCCAAAGAAGAAGTGAAGCTGGAAACCCATATCAGAGTGCCCTCTTCCACCGCTGGCCAGGTGATTGGCAAAGGGGGCAAGACCGTGAATGAACTGCAGAATTTAATCAGTGCAGAAGTCATCGTGCCTCGTGACCAAACGCCAGATGAAAATGAGGAAATGATCGTCAGAATTATCGGGCACTTCTTTGCTAGCCAGACTGCACAGCGCAAGATCAGGGAAACTGTACAACAGGTGAAGCAGCAGGAGCAGAAATACCCTCAGGGAGTTGCCTCACAGCGCAGCAAGTGAGGATCCCACAGGCACAAGCAAAACAACGGAAGAATGTAGCCCTTCCAACACCTGACAGAATGAGACCAAACACAGCCAGCCAGATCAAGAGCAAACCAAAGACCATCTGAGGAATGAGAAGTCTACGGAGGCGGCCAGGGACTCTGTAGAGGCCCTGAGAATCCCAGGGGCCGAGGAGGGGTGGGGAAGGTAAACCAGGTTTGCCAGAACCACCGGGCCCCTCCTCCTGTCCCCCAGGGCTTCTGCAGGCTTCAGCCATCCACTTCACCATCCACTCGGATCTCTCCTTAACTCCCATGACGCTATCCCTTTTAGTTGAACTAAAATAGGTAAACATGTTCAAAGCCAAGCAAAACGCACACCCTTTTTTGTGGCAAATAGTCTCTCTACACGTGTATACATATTAGAAGGGGAAGATGTTAAGATATGTGGCCTGTGGGTTACACAGGGTGCCTGCAGCGGTAATATATTTTAGAAATAATATATCAAATAACTAACTCCAATTTTTAATCAATTATTATTTTTTTCTTTTTAAAGAGAGAGCAGGTTTTTCTAGACTTTAAAGAATAAAGTCTTTCTTTGGAAGGTCTCACGGTGTAGAGAGGACCTTCGAGGCCACCCACACAAAATTCAACCAGAAGGAAATTTTGTCGGAAGGACACTCACAGCAGTTCTGGATCACCTATGTATGTCAACAGAAGGGATACTGTCTCCTTGAAGGGGAAACTCTGTCACTCCTCATGCCTGTCTAGGTCACACACCCATTTCTCTTTGCTTCACAGGTTTTAAACTGGTTTTTTGCATACTGCTATATAATTCTCTGTCTCTCTCTATCTCTCCCCTCCCTCCCCTCCCCTTCTTCTCTATCTCCATTCTTTTGAATTCCCCCATCCCTCCATCTCAATCCCATATCTACGCACCCCCCCGACTCCCCTCTGCCAGGCAAAGCAGTGCTCTGAGTATCACATCACACAAAAGGAACAAAAGCGAAACACACAAACCAGCCTCAACTTAAACTTGGTTACTCAAAAGAACAAGAGTCAATGGTACTTGTCCTAGCGTTTTGGAAGAGGAAAACAGGAACCTATCAAACCAACCAATCAACCAAACAAAGAAAAAATTCCACAATGAAAGAATGTATTTTGTCTTTTTGCATTTTGGTGTATAAGCCATCAATACTCAGCAAAATGATTTCTTTCTTTAAAAAAAAATGTGGAGGAAAGTAGAAATTTATACAAGGTTGTTGACCCAGGGCGTTAAACTTGCAGATTATTTTAATGAGAAAAACACACAGAAAAAAGCTACCTCACGTGTTTTTTACCTCAGCACCTTGCTCTTGTGTTTCCCTTAGAGATTTTGTAAAACTGACGGAGCATTTTTAAAATTTTTTTAATAAAAAGGAGTTGAAAAAAAATAAGATATCAACTGCCAGCCTGGAGAAAGTGACAGTCCAAATGTGCAACAGCTGTTCTGAATTGTCTTCTGCTAGCCAAGAACCTATATGACCTTCTTTTGGACAAACCTTGAAAATATTAAAAAAAAAAAAAAAAGGATGACAAAGAAAAACAGAGAGAGAGAATATTGGAGATCCTGAATTTTAATAGAATGTGTGCCATTAGGGCTTTTTGCGCTAAAGGATGAACATGTACTGATTTATATGAACAAGCCATTACACCACCAGACTGCAATGCCAGTTTCCTCTACTGCAAACAGTGTTTGTTCTGTGACAAAAAAAAAAAGAAAAAGAAAAAAGAAATATATCCAGCTAACAAGAAAAAATAAATAAAGTGCTTAGAATGGTTCTTGGCATGCTGTAAGCATTTAATGTAGGATATATGTTATAAGTAGCAATAATAGTATACGGGAAATAATGGCTTAATATATAGTTATATGAATGTAAACAAAGGGCATATTGTTTTATAATTTATCCACCTAAAATTTGAAGGACCCATTTATATTTCCCAATCAACAAAATAAAATTTCTGAAAAATACCCAATGCATGATTGATATTTAGTGAATATTCAGTAATACATAATTAATGCCCATTAAGCATAGAAAACAAAAAAATAAACTTAAGATATTATACATAATACATAAAGTACTGCTTATCATTTTATCTCACTGATTTATTACTTTGTTTAAGTAATGGGTCAAATAATGTTTCCCTGAAAAACAAATATTAAAATATTACAGTGTTAGGCTAAAAGAGGCATTAGTCTTCCTCCCCAACACCAGGATTTCCATATACTTTTATATTTGGTAAGGCAAATAATTTCCAATAAACTATAGCAGTATAATAGGCATAATTATTTTTCCAGACTTGCATAAGTTATTAATCATTCTGAAAAAAAATTTTTAAGAGACAGAGTCTCACTCTGTCATTCAAGCTGGAGTACAGTGGTGTGATCATAGCTCATTGTAATCTCAAACTCCTATGCTTAGGAGATCTTCCTGCCTTAGCCTCCAGAGTAGCTGGAACTACAGGCACTCATCCCCACATCTGGCTAATGTTTTTATTTTTTGTAGAGATGGGGTCTCACTATATTGCCCAGGCTGATCTTGAACACTTGTCCTCAAGAAATTCTCCTGTCTTGGCCTCCCAAAATGCTGGAATTACGGGCATAAGTCACTGTTCCTGGCGATTTATTAACTCTGCAGGATAACTTCATAAATTTTGGTCTTAAAACTTGGTTTTTTGTCCATTCTACATACATTGTTTTCTCTCATTAATTCCAACTGTATTAATATGCATTCAGCCCCATTTCTTATCCTCTCTTTAGAGTCTAAAATGGATTCTTTCATGTCCAGAGGGAGAAGAATAAAAGAGTGGCAGCTTGCTGGGTGCAGTGGTTTATGCCTGTAATCCCAGCACTTCGAGAGACCAAGGCGGGAGGATTGCCTTAGCCCAGGAGATTGAGACCAGCTGAGCAACACAGCAAGACCCCATGTCTAGAAAAAATGAAAACATTAGCTGGGTGTGGTGGCATGCATGTGTAGTCCCAGCTACCCGGGAGGCTGAGGTGGGAGAATCACTTGAGCCTGGGAGGTTGAGGCTGCAGTGAGCTATGATTGTGCCACTACACTCCAGCCTAGGTGACAAAGCAAGACTCTGTCTCAAAAGAAAAAAAAAAAAAAAAGCAGCAAAAGGGATAGAAAAATGGGGTTTCCAAAACTCCGGGGATTAATAATAAGAAGAAAAAACAAGAAAGGAAAATGATGGCATAAAACAGAGAGTAGAAAGAAAAGCACTGAGTACAACCCAGTACTGATCCTAATCTGCTCTCATGTCTGACTACAAACCTTGGAATTGTCTGCTGGGGCGACAGTTATCTGAAGATGTAAATGGATTAGACATACAAAATAATTCATTTGCATGGCTTCATGTAGTAGTGTTGGCTCTCTGCTGGGAGCTCAGCTAGAACTTTCCACAAGTGCCTACATGTTTCTTGCCTTTTATAGCAAGATAGCTGGGGTCCCAAAGAGAGCATCTTGAGTGCTGGAATTTCCACAACAAGCATTTCAAAAAGCTCAGGTAGAAGTCATAAAACTTTTTATGATCTAGCCTTGGAAATCACAGAACATCATTTCCGATGCATTCTATTGGTCAAGCAAATCACTAAAGTAAGCCCAGATTCGTGGAGCAGTTGGACTCCATCTCTCAACTGGAAGAGTGACAAAGAGTTTGCAGCTATCCTTAATCAACTGCAAATATGAAAAAAAAAAAACCTCTAGAAATGAAAATCATTATAATCAAAATTAGGCACTCAGTACAGGAGTTTCACAGAATTTTTGACGAAGTTGAAGGCTGAGCTCCCAGAATATAACATCCCAAAGATTAAAAAAACAAAAAAATTTTTTGGCTGGGTGCAGTAGCTCACGCCTGTAATCTCAGCACATTGGCAGGCAGATCACTTGAGGTCAGGAGTTCGAGACCAGCCTGGCCAACATGGTCAAATTGCCGTCTCTACTAAAAATACAAAACATTAGCCAGGTATGGTGGCGGGTGCCTGTAGTCCCAGCTACTGGGGAGGCTGAGGCAGGAGAATTGCTTGAACCTGGGAGGCAGAGGTTGCAGTGAGCCGAGATCATGTCACTGAATTCTAGCCTGGGCGACAGAGCCAGACCCTATCTCAAAAAAAAAAAAAAAAAAATTAAAAAGATGATGGAAACCAGAAAAGAATGAAATAATTTTTTCAGTGAGCTAATAAATAATAATAATAATAGTAATAATTGTCAACAACATTTTATGATGAGAGAAAATATTCTTCAAGAATGTTTTACACAAACAAAAATTAACATAGTCTATCACCGGCAGACCCAAATTAAAGGAAATACTAAAGGGTATTCTGTAGGCAAAAAACAAAATGATCATAGATACAAAGTTCCCAGGTGCAAGAAGGAATGAAGAGCACAAAAGTGGTAGATATATGGGTAGATCTGAATAAACATGGACTACATAAAACAATGATAAAAATTTCTTTCCTCCTTTATTGGACTTACAAGAAACAATATGCAGAAATGGAAATGCATGATAACACTAGCGTATAAACAAGGGAGGTTTGGAAGGCTGAGGTGGGCAGATCACCTGAGGTCAGGAGTTTGAGAACAGCCTGACCAATATGGAGAAACCCCGTCTCTACTAAAAATACAAAATTAGCCGGGCATGGCGGCTGCATGCCTGTAATCCCAGCCACTCTGGAGCCTGAGGCAGGAGAATCGCTTGAACCTGGGAGGCAAAGGTTGCGGTGAGGCGAGATCGCATCATTGCACTCCAGCCTGGGCAACAAGAGTGAAACTCCCTCTCAAAAAAAAAAAAAAAAATTAGCCAGGCATGGTGGTGGGCACCTGTAATCCCAGCTACTCAGGAGGCTGAGGCAGGAGAATTGCCTGAACCCAGGGGACAGAGGTTGCAGTGAGCCAAGATCGCACCACTGCACTCTAGCCTGGGCAACAGAGCGAGACTCCATCTCAAAAAAACCCCAAAAAACATAAACAAAATAAAACGAGGTAAAGTACTAATTACCATTAGAATATGGTATGTCATTTTTCAAGTCCAGATATAAGCCATTATACTTATTGTAAATTGATTTTCAACAAAGGTGCTGAGGTGATTCAATAAGGGAAAGGATAGTTTTTTGTTTTTGTTTGTTTGTTTGAGACAGAGTCTAGCTCTGTTTCCCAGGCTGGAGTGGTACAGTGGTGTGATCTCAGCTCACTGCAACTTCTGCCTCCCGGGTTCAAACGATTCTCCTGCTTCAGCCTCCCGAATAGCTGGGATTAGAGGCACCTGCCACGACACCGGGGTAATTTTTGTATTTGTAGTACAGTCGGGGGTTTCACCATGTTTGCCAAGCTGGTCTCAAACTCCAGGCCTCAGATGATCTGCCCGCCTCTGCCTCACAAAGTGCTGGGATTACAGGAGTGAGCCACCGTGCCCAGCAGAATAGAATAGTTTTTAATCAACAAATATTGCTGGAACAATTGGATACCCACATGCAAGACAATGAATTTAGACCCTTGCCTCATACCATACACAAAAATAAATTCAAAATGGTTGGGCACAGTGGCTTACGCCTGTAATCCCAGCCCTCTGAAAGGCCGAGGTGGGAGGATCTCCTGAGATCAGGAGTTCGTGACCAGCCTGGCCAACATGGTGAAACCCCATCTCCACTAATAATACAAAAATTAGCTGGGCGTGGTGGTGCGTGCCTGTAATCCCAGCTACTTGGGAGGCTAAGGCAGGAAAATCACTTGCACCAGGGAGTCGGACATTGCAGTGAGCAGGACGTTGCAGTGAGCCCAGATCGTGCCATTGCACTCCAGTCTGGCAACAGAGCGAGACTCCAGCTCAAAAAAAGAAAAAAAAAAAAAAGAAAGAAAGAAAAATTCAATCATCTTAACTGTACAATTGAATAATTTCTTAGTGATTTTACAGAGTTGTGAAAACATCATATTGGCATTGCTTCCACTTTTCAGCCACTATGAATAACGTTTCTATGACCATTTATGTACAAGACTCTGGGTGGACATACATTTTTATTTTGGGGGGTAAATATGTAGCAGTAAATCTGCTGGGTCAAAGATAAATCTAGGTTTGATATCACAACAGATAAAATAGATAAATCTATGTTTGATATTTTAAGAAATTGTCAGACTATTTTGTAAAGTGATCAAACCATTTTACACTCCACTGCGCCCGCCAAAATGAGTGAATTTTATGATATGTATATTTTACCTCAATAAAGCTGTTAATACCCGGCACGGCACCCGTAATCCCAGCACTTTGGGAGCCTGAGGCGGAAGGATCCCTTGAGTCCAGGAGTTCGAGAGAAGCCTGGGCAACATAGGGAGACCTCCTCTCTACAGAAAATTTTAAATAATTAGCCAGGCGTGCTGGTGCAGGCCTGTAGTCCCAGCCACTTGGGAGGACGGCTTGAGCCTGGGAGTTCCAGGCTGCAGTGGACCAAGACTGTGCCACTGCATTCCTACCTGGGTGACAGAGGAAGACCCTGTCTCAAAACAAACAAACAAAATCAATAAGGCTGTTAAAATTTTTTAAGGAAAATAATTATTCTATAATCTAGAGGATAATATCTAAAACAGAAGCAAAATAATGCATATTTTCCAGGCTAATAGAGGAAAGGAAATAGAATTACAAAAATAATTTTTATTTTATATTTATTTATTATTACTATTTTTGAGACAGGGTCTAGCTCTGTTGCCCAGGCTGGAGTGCTGTGGCTGATCTTGGCTCACTGCAACCTCCACCTCCCAGACTTAGGCGATCTTCCCACCTCAGCCTCCTGGGTTGCTGTAACTACAGTTGTGCACCACCACAACCGGCTAATTTTTGTATTTTTGGTAAAGACAAGGTTTTGTCACGTTGCCCAGGCTGGTCTTGAACTCTTGAGCTCAGGCAATCCACCTGCCTCCACTTCCCAAAGTGCTGGGTTTACAGGCGTGAGCCACCCAGTCCAGCCTACAAAAATAAGTTTTTTAAAAAAGGCGGCCAGGTGCGGTGGCTCATGCCTGTAATCCCAGCACTTTGGGAGGCCAACGCGGGCGGATCGTGAGGTCAGGAGATGGAGACCATCCTGGCTAACCATGGTGAAACCCATCTCTAGCAAAAATAAAAAAATTAGCCAGGCATGGTGGCGGGCGCCTGTAGTCCCAGCTACTCGGCAGGCTGAGGCAGAAGAATCGCTTGAACCTGGGAGGTGGAGGTTACAATGAGCCGAGATCGCACCACTGCACTCCAGCCTGGGCGACAGAGCCATACTCTGTCTCAAAAAAAAAAAAAAAAAAAAAAAAAAAAGCAAGAAAGGGGACTAAAAGGAACATAAAACAAGTAGGACAAATACAAAACACATAGATTTAAGATCAAATATATTAGTAATAATGTTAAAGTATAAATGGACTATGTGTTATTTATCTATGGGCTCTCAGCTCCAAATTCACCCTGTTTTCTGCTCTGTGAAAATGGTTCTGGGCCTTTTAAGTTTTCTCTTGCCAGATGGCACAGAAACTATCAGTAGAGGGCGCTAGAGAGACATTGCAAAAAGAAAAGGTTTTAACTTCCGGGGGCCCCTGCACTCTATTCTGAGGCTCCTGCAGCATGCTCCCCTTCTTAGCATCCAGCTTCTGTGGCATACATCACCTTCCCCCTTTCCCTGGCACCCTGGTGTGAAGAATTACAGTAAGTTCCAGAAGGTGGATTTCTAGAAAGTTCCACCCATCTGGCACCAGAGAGACTTTTTTTTTTGCCATCTGATGAGCCATGGCCATGATCTCTTTGCCCTAGAGTGTCAGGGGTGTGAGTTGTACTTTTCCTTGGACGTTCTACCCCGGGGTCTAGAGTAGTGGCTGTTCCTTTTTTTTTTTTTTTTGAGTCAGTCTCACTCTGTTGCCCAGGCTGGACTGTAATGGCACGTGTTGGCTAGGCTGGTCTTGAACTCCTGAACTCAAGTGATCCGCCTGCCTCAGCCTCCCGAAGTGCTGGGATTACAGGAGTAAGCCACGGAAACTGGCTGTGGCTATTCCTTTAACCTGCTATATTTATTAGAATTATCTTTGCTTCTTACTCATCAATCCCTTTTACCCCAATTTTATTTAGTACCATTAAATAACATTTAATAGTATTATTATTTTGGGACAGGGTCGGCTCTGTCGCTCATTTTATTTAATACTTCTTTATATTATATTTCCTCTTCAAATTACCATCGTGGTCTCTGACTCTTGATAGGACCTAGACTGATACATAGACTAAAATGTTCTAATTAAAGACAGAATTTTTCAGAACCAATTAAAAAAAAATACCCAAATGTATTTTGCATACAAGAGGCATAGCTGAAACATCATAATACAGAAGGATTGAAAGTAAAAATATGGAAAAATATATAGTACAAAATGGCTGACCGAAAGAAGCTGTTCTAGCTGTTAAGCAAAAGTAACTACCATTATAAAGAGGAGCACTTTATAATGATAAAAAGGTTCAATTTACAGGAAGGTATAAAAAACTTCTGAATTTCTATGGTGACTAGTAACATGGCCTTAACAAAATATAAAGCAAATATGGACAGAACCATAAGAATAAATAGATACATCCTTAATCAGAATGGAAGATCTTAATACTCCTCTGTCAGTAATTGATAAACAGAAAAGAAAATCAGTTCCTAGATTCAAAAAATATAATTAACAAACTTGCTTTTATTACTTGCTTTAATTGCTTGCAGAATTCACATTTTTTTTTTCTTTTTCTTTTTCTTGTTTTTGAGATGGAGTCTCACTCTGTTGCCCAGGCTGGAGTGCAGTGGCAGGATCTGGGCTCACTGCAGCCTCTGTCTCCCAGGTTCAAGTGATTCTCCTGCCTCAGCCTCCCGAGTAGCTGGGATTACAGGTGCCAGCCACCATGCCCGGCTAATTTTTGTATTTTTAGTAGAGATGGGGTTTCACCATGTTGGCCAGGCTGGTCTTGAACTCCTGACCTCAAATGATCCACCTGCCTCCATCTCCCAAAGTTCTGGGATTACAGGCGTGAGCCACCACACCCTGCCCTCACATTTTTTTCAAAGATGAAAAGATCATTTATAAAAGTTGACTATTTGTTGTGCAGTAGAGCCTAAACACATTTCAAAGGACTGAAATGATACATAGTACATTTTCTGACCAAAATTAACCCAATCTAGCAATTTATTATACAAGATAATAGAAAATACTCATATGTTTGGAAATTTAGAAATGCATACCAAATAACTCATAGATCAAAGAAGAAATCACAGTGGAAATTAGATAATATTTTGAACTGAATTATAATAAAAATGCAGCTTATTAAAAGGTTGTGTGATGCAGCTAAAGAGTACTTAGAAGTTAATTTATAAGCTTAATGTGTATATTAGGAAACAGGAAACGAATCTACTCATTCATTTCAGGAAGTTAGGGAAAAGGACGACAAAATAAAGCCCAAAAGGTCAGAGTAGGAAAAAATGCAGATAAGAGTAGAAATTAACAAAATAAAAAAACCCATAGAGTTGAAAAGATCGACACAGCTAAAATTAAATTGATAAACCTCTGGTGAAACTGATAAATAAAAATGAAGAGAAGACACAAATAACCTTTTGTTCTAAGCTTTTAAAAAAGTCACTAAGAGGCAATTATGAACAATTTTATACTAACAATTTTTGGAATGTTAGAAAAAATGATCAAATTCCTAGAAAAATACAACTTATCTAATATGATACAAGAAAACTAGATAATCAGGCCAGGTATGGTGGGTCACACCTGTAATCCCAACACTTTGGGAGGCGGAGGCAGGCCGATTACTTAAGCCCAGGAATTCAAGACCAGCTTGGGCAACATGGTGAAATCCCATCTCTACAAAAAAGACAAATATTAGCTGGGTGTTGTGGCACGTACCTATAGTCCCAGCTACTAGGGTGGCTGTGGTGGGGGAGGATCACTTGAATTCGGGAGGTCAAACCTGCCATGAGCCATGTTCGTGCCACTGCACTGTAGCAAGACTCTGTCAAAAAAAAAAAAAAAGAAGGAAGGAAGAAAGGAAGGAAGAAAAGAAAGACAGACAGACTAGATAATCAAAATAATCTTATAGCTGTTAAACAAATTGAGCCCATAATTAATTGCCACAAAAGAAAGCTTCAAGTCAAGATGGCTTTCCTATATACTTTCAAGCAACATTTAAGAAAGAAATAATGCCTATTAAAAAAAATCTGTATTAGAGGATGTAAGACCAATATAATGACCTTGACACCAAAACTCAACAAGAACATAATGAGAAATGAAAGTGGGAAGACTATTATGAGAAACTAGAAACCTTTCAGAAAGTAGGTGAAGAAATTTTTTTTTTTTGAGACCGAGTTTCATTTTGATGCCCAGGCTATAGTCTAAGATCGCGCCACTGCACAAACAGAAACAAAACCAAACCATAGACTGGGTGGCTTAAACAACAAACATTTATTTCTCACAGTTTTGGTGGCTGGAAGTCTGAGATGAGGGTGCCAACATGGTCAGGGCCCTCCCACTTGTTCACAGACAGCTGCCTTCTTGCTATATCCGCACATGGTGGAGAGAGAGAGAGCAAGCGCAGGTTCCTTCATCTTCCAAGGGTACAAACCTTATCATGGGTGCTTTATCCTCATAACCTTGTCTGACCCTAATCACCTCCCTAAGGCCCCACCTCCAAATACCATCACATTGGGTGGGGGCTTCAACACATGAATTTTGGGGCGGGGGACACAAACATTCAGTGCACAGCAAAAAGTATAGGGATTAAAGTATACTGGTTATTAAGGTATTGTCTTTCACCTTGAGACCTGTTTTGTGATGTTGGTTCTGGGATTTTGCAAACCACATTTCTTTGCCAGTTGCTTTTCTGCTGGGGTCTGTCTGCAAGAGGCCCTGAGTCATATGGAAATTCTGTGTATATGTCTCTCTCTCTCTCTGTGCTGTGTGTGTGTGTGTGTGTGTGTGTGCATGTGTGTGTGTATTTCTGAGTCATCTTGTACTCATCTGGTAAGTAGTTTTCACACATAGCCCTAATTTAGAAGAAACCTCTGAATTCTTATTTTCAGTATTATTAAAGAGAATAGGAGATAAAACATTTTTAAAGGATCCTCATTACTTATTTTTAAAATATATAGCTGGGCACAGTGGCTCATGCCTGTAATCCCAGCACTTTGGGAGGCTGAGGCAGGCGGATCACCTGAGGTCAGGAGTTCAAGACCAGCCTGGCCAACATGGTGAAACTAAAAATACAAAAAATTAGCCAGGAGTGGTGGCAGGTGCCTATAATCCCAGCTCCTCTCTGAAGGCTGAGGCATGAGAATCACTTGAATCCAGGAGGCAGAGGTTGCAGTGAGCCGAGATCGCACCATTGCCCTCCAGCCTGGGCAACAAGAGTGAAATGCTGTCTAAATAAACAAATAAATAGGCTGGGTGAGGTGGCTCAAGCTTGTAATCCCAGCACTTTGGGAGGCCAAGGTGGGCGAATCACCTGAGGTCAGGAGTTCAAGACCAACCTGGCCAACATGGCAAGACCCTATCTCTACTAAAAATACAAAAATTAGCCCGGCATGGTGGCTCATGCCTGTAATCCTAGCCACTCGGGAGGCTGGGGCAGGAGAATCGCTTGAACCCTGGAGGTGGAGGCTGCAGTGGGCAGAGATCATGCCACTGCACTCCAGCCTGGGTGACAGAGAGAGACTCCATCTCGAAAATAAGTAATAAATACATAAATAAATACAAATAAAATAAAATACACATATAAGGCTGGGTGCAGTGGCTCATACCTGTAAACCCAACATTTTGGGAAACCAAGGTGGGAGTATTGCTTGAGGCCAGGAGTTTGAGACCAGCCTGGGCAATGAAGCGAGACCCTGTCTTTATAAATTTTTTTTAAAAAAGCTGGACACAGCAGCATGCATCTGTAATCTCAGCTACTCAGGAGGATGAGGTTAGAAGATCACCTGAGTCCAGGTGTTCAAGGCTGCAGTAAGCCGTGATCATGCCACTGCACTCCAGCCAGGGTGACAGAGACAGACCCTGTCTCAAACAAACAAATACATCAGATGACATCTCCTGAAACATGTTCTGTTCTAAGGAGTAATTTACACTCACTAGGATTAATCTGTTCAACCTGTTAAACTACTAAGAGAGCAATGGACAGGTGTGTTAGTCCAGGCTTATATTACTGTGTGACCTCATCCCTCTATTTTGGACCCA
This sequence comes from Gorilla gorilla gorilla, assembly GCF_029281585.2. NCBI lineage: Eukaryota > Metazoa > Chordata > Mammalia > Primates > Hominidae > Gorilla > Gorilla gorilla. Next base: position 58,970,642 of record NC_073234.2, on the reverse strand, counting down.
GAGATGTTTCCCCTCTGGATATGATCAGTTTCTTTGCAGTTGGCTTGAATTTCAAACCCCAGATTCTGCCTATAAAGTTAATAATACTTTGCTTCTAATTGTATAAGTTTTCTCCATGTGGGAACTTAGTATACAGACTTTTCCCCATAACTACAACCTGAATACAGAACAGTGATCATGCGACTTCTATATATCCTGACCACACTTCTGCCTTTGTAATTTGAATTATTTGGCACTATGAACAGCATTTAGCATAGTATTTTTCCATTTTTTTCCTTGGGGAATGAGACAAAGATGAGGTTGTGAACCAAGCTGACAAGGCTGCTCTAGCTTACTTAAGTACAGATGGTCCCCAATTTCCAATGGTTCAACTTAACAATTTTTTGACTTTATGATGGTGCAAAAGTGATCCTTATTCAGTAGAAACTATACCTCAAGTACCCATACAACCATTCTATGGTCTTTCCTAATAGTCTAATATTAATTGAGAACTTTTTTCAGTTTCCAGAAATCAAGGCGGTATTAATAGGAAACAGCTATGCTTCCGACAACTTCTTGAAAATACTGTCAGGGTCGAGGTGGCTTCCTCATGCTGCCTGGGCAATCCTTCTTGAAATGCCATGGCTTGCCACACTTGTAGCAGTTAACAGGTGTACCCTGGGAATTCTGGACTTAGTGGGCTTGTCTGGTGGCCATTAAAGCCTCTGTCTCTTTCCTGTATTTCCTGTCTCTCTCCTGGGCCTTCCTATCTCTATCATAAAAAACCGAGGTGGCTACTTTCAGGAGGTTCTCCAAAGTACTATCTGGTCCCAGGGCCTGTTTCTGCAACTTCCTCCTGATATCAGGGGCTGCCTGAGTAATAAATTTACCCTTTAGGATAAGTTGTCCCTCGACAGAGTCAGGAGATAGAGAGGTGTGCTTTACAAAGGCCTCTCTTAGCCTTTCCAAGAAGGCAGTGGGATTTTCATCAAATCCTTGGTCTATCATGGATAACTTGGTATACTTAAGAGGCTGGCCGGGCACGGTGGCAGGGTCTTGGGAAAGAGGCAGATCTGACAGTTTAACTTTTGTTTGTTTGTTTGAGACAGAGTCTCTCTCTGTCGCCCAGGCTGGAGTGCAGTGGCGCGATCTTGGCTCACTGCAAGCTCCGCCTCCCGGGTTCACGCCATTCTTCTGCCTCAGCCTCCCAAGTAGCTGGGACTACTGGTGCCTGCCACCTTGCCCGGCTAATTTTTTTGTATTTTTAGTAGAGATGAGATTTCACCATGTTAGCCAGGAAGATCTCGATCTCCTGAACTCATGATCCCCCCACCTCGGCCTCCCAAAGTGTTGGGATTACAGGCGTGAGCCACTACTCCCAGCCTAGTGTCACATTTTAACTCACCGTTCTTCAACTGTATCCTGGACAAGCCCCCAGATGAAACTGGAGAATTCCTTGACCCCCCTCACAGGACATGCGACAGGGTATGGCTCATCTGTTCAGTCACTGCCATGGCTAAACCCCTTATAGGAAGGGGAGCACACAGACAGACAGGTGCAGGAGCCCAAGTGGGTGTGTGTTACAGTGTGCCCTTTTGGCCTTGCCGTCCATGGACAACTTCAGTGTTAACCAGCTCAGTGGACCCTCTGCCTTTCTGCAAGGGCACAGGGCCAGTGTGACAGCTCTCTATATGCCAGGCTCTTGTCCAGCGTCCCAGAAGAATCAGGTCACACACGAACTTGAGCGATGAATGCAAGGGTTTTATTGAGCAGTGGAGGTGGCTCTCAGTGGGATGGATGGGGAGCCGGAAGTGGGGATGGAGTGGGAAGATGATCTTCCCCTGGAGTTTGGCCATCCAGCTGCTGAACTCCTGTCTGACCACCCCCAGCAGAACTCCTCTTGGCATTCAGAGGTTCCTCTTCTCTTTCTCTGCCATGTCATTCTGCTGTTCGTCTGGTTGTCTTGTCATCACCTCATGTAATTCTGGGGTTTGGGGTTTATATGGGTAGAGGATGGGGGGCATGGTGGGGAAGGAAGGAAGGAGGAAGGAAGGAGGAAAGAAGGAGGGAATGAAGGAGGGAGGGAGGGAGGAAAACAAACCAGGAGGAAGAATGCTTAAACTGACTGTGCAGCTATTGCAAAAGTTCTCAGGTGGGTGCCTGCCTGTCTGGTGAATGTGAGAGACAGTAAGGAGGCCACAGTGGCTATAGTAGACAAACCTAGGAGATGAATTGTAGGTGATGAGATGAGAGAGACAGAGCCCTTCTTTTGGAACTTTATATATCTAAGTCATTGTTAAAACTTTAGCTTTAACTCTGGGGAAGATGAAAAGCCAGGGGAGACTTTTGAGTGGAGGGTTATATCTGTCTTACTTTTTTTGAGATGGTGTTTCGCTCTTGTCTTCCAGGCAAGAGTGAAATGGCGTGACCTTGGCTCACTGTAACCTCCGCCTCCCAGGTTCAAGTGATTCTTCTGCCTCAGCCTCCCCAGTAGCTGGGATTACAGGCACCTGCCACCATGCCTGGTTCATTTTTGTATTTTTTTAGTAGAGATGGGGTTTCACCACATTGGCCAGGCTGGTCTTGAACTCCTGACCTCAGGTAATCCACCCACCTCGGCCTCCCAAAGTGCTGGGATTACAGGCATGAGCCACCGCACCCGGCCTGTGTTACTTTTAAAAGGATCACTCTGGCAGTTCTATGCAGAGTACTTAGGAGGCAACTGCAGGTGGGGTACAGTGGCTCGTGCCTATAATCCCAGGACTTTGGGAGGTTGAGGCAGGCAGATTACGAGGTCAGGAGATTGAGACCATCCTGGCCAACGTGGTGAAACCCCATCTCTATAAAAATACAAAAATTAGCTGGGCATGGTGGCGCGTGCCTATAATCCCAGCTACTTGGGAGGCTGAGGAAGGAGAATCCCTTGAACCAGGGAATTGGAGGTTGCAGTGAGCTGTGATCACACCACTGCACTGCAGCCTGGCGATAGAGTGAGACTCTGTCTAAAAAAAAAAAAAAAAAAAAAGCAATTGCAGTAATTCTAGTGAGATGGTGTCATGGGCCAAGGTGATTGCAGTAGATTAACTCCGTATAGCTGAACATATTTTAAAGACAGAGCCAACAGCTTGTGACTTAGTTGTGGGGGTATAAGAAAAAGAAAGGAGATGACCTGGCATGGTGGCTCATGCCTGTAATCCCAGCACTTTGGGAGCCCAAGGCAGGCGGATCACAAGGTCAGGAGTTCAAGATCAGCATGGCCAACATAGTGAAACCCCATCTCTACTAAAAGAAATACAAAAAAAATTAGTTGGGCATGGTGGCGGGCACCTGTAATCCCAGCTACTCGGGAGGCTGAGGCAGGAGAATCTCTTGAACCTGGGAGGTGGAGGTTTCAGTGAGCCGAGATCATGCTACTGCACTCCAGCTTGAACAACACCGCGAGACTCTGTCTCAAAAAAAAAAAAGAGGAAACGAGGATAACTCCAAATTCTTTGGCCTCGGCTAATGGAGTTAACATTAACAGAAATGGAAGCCAGGCATGGTGGTTCAAAATTGTAATCCCAGCACTTTGGGAGGCTGAGGTGGGAGGATTTGCTTGAGCCCAGCAGTTCAAGACCAGTCTAGGCAACGTAGGGAGACCCCACCTCTACAAAAAAAAAAAAAAAAAAAAAAAAGGTGGGAGTGGTGGCACACAGGTGTAGTCCCAGCTTCTTGGGAGGTTGAGGTGGGAGGATCACTTGAACCTGGGAGGTCAAGACTGCAGTGAGCTATGATGGTGCCACTGCATTCCAGCCTGAGCAACAGAGTGAGACTCTGTCTCGAGACGAAACCAAACAGAAATGGGAAAAGTTGGGAGTATAGCTGGTTTGGGAGACCAGGGATTCAGTTGTGGACAGATAAGTCTGAGACCTCATTAAACTTCTAAGTGGAAATTATTTTTAATTTTTTTAAAGAAAGCACTAGGGCATGATAGATTTAGTCTTTTAACTTTAAAATTTGTTGGTTATTCCAAAAATATTTCCACCTACAGAAAAATCATTAAGATATAATAAAACAAATTGTTATTCTTATGCATGTAAAATGAAATTTAAAACCACCATCTCCTAGTTGATAAGGCAGTACTATATATATATATATTTTTTTTTTTTTTTGAGATGGAGTCTCGCTCTGTCACCCAGGTTGGAGTGCAGTGGCACGATCTCTGCTCACTGCAACCTCCACCTCCTGGATTCAAGGGATTTTCCTGCCTCAGCCTCCTGAGTGCTGGGACTTCAGGCGCGTGCCACCATGCCTGGCTAATTTTTGTATTTTTAGTAGAGACAGGGTTTTGCCATGTTGGGCAGGCTGATCTCAAACTCCTGACCTGAGGTGATCCATCCCCATTGGCCACTCAGAGTGCTGGGATTACAGGCGTGAGCCACTGCACCTGGCCAGTCATATAATTTGAGTACTTTTTTAGAGAAGCATCATAGCATAGAGATAGTATATCGACTCTAGAGCAAGTTTGCTTGGCTTTATTTCTTTTATTTTTAAAAATTTTCTTTGTATAAATTTATGGGGTACAAGTGTTACATGTATATATTGAGTAGTGGTGAAGTCAGGGCTTTTCTTTTTCTTTTCTTTTTTTGAGACGGAGTTTCACTCTTTTTGCCCAGGCTGGAGTGCAATGGCCCGATCTCGGCTCTACAACCTCCGCCTCCTGGGTTCAAGTGATTCTCCTGCCTCAGCCTCCCGAGTAGCTGGGATTACAGGCATGCGCCACCACACCCAGTGAGTTTCTATTTTTAATAGAGATGGGGTTTCTCCATGTTGGTCAGGCTAGTCACGAACTCCCGACCTCAGGTGATCTGCCCGCCTCGGCCTCCCAAAGTGCTGGGATTGCAGGCATGAGCCTCCGCGCCTGGCCTTTTTCTTTTATTTTTAAATTTTATTTATTTATTTATTTTTGGTAAGTCATGCATAGGGCTTTTTTGTGTATCCATCTCCAAAATAACATACATTGTACCTTGCATTTAAAACGTTATCGTGCTACTTACTGGCTGTGTGACTTTGGGTGAATTACTTTGCCTCTCTGTGCCTTAGTTCTGTCATCTGTATAATGATGAAAACAATACCTAAAAGGGATTCAATTATTTCATATTTATAATGTGTTTAGAACAGTGCCTGAAACATAGTGCTAAATGTGTGATATAATTTGTCTTTCAGATAATTTGTTAAAAGCCATTTTTAGTATTTAACTTATCTTAAATATACTTATGAGGCTCTAACCAAACTATACCATCTCTATGAAAAAACAAGATTATGTGTTTCACATGAAGCCATGCATCTTGCAAAGATGTGCTGATGAAAAGTGCAACATGCACTTCAGGAATCTGCTTTCTATAAAAGCTTTTATGTTTCTGGTCTGCTTATTTCTAGGTGACATATCTTAACTAAAATTGTTAACTGGTTGTCTTTATCTATAGCAGTATATAAGGATTCTTAAAATTTGGATCTTATAGACGGAGTGTTTTAAAACAATTGATAGTGGCTTACTCCCATTCTCTGGACTGAGGGCTCAGTCTGATTGCCACTGTTCACATTGTTAGTTTAAGTAATAGTGCTGATCAAACTGCTTTCCAAGGAGGTTTTCACTTTCTTTCCATATGTATTTCTTTTCTTTCTTTTCCTTTTTTTCTTTTTCTTTTCTTTTCTTTCTTTTTCTTTCTTTCTTTTTTTTTTTTTTTTTGAGACAGAGTCTCTGTTGCCCAGGCTGGAGTGCAGTGGCATGATCTCAGCTCACTGCAGCCTCCGCCTCCTGGGTTCAAATAATTCTCCTGCCTCAGCCTTCCAAGTAGCTGGGATTACAGGCATGCGCCACCACACCCGGCTAATTTTGTATTTTTAGTAGAGACAGGGTTTCACTATGTTGGTCAGGCTGGTCTCGAACTCCTGACCTCTGGTGATCCACCTGCCTCAGTCTCCCAAAGTGTTGAGATTACAGGCGTGAGCCACTGCGCCCAGGCTGAATCTTTATTTTCTTTGTGTGCTCTGCTCAGCCGTCTCAGTATTCTGCCCTGGGAAATGTTGAAAGGAGGGTTTTAAGCTTAAGATTCTTTTTACAGGATAATTTCCACATTGATTCCAAACTGAAAATAGATCCCGCGTTGCATAGGAACACTTTCACTCTATGTAGTCGGGGTGGGACTGACTCTCTTCCTTATTTCCAGGAATGGGGACTGTGACAGAGACCTAGCCAATCAGGGCTTTCTTGGAACTTTTGCTGGGACCACTGGGAAAGGGGTTTCTTTGTTGGGATTCCTACCTTTAGAGATACTGGTGGTCATCTCTACCAGCATATGAAGAAAGCTTGTTGAGAAATAAAGGAAGTACAGAGGAAAGCGGTGGTAAGACAAAGAAAAATAGATTTCTAATTATATTTTTATCTCTTTTATCCATTTCTGAAGCTGAATGACTTAGTTATATGATCCAATAGTTTCCTCCCCACTTTAAAAATTACATTTCCAGCCCTCCATCAATGATTGAACCTAAGTTACTGATCTATGGCATATTCAGTGTAAAGCTTTCAAGTACTTTTCTAGGTATGGTAATCAAAGTTTTAATATTTAAGCATTTAAAACATAGTTTTTAATTTTTTAAATTAAAAACAGTTATTTTTTATTTTTATAAAGTCAGGGTCTCACTTTGCTGCCTAGGCTGGTCTTGAACTCCTGGCTTCAAGAGATCCTCTTGCCTTGGCCTCCCAAAGTGCTGGGATTACAGGCATGAGCCACTACACCTGGCCAAAAATATTATTTAAATTCACTTTTATTTGTTTTTTAGAGACAGGGTTTTACTCTGTTGCCCAGCTGGACTTAAATTCCTGGGCTCAAGGGAACCTCCCACCTTAGCCTCTCCAGGAGCTGGGACCACAGGTGCATGCCACCACACCTGGCATATATAAACACACATCTTTAGCATATAAAACAAAGGAATAAATTAACATGCAAAATTTATAAATGTCATATGTGGGCATAATTGAATTTCATGATAATCTGAAAACTGTAATTGACAATTTCAGAATAACGCATCAAGTCAAAAAAGCAATGAGTAAATAAATGACTGCAGAACGAAAAAAAAAAACCCAAAAAACCATTAGTCATATCCAGCAAGAAGGGCATTCTCTGCTAGACAAGTACTTATTAGAAACTACCAAGTTGGCCGGGCGCAGTGGCTCACGCTTGTAATCCCAGCACTTTGGGAGGCCGAGTCAGGTGGATCAGTTGAGGTCAGGAGTTCGAAACCAGCCTGACCAACATGGTGAAACCCCATCTCTACTAAAAAAATAGAAAATTAGCCAGGCATGATGGCACACACCTGTAATCCCAGCTACGTGGGAGGCTGAGGCAGGAGAATCGCTTGAACCCAGGAGGTGGAGGTTGCAATGAGCTGAGATCATGCCATTGCACTGCAGCCTGAGCAACAAGAGTGAAACTCTGTCAAAAAAAAAAAAAAAAAAAAAGGCCTGGCGCTGTGGCTCATGCCTGTCATCCCAGCACTTTGGGAGGCCAAGGCGGGCAGATCATGAGGTAAGCAGATCGAGACCATCCTGGCCAACGTGGTGAAACCCCGTCTCTACTAAAAATACAAAAATTAGCCAGGTGTGGTGGTGCGTGCCTGTAGTCACAGCTACTTAGGAGGCTGAGGCAGGAGAATCGCTTGAACCTGGGAGGCAGAGGTTGCAGTGAGCCAAGATTGTGCCACTGCACTCCAGCCTGGTGACAGAGTGAGACTCCATCTCAAAAAAAAAAAGAAACTACCAAATTCATCACAGGTTTGGTCTCTTTTTCTGAAACCGTAGGGGATAGATAGATTTTCAAAGCCAGAATTGTTCTTAAAGCTCTCTTTTGTGGTATGCTTGTTTGGGTTTCCGTTGTATTAGAGGCTTTCCTCAAATGTTTGTTGATGCTTATGTGTCTGTTCATATTTGAATGTGAAGCACTGAAAAGCTGAGCAGAGCATATTTCACTAGCACTGCCTTGGGCATATCAACTTGGAGGTCTTTATTACTGAACATTTTCTTTAGGGCTAATATCTCAAGCTGTATGTATTTTCTCCTGGGGAAGGACCCCTCCAATCCCTTGCCTGAGGTGGGAAACCTATCTTAATCTTATTCTGGACATAGATTGCAGGGAAGGGGCTTGCAGGTGTGATGGTTCAGCATGACTTGGTGGGCTGTGGGGAGGGCTTGTTGGCCTAATTACACTTCACAAAAAATTTTTAGTTATGTTTGCACATTTTTTTCTATGCAGTCCTGTCACTTGAGGCATATGTTTTTTTGTGTGTGATAAAATATACATCACATAAAATTTACCTTTTTTTTTTTGAGACAGAGTCTCGCTTTGTCGCCCAGGCTGGAGTGTGGTGGCATGATCTTGGCTCACTGCAACCTCCATCTCCCGGGTTCAAGCAATTCTTCTGCCTCAGCCTCCCGAGTATTTGGGACTACAGGCGCACACTGCCACACTCAGCTATTTTTTTCTATTTTAGTAGAGACGGGGTTTCACCTTGTTGGCCAGGCTGGTCTCGAACTCCTGAGCTCAGGCTGTCTGCCCGCCTCAGGCTCCCAAACTGCTAGGATTACAGGCATAAGCCACTGTGCCCGGCCCATTTTACCCATTTTTATGTGTACAACTTAGTGCCATTAGGTACATTCACAGTATTGAGCAACCGTCACCACTAGCCATTTCCAGAACTTTTCATCAACTGAAACAGAAACTATGCATTAAATAACTAGCCCCCCTTTCTACCTCCCTTCAGACCCTGGTAACCTCTATTTTCTGTCTCTATGAATTTCACGTTGCCTATTCCAGGTGCCTCATGTAAGTGGTATCATACAATATTTGTCCTTCTGTGTTGCTTTAACCTTCTTAGTTTTCATATAACTCAGCTTAAGTAAATCGCCTACGATCAGCAGCTTTAAGTGGCAATATGGCCATAGAAACCTAAGTGTATCTGTCAAAAAAAGAGCATACTCTTAACCATTCTGCATTGCTACTTTAGCAGTGAGCATTTCTCCCTTCCATATGCAGATATGTATCCATATATAGCAAGTGTTTTACACTTGACATTATATCTGGAATGTTTTCTCATACAATTAAAAATTCTTTGAAACATTTTAATGCTTCCTAATAATCTATTATTGTGAATGCATCATGTTTTAATTTGCTGTTGACAATTCTTTTTCTTTTTTTCTTTTTTTGAGACAGAGTCTCACTCTGTCACCCAGGGCTGGAGTGCAGTGGTGCGATCTGGGCTCACTGCAGCCTCTGCCTCCCTGGTTCCAGCGATTCTTGTGCCTCAGTCTCCTGAGCAGCTGGAATTACAGGCATGTGTCACCATCGCTTGCTAATTTTTGCATTTTTAGTACAGATGGGGTTTCACCATGTTGGCCAGGCTGGTCTCGAACTCCTGGCCTCAAGTGATTCACCTGCCCTAGCCTCCCAAAGTGCTGGGATTACAGGTGTGAGCCATCGTGCCCGGCCGACAATTATTTGTTTTGAATTTTAAATAATATGTTTGTACATAAATACCTGCATTTCTGATTAGAACCCTAGGATAAAATAGAATGTAATTTCTAGTTAAAAAAATAGAACATACTTAACATTTGATATTTATTGTTAAATTACCCTTCAGAATTGATCCAGGGCATGTATACGATACCACAAGTGCTTTTAATGCCATCCTCACCAATACTGAAGTGTTTTTTTCCTAATTAGGTTAAAATTGATGTATCACTGGTTGTAATAGATTTCCTTAATAAGTAATGATAAACTTTTTTACTTTTTTTTTTTAAAGACAGGATCATGCTGTTTCCCAGGCTGTCCCGCCTCAGCCTCCCAAGTAGCTAGGACAACAGGTGTGAGTGGCTAATGTTATTTTTTGTAAAGACAGTCTCCTTATGTTCCCCAGGCTGGGCTCAAACTCCTGGCCTCGAACACTCCTCCTGTCTTGGCCTCCCAATGTGTTGGGATTACAGGTATGAGCCACTACACCTGGCCTATTTTATCTTCTAAATATTCTATTTGTCACTAATTTATTTCCTATTAGAGTCTGTTTTCAGGTATTCATAGAAACTTTTATATATTTGTGGCAAATCTTTTCCCAATTATTTGCTTTAAAATGGTAGGCCGGGCACAGTGGCTCATGCCTGTAATCCCAGAACTTTGGGAGGCCGAGGCAGGTGGATCACGAAGTCAGGAGTTTGAGACTAGCCTGACCAACATGGTGAAACCCCCAACTCTACTAAAAAAATACAAAAATTAGCTGGGTGTGGTGGCACGTGCCTGTAATCCCAGCTACTTAGGAGGCTGAGGCAGGAAAATGGTCTGAACCGGGGAGGTGGAGGTTGCAGTGAGCTGAGATCGCACCACTGTACTCCAGCCTGGAAGACAGAGTGAGACTTCGTTTCAAAAATAAATAAATGAATTAAAAAAAAAAAAACCCAAAACTGTTGTGGTATTTGACTAATGGCCAAACAGATGGTTGAGTACTGCATTCAATCATTGTCTTGTTGCAATCTGGAAGATTCTTTGCTGGTGGGTGGTTAACACTTTGTAGTTTTCAAAGTGGAAACACAAGTAAAGATTTTATAATGAAATTTCAAATATCTTTTTAATATATTTTTTCTTGGGATGACAATAATAATATTACTATGATAGTATTAACTTATTTCTATTGCTTTTACTAGTTAAAAAAGTAATGGGCATTCTTACAAAGTTAAACAATATAGAAATATACAAAGTAGAAAATTAAAGGCTCTCTAATCCCATTCCCATATACCCACCTGCAGACAGAATGGGAGGATTTAGTCATAAATACAAAGACAATACATGGAAAAAAAATAGACAATTATTAACTCTAGGAAAAAATGTAATCATAGCATACTCCTTGGCTCAGAAATGAAAAGTATTTACTTGGTTATTAAAAAAGATATATATGGATCCCCCCAAATTTTTAACACAGCCACATTGGGAAGATTGAGGAAGGTAGAAGTATAAGAGATTGAATAATTCTCCTTTATTCTTTTATTAAGTGACTGAAATATATGTACTTTATTTAGCTACATGTGTGCACATGTGAGTAGTTTCTTCTAGGGAATGGAATTTGGTGCTATGGGTAGGGCAGACAAATAACACCTGTGTTTGATTTTAAGCCTTTAAGAGCTATGTTACTTTATATTTTACAGGTATTTATAATTTATTTTATAGGTATTTACAATTTATCCAGATTGGGATAAAGCTACAAGAAATATGATGACAAAACACCCATATTTAAAGACAAAATTCTCTTGAAAAGTTTATTAACATAAGTAACAATAAATCATTCAACTTTTCGGTCTTCAGGAAGTTTGTTTTAAGGATTAATTTCAGAAGTCCTCATGTAAACAAATCAGGCATGAATAAAGCCCTTATAATGAACTTTTCAAATAAATTTTTAAAATATCTTTTTTCTTGGGATGACAATAATAGTATTAACATGATAGTATTAATTTTTCTTATTTTTATTAAAATTAGCTCTTCAAGATTGTTACTAACAAATCTTGATTTTTATTACTGTGCTGGGGCAAGATTTTAATCACTAAGTTCTTCCTCATCACTGAAATATGTGCTTTTCTTTATCCTTGGGCGTCTTGAATCATCTGATGTTGAGGGGAGTCCTGAACTGGGTTTCCATTTTTTTTGTTCTTCTTCAATTTTGGCTTGCTGTGATTCAAAAAACAAAACAAAACCAATAACCTGTTTAATATTATTTATGGTTCATTAATTCAAAACATGGCAAAAACATACCACAAATGCCATTACTTCCCACCCTCCCAGTCCATGCAGACAATAAGATCTGCTCCCTTCCCCTGAGTTCTGTCTCATCTCAAAATCTTACACAAAATTATCCTAGGCAATTTCTTAAAAAAATCTTTTCTGTTGGGCTATATTCACTTTGAGCAAATAGTTCTGCTCATTTCTTTAATGAAAAAAGATTAAGATAGTAAGTGTTGTGGGGCCCTTAAAATCTAGGCAGAACCAATGGGAACTTTTCATTCACACTGGCTAAGTACCTCAGAGAAACAGCTTGTCTCCTAAGGCTTAGGAGGTTAGGGGGAAAAGGAGAGGTTGCCATGAGGTGATCGATGAAGTAGGCAAGGACTATAAACCAAGTCAACTATTGTATGATGCCTTTTAAAAGAACAATTTAATACCTGGAATGCTATGGCCTGACTGAGGCTGTCAAGAGCAGGATCCTCCCCTTCATCTTCACTTTCTTCTACTTCCTCACTTAAATAAAGAAAAACAAATTGGAATGTAACCAACCAATAGTCAAAAGCAACCAACCAAAAGACAAAAGCAACATGATGATGTATTTAGTAAGAATAATATACATACATTTCTTCTTCTGGTTCAGGAGCTTTCTTTTTTTTCTTTTTTTCTTTCTTCTTTGGAGGCTCACGTTCTCCAAGCATATTTTTCGGACAGGCATAACTTAAGTGTCCACTTTCCTTTTGTTTCCCATTAAAAAGGAAAGGAAAAATACCATATTTGATGTTATTTATAAAAACTTGCCTGGTACCTTATTACTAAAAAGTTTTCAAATTTAAAAAGGAATATTCCCATACTGGGACTATACAGAAGACATTAATGATAAAACCCAGTACTTTAATATTATAGAAGGTGATATTATAACTCTCAGTTATTTTAACATTTAGGACTATTTAGTAGTTTTACTAAGAGTAGAAGTAGTAGTCTTCTTTCAAACATTTAAATCTCAAAATTCAAGATATAAAACAGTTTGGTCGGGCGCGGTGGCTCACGCCTGTAATCCTAGCACTTTGGGAAGCCGAGGTGGGTGGATCACCTGAGGTCTGGAGTTTGAGACCAGACTAGCCAAAATGGTGAAATTCCGTCTCTACTAAAAAAAAAAAAAAAAAAAAAATTAGTTGGGCATAAGTGGCACACACCTATAGTCCCAGCTACTCAGGAGGCTGAGGTAGGAGAATTGCTTAAACCCAGGAGGTGGAGGTTGCAGTGAGCTGAGATCATGCCGTTGTACTCCAGCCTGGGTGACAAGAGCAAAACTCCGTCTCAAAAAAAAAAAAATAAAATAAAAATTTAAATGGATCATTTACGCTAAATGTAAACATCTTAAGTTATTGATAAAACGAGGATAAAACTATTCCTGTTAATTTCCAAGATGTTGCTTAATACTCTGTTGGGCTGGGCAGGCTGAGGCAGGTGGGTCACCTTAGGAAGTGAGTTCAAGACCAGCCTGGCCAACATGGCGAAACCCTGTCTCTACTAAATATACAAAAATTAGCTGGGCTTGGTGGCACATGCCTGTAATCCCAGCTACTCAGGAGACTGAGGCACAAGAATTGATCGAACGCGGGAGGCAGAGACTGCAGTGAGCTGAGATTGTGCCACCGCACTCCAGCCTAGGCAACAGAGCAAGACCCTGTCTCAAAAAACAAACAAAAAACCAAAAAACAAATGGAAAATTTCTTCCTCACTTTTCCTATGAATTACTTCTGTTTTTTCCCTTTTATATCCTGACTACACTTGCACTATCCAATTACAGTAGTCACTAGCCAGCCAATGTGGCTACTGAGAACTTGTCTGAATTGATACGTACTGTAAAGGTAAAATACACATTGGATTTCTGAAGACTTAGTAACATACGTGGCTTGCATTATATTCTCATTTGACAATGCTGGACTAGGCTATTATTCTTACTTAGCTAGAATATTGATTTGTAAAACATAAGAGCTCAACTATAATCTGGACATCAGCTCACTACAATTCCATTTAAGAGGTTATGTCAGGGTAGGGTGTGGGGACTGAGCCAAGGTTAGAACAATAGAAGGGAACAATAATCATGCTTTTCCAGTATATTTGACAGAGCAGACAGACTGTGCACTTTGTATACCTAGGACATAGCCCAACTTAAAGAGGTTACTTACTGTTAATGAGCTGCTGAGAAAATAGAGACGCATATCTGAAACTGTTTTGGAATAATATTACAGCAAAAAAAATTTAACATATCCCATACTAAAAAAGGATTTAATGAAATAACTTGAGAAAAACCAGGCTAGGTCAATATAAAAAAGTTTTTTTTGGAGGGAGGGAAATTAAATATAAAAATGTAAAAAATATAACAACTCTATGGATCCATAAACCAAAAGGAACCGATTAACAGATTCATCTAGGATTTCTCAGATAATTTAATATTTACTGTGAATATGAAGATATATACTAATCTGAATATAACTACCTTCCCTCCCTCCCTTTCTTTCTTTTACAAAACTCAGAACTTTGGAAAAGTTTCTAAAGTGTTTACTTAAGAGGTTTTAGAATCATAGGAACTGACAGAATCAGTATGTATCCAAGCAACTGCTTGCTCACTCTTTCTATTCATCCATCCATCAGTCTGTTTATTTAGTTATCTTTTTTGTCGCGGGTATGGGGAGTGACAGTGGGGTAGAGGACCTCAAGTCATTTCCTTGCATCTTCCATGTGATTTTGTAGCCAGGATGGTATCTTTCAGTGATTCTCTCCCCAGTTCCCCATTACTACCTCTGGACTCTGTTTTTTAAGTATTTTATTTTATGTTTATTTTTATTTTTGAGACAGAGTCTCCCTCTGTCACCCAGGCTGGAGTGCAGTGGAGTAATCTCGGCTCACTGCAACCTCCACCTCCTGGGTTCAAGCTAGTCTCCTGCCTCAGCCTCCCAAGAAGCTGGGATTACAGGCACCTGCCACCATGCCTGGCTAATTTTTTTTTTTGTATTTTTAGTAGAAACTCAGTTTCACTATGTTGGTCAGTCTGCTTTTGAACTCCAGACCTCAAGTGATCCGTCCACCTCAGTATCCCAAAGTGCTAGGATTACAGGCATGAGCCACTGTGCCCGGCCTGTTTCTTAAGTATTTTTATGGTCATTTTACAAACTTACACCTGTGAGAACCAGACTAAAATTCTCTTGGTACCAATACAGACCTTATACAAAATTATTCTATGGCTGTCTCTCTCTCTTCATCACCAAAACTTTAAATGGATAATGACAGATCATGAAGAGAACCAAAGAAGAAAATGTGGGGATAGTTCAGTTACAAAACACTAGCAATACTAATAGGAAAAAATAAAAAACTTCAAAACACAATATCCCATAGAGGATAAAGTCACATGATAATGTTGCTATTGAACTGTGACTTAAAAACTGTTAAAGAAACAGGCAATATCCTATTAACAAAAATTTATGAGTTACGAAAATCTTGCAAGACAGTGACATAAGTAATCAGTCTAACACTTTTAAAACAAGTGATTTTCAAAGATTTAGGAACTAGAGAAAATACCACTTTGTATTACCCAACTCAGGTTATCTTTACACATTGCATTTCAATTGAATTTACTTTGATGAGTTTAGAGACCCTAACAACTAGGCCAGGCACCATGGCTAACACCTGTAACTCTAGCACTTTGGGAGGCTGAGGTGGGAGGACTGCTTGAGCCCAGGAGTTTGAGATTGGCCTGGGCAACATAGGAAGACCCTGCCTCTACAAAAAAATTTAAAAATTAAGCAGGGTGTGATGGTGCATGCCTGTGGTCCCAGCTACTTGGACACTGTGGTGGGAGGATCAGCTGGGCCCGGGAGGTGGAGGCTGCAGTGAGTTGTGACTGCATCACTGCACTGGGTGACAGAGGAAAACCCTATCTCAAAAAAATAAATATTAAAAAATAAAGCATTTTCATAATCTGGTTTAGCCAGTCAGAAGTTTTGGTGAGCAAAAATAAAAGACTGATGTGAAAAGTATCTTAAACTATGGAAAGTTCCATTAAGCTTTAGGTTTACTTACCCCACATTCATAACACTTAGATTTATCAAAGTAGTTTCGCCTTCGGATGAACTCAGCTGCTCTTCCATTGTCAATAGCAATGCTTGCTTTTATCACTCTACCAAATAACTAAACAAGAGAAAAATGTAAATGTAGAATGTATTTCACTGAAACCTAAAATTAATTATTTAATCAATTTTCTCAAATCTTCAATTCCAGTTTATTTTGGATTTTTTAGCAATTGTCACTTAGGTGTGATAAATTCTATTCTGTAGTATTCTTATTCCTGAGATTCCACCAATGTTTTGAGAACCCAGTAGTTTGACCTCTTTTCTTTCTATAAGTTAGATATCTTAAGAATCTACTGATATCTGCTAGACCTGATGATCCACTATATCCCCACATTTTTGGCCTGGATGAGCATAAAGGCTTTGGGGCTAAAAACCTTGATGGAGATGAATAGCTTACCTGTTTGTTGTTTATTGCCCTGGTACAGTTTTGTGCAGAGTCTTTATCCAAAAATAAAATAAATGCAACCCCTTTACTCTTCCTGGTATCTTTATCTTTCATTATGGTAACCCTTAAAGCATAAACAAAGAGTTAAAAATGAGGCAGCAATAAATAAAACAGATATTAATACTTGAAAAATTCATTTTAAAAAGGGCTAAAAATTTATAAGATAAATTAATACATTTGAAAAATCAGCTATCTCTTCAAAGTCAAGGGATATCAAGAATGGAAATGGGAAAGGGTGATACTGATTTAACAGAAGTGAGCACAGCTATGATTAGGAGTTAATCAGAGATTGAAGGGTGAAGTAAAGAAATTACAGAGACAATGAAATCTTAAAGCGTAACCACAATCCCTCTTCCATGCTAACTCCCTCACCTTGCAAAACAAAACAAAATAAAGGTATACTTTACACAAAAAGTAAAATGATTTACTTATTTTTCTAAGTGTTAGAATCAAAGTATATTCTTAATATTCTTTTAAAGAATCTTCAGAAAAATAAGGAAAAAAACCCTCCAGAGCTGGTTGTGGTGGTGCGCACCTGTAGTTTCAGCTACTTGGGAGGCAGAGGCAGGAGGATGCTTGAGCATGGGAGTTTGAGAACAGCCTGGGCAACATAATGAGACCCCGATCTTTAGGGAAAAAGAATCTCCAGTTCTGTGGTTTTTAGCCATACCACCCACCAGGGTGTATCTGAGTGACAAGGAGAGTTATGAGAGCAAAGAGCCTGCTCTTTCTCCTGCCCCATCCACATCCCTAGTCATGGAGGCCCTTGCCCACCCTATGTCATTTAACATAGTTTAAAAACAATGTTCAACAGGGCTCTTTGGAGAAATAGCGGATTCCAAGGCTACAGCAGGGCAGGTACAAGAGGAGCTTGGAACATCTTATGCCAGAAAGTAAGAGAGTGCGAGAGTGCAAGAGTACGTGAGCGAGTGAGAGAGAGAGAGAGGGAGGGAGGAATGAATGAATGAATGATGGGGCCAAGAATACAGCAGCCAGCTGGAAGGAGCTCCCACTGGCCAAATCAAGGGCAATTTGAGCATCAAAATAATTCATTACAGTAATAAATTATAAGCCACAGAGAAGGTAGGAATTTATAATTCTTACTGATAAAAGACCAATAAATAAGTGGAGGAGATGGGAGGGAAGGCTCTTGCTTACAACAGAATGCCAAGGGATGACTGGTGAATGTAGAGGGAATGCTGGAGTTGGAAAAATCACCAATTTGACAGAAATATTGAATAAGGTAGTTGCTTTATGTTTTGGAAGTTTTCGTAATGTTTGTGAAAGTTATCAATCTTTTTTTTTTAAAGTAGTATTTCAAAAGAAGTATTGGCTTTCTACATCATCCTCAATTAATGATCTCTCATCTGTTGCCTCTTTTCCAATTCCACTGCTTTTTTCTTGTCCATAGGGGCATTACTGTTTTAACAGTCTATTCTTATTGGTTCCTTTATGGTAATTTTTTCTCTTATAATTTTCTCATATCCTTAAGTAGTCTTCTACTTAAGGAATAAATAAAATCACACCATTCCTTTGTTCAAAAATCTTTGGTTCTGTAAATTGCCTATTCTTTGTCCCACGGTCAGTATCCTTGATGATTTGGCTCCCATCTCCTTCATCTTTCACTGCTCCTTCCCACGCACACACTATGAAGTCTACCCAAAAGAAACCACTCAATGCTCCAGTAGCATGGCCTGTATTTCCCCAAATTTGTGCCTTTGTTCATACAGCTTCTATCTTCTTCCACCTCTGAATCACTGCCCATTAAAATTTTCCTCATTCTTTCGCGGTTCAGGTCAATGTGTCAATTTCTAATAGCTTCAACTGGATATAATTTCTCCTCCGTTATGCTAGTCTCTGCTGAATTGTGTTATTCATAAACAATGCCTCGTCTCATCTATTTTAATGTAAACTCCTTTAAGGCTGTCTCTGTAATCCATATGTGCCCAGCTCAATATGTTGATTGATAGATATACCTTTATATTCAATGGGAAAGACAGACCAAAAAAATGGGAAAAGTAGTTTCTAAAAGAGTACATTGTGTGTGTTCATTCATTCGGTCATTCAGTCACTCTGTTAGCCTCAAGCCCATGTGCTAAGCACTAACAGTAGTTTTTACCCTCAGGAGAAAGCTTACAGTTTAGTGGTGGAGACAGACCAACAAACCAACTATCATACAATACTTTGATAGAGATACCTTCTGTGGTAACAGAAAAAAAAAATTACATCAGAGATTTAAAAGGACAAATCTACTGTGACTCCCATGTTTCTGGCAAGGGACAAGAGGTAGATAATAGCACCATTTCCTAATACAAGGTATATGATGTACTTATTTAAGCACATAATATGAAGCATACACTATTTTGGGAAACCTGAATGTCATCCATAACACCTCCTTCTTGTTCACAAAGTCCTTATACGCAAAGTAAGCATATCACTAAATAGTACCCACTTTGCTTCCTATACACATCACTAAGTATTACCCACTTTATTTCATAATGATCTCTGAAATCTGACCACCTCTCAAATCTGACCAGTCTCTATATCTCCACCTGTACTATTTTAGTACACATTTCTCCCCCGGGCTACAGTTTTAGATTCAGACTGGTCTCACTGCATTTGCTTTTTTCTTTTTTTTGCGATGGGGTCTTGCTCTGTCCGGGCTGCAGTGCAGTGGTGTGATCTTGGTTCATTGCAACCTCCACCTCCATCCGCCTCCTGGGTTCAAGTAATTCTCATGTCTCGCCTCCCAAGTAGCTGGGATTACAGGTGTGTACCACCAGGGCCGGCTACTTTTTGTATTTTTTGTAGAGATGGGGTTTCGCCATGTTGGCCAGGCTGGTCTTGAACTCATGACCTTTCAAGTGATCCTCCCACATCGGCTTCCCAAAGTGCTGGGATTACAGGTGTGTGCCACCGCACCCAGCTGCATTTGCTTTTGTTCCCCTCCAATCTAATTTCTACATTAAGCCATAATAAACTTTAAAAAATTTAAATCATGTCACCCCTCACTTAAAATTCTTAAATGATTCCTGATATTCTTAGAATGAAAACCAAATACCTTGGTAACCTGACCAAGAAGTAAGATGAGGAACCTGCTTCCATCTCTGGAGCCATCTTGTGCTTTCTCCCCCTTACTCACTCATCTCCAGTCACATTGGCCTTCTTTCTATTTCTTGATCTCACTTTATTTTCTCTTGCCACAGGGCCTTTGCACAAGCTATTCCCTCTACCTGAACTATTCCTCCCTTATTTTTGCCTACTTAACTCTTACTCATCCTTTAGGTTTCCACTCAAAAAATACTGACCTAGGTAAGCCTTCCCTGGCTCTCTAGACTAGATAAAGTCTTCTCTGTTTCTAGGTGCTTATAACTCTTGTGTCTTTAACTCCATTGCAGTTTCATGGTTTAGGACTATATATTTATATGGAGATCCATTCAGAGATTCTGACAAAGTGGAAAAAAAAAAAAGGTAAAAGGGAGTGGGCTCTGAAATCTCACTGTTGGATTCAAATATTTTCTCCACCACTAGCTAGCAAGATGACCTTAGGTTTACTGTGTGCTTCAGTTTCATCATGTATAATACTGAGATGATAATAGTACCTACCTTAAAGGGTAGTTGTGAGAATTAAATAATACACATAAAGAGATTAGAACAATGCCTGGCATATATATGTGCTCATTTAAGTATTACATACCATCATCATTACCAGTGTTTGGACTGATGACGATGACTTTTTAAAATCTGAACACCTAAAAATTTACACAGAAGCATTTTTGATAATGCTTTTTTAATAGCAAAGTACTGCAAAAGAAGTTAGTAATTTCAAGATGCAAACGAGCTTCAACTGTTTAATATCCATTTATGGAACACTAGAAGAAATTAGCCAAGATAAATATGCTCAAAATTCTTGGGATTTTAAATTTATATCAGAATCTATATTGGTTATAAGAAAGTTAGGATGACAGTATCCTGTTACTTTTTTGCCCCATAATATAGTTGCTTGATTTAAAACAGTGAAATACGAGAAGTTCAAGTTCTTTTTATTGTTCCTAACCCTCAGCCCTGTTATCATCCATTACCATTTTTGCATGTTTCTAGTCTTTCCAACGATCTCCAAGCTATCTCTGAAGGAAGATAATATGTTTTCTATTTATCAGTCTCATAGCATCCTGCAAGTCAGATGCACTGAAATATTTGTTTTTACACTATTTATTTGAAAAAAAAAAAAAACAAAAAAACCACCTATTTATTTGAAAGTAGGTTACTTATAGTATACTTGATAACACACTTCCTAGTAACCAAAATATTTGTTTACCATTAGCTATGAGGATGTATCTTTATAGCACATGGAAAGACATTTATGGTATGTCAAATTAAAAAAGAAAATTGTATGTAATAGTCTTTAAGAAAAATTGTCTACATGTTTATGTACATGGAAAACCAACTAAATTGTCATAAAAATGTTAATAGTATTTTCTTTATTATATCAAGCATGTTTTATTTTTAAAAATCTACTGTCATTAAAAAAATGTAGAAGCAAATTCAGATAAACTTTTAAATGAAGTTACAAAATTTAATGTGAATACTTACTTTACAACTTTGCCATACTTGGAAAATATCTGAAACAAAAGACCAAATATTTACAATTTATTTTAAAATCATAAAACATCAAATTTTTAGGTTGCAGACATTGACCAAACTCTTTGTTATAGTTTATGAATAATTTCAGCCTTCAGTCTATAAGACAGGCCCTAGAAAAAAGTTTTTTTTGGTTACTAGAATAATATACTTACTGTTGTTGGAGTCACATGTATCTGTCTGTTTCTAAATTTGACAATGGAGTAAATACAGAGAAAAAAACTCACTCTACTCATGTGGTAGATCTAAGGCATACATACTGGACAGCTGCTGTGTTCCTGAGGTATACCCATGGCAACTATCAACTCCATCATAGTGCCAGCTACACCTGTGCTTCAAGTGTCAATGTTATGGAGCAGCACTTTTCCAATTCTACCCTCACCTCTACCTTGTTATTCCTATTAAGCAATCCCTGTTTGAGAAGGCAGATCCTTAGACTGCTTTATTTAAAAAACAAAACAAAACCTCATAAAATAAGCTTTTATAATGAAAAATCCATTTCTATCAGTCTTTTTCCTCTGCCCACCATTAACATGTTGGTGGAACTTTATACTTGGCTCTCTCTTCTGTTACTTTTACTTTATCCTATGCAATCTCATTTATTTCTACGGTTCCAGCTCATTACCCATATACTAAGAGTTCCTATTATATAAAAAGTCTTTTAGAATGTGTTAGTATATGCAACCAATAATAACGAATTTTTTCGTTCTATGATTAAGCTGTATAATGCTGGAATGTAAAATAACTGGATAGCAGTGTTAGCAACACTGGGTTCTGAAGGCCAGTACAGTCTTCTATGTAATACTTACTAATGGCTTCTTGTTTCATGCAGAGTGAAAGCCAGAGTCCTTACCATGATGTAAATAGGTCCTATAAGGCACCTCGAGTGGGCTTACCTAAGATTACCCCTCTTTTTCTGAAATGTTTGTCCTCTAGAATTTGCACAGGTGCCTCTTACTCGTTTCAGGTCTTTATCTTAGCATCTTAGCATCTCCTTAGTATCTAACACATAATTTGACTTAAATGTTCAATAAATATAGCTTCTATTTTTTTTTCTTTTTTTTTTTGAGACAGGGTCTCATTCTGTCACACAGGCTGGAGTGCAGTGGTGTGACCTTGGCTCACTGTCGCCTCAACCTCCTAGGCTCAAGCAATCTTCCAACCTCAGTCTCCCAGGTAGCTTGTAGAGGCATGGTGGCACACACCTGTATTCCCAGCTACTTGGGAGGATGAGGTGGGAGGATCACCTGAGGGGGCGGGGAGGCTGCAGTGAGCCATGATAGTGCCACTGCACTACAGCCTCGTGCCTCAGTGACAGAATTAGACTGTCTCAAAAAAAGAAAAAAAAAAAAAGGAAAAAAGAATTTGCCAGGGAGAACTATTTGTTTAAGGTTATCTGTATCTCAAATAGCAGTCACTCGATAAGATTTACTTACCCGGTACAAGTCATTGTTTGTCAGGGAAAAAGGCAAGTTGGATACATACACTGTGCTCTTACTTGGAGCCAATCCACCGCTCATTTCTAAAAGTGAAAATAAACTTATCAGCAATCAATCTAAACCAGGATTCTTTTTTTTTTGTTTGAGACGGAGTTTCCCTCTTGTTGCCCAGGCTGGGGTGCAATGACGCGATCTCGGCTCACTGCAACCTCTGCTTCCCAGGTTCAAGCAATTATCCTGCCTCAGCCTCCCGAGTAGCTGGGATTATAGGCATCCACTACCATGCCTGGCTAATTTTGTATTTTTAGTAGAGACAGTGTTTCACCATGTTGGTCAGGCTGGTCTTGAACTCCTGACCTCAAATGATCCACCTGCCTCAGCCTCCCAAAGTGCTGGGATTACAGGCATGAATCACCACACCTGGCCTAAACCAAGTATTCTTAATTCCAAATAAAACCAATACATCAGACCAGTCTGGGTATTATTTGGAAAAAAACAAAAAACAAAAACCAATAAAGTATTAACAATCACCGATTTAATTATGCCAGATGTGTACACCTTCCTTACATTTTAGGAAGTTAGGAACAATGACTCCAGCAGGCTGAATTAAGGAATTCCTTTTTCCCAGTCACCACTTAAAAAAAATTCTTTTTTGGTTCTTCTTCTTTCAAGTATTCTTTATACCAACACTTTCAGTGCCAGATTGTATGGGTAGGGAGACGGGTTTTAAATACGTGAAGGAAAAACCCTGAGGCTACTCCTAACTTCCACTCAGACTATGAGCAAAAAAAATGCTCTAATGAATATGTACTGTATATGTACAAAACCTACTTGCTCACCCAGGTCAGAAAGAGCATGGGGACTCAGACAGAACCTTAGCCACTGATTTTTGCTAATACACAGTCATGCTATGCTTAATGAAGGAGGTATGTTCTGAGTGTCACGTGATTTCACAGTGCAGACATCACAGGGTGTACTGAGACAAACCTAGATGGTCTAGCCTATTGCTCCTAGGCTACAACCTGTATAGCATGTTAATGTAGTGAATAATGCAGACAGTTGAAACACAATGGTAAATATTTACACAGCTAAACACAGAAAACGTACACTAAAAATATGGTACAATGTATTACACTCTTAGGAGACCACTGTGGTATATGTGGTTTGTTGTTAATCAAAAAGTTGTTATGCTGTGCATGCCTGTACTATGGCTGGGTACCTTTTTTGCTTGTCTTAATATTTTTTTTCTCTGGAGTGGTGTGTTAAGAGGAAAATTTTCTTTTCCCCTTTTAGTATGATGTTAAGGAGTAAATTTAAGCTTCATGTATCGACAATATAAACTTCTTTCGAAACGCTAATTTTGCTTATTGCCAAATTATGAAATGATACATTATATAAATAGGCTTGGTGCCTCGAAGAGACAGACCTGTATGTATGTGTGTATATGTATATAAAGTTTACAAATGTAATCAGTAATTTTCACATCTTATCTTACAAAGTCAGCAAATTACCGTGAAAATATCAGGCTCAACCAAATTCAAATTTCTGATTTAGAAAGAGCGTGTGGTGTGTATTTGAGATGGGAGGATGAACCATCACAAATGGAAAAATACTGACTCTATGGCATGCCAATTCGTGAAGGAATGAGAAAACTGCCTCATGTTTGGTGTTATGGGGGAATTATTTAGAAAACTTCAGGAACTCAACATAGATACGTCGCTTTTTAAAAGTTTCTCATTTGAAACTATGCGTTACACGTTCTGCTGAGAGCCGCGAAGGCAGGCAGAGGTTAAGGTCCTGGAATAAAAAGGGTGGCGGGAGAGAGGGGCAGAGCGTTTTGGCAGCCGAGTCTGGGGAGGGGGCCCCGCAGGAGAGAAGGCCGCAGCTGAGGAGGCGTTTACCTTCAGGTGGGTTGGGCCTGGGAGACCAGAAGAGTGCGAGCCCTCGGCTCAGCTGGGGCTCAACCCCGACTCTTCGTAGCCGCTCGCAGCGGCCTTGGCATCACGAGTCCTGGGAGGGGTCAGGCGCGGAGAGCAGATGGTAGCAGCCACGGTGCTTCTTCCCGGCTGTTTGAGATCCGGGCCCCGAAGGCGGGCCCAGAGGCGAGCGCTTCGCTAACGTCATTGCGCGCGCCGGAAGTACCTACCTGGGATAACGGCGGCGAGCGGACGGCTGCATTTACGGGGTCTCCCGGAGGGCCGGAGTCGGTGAGCGCTTTTTACCTTTCCCAGAGATGGATGCAGAGCGTGTGCGGGCTGCTAAACGGGGGGGAGTGGGCGGGAGTTTTCTGTGTCGGGTCCTGGATTCTCCTGCCTTTGAATTGTGCGACAATTCTGCCCATGCGGTTGAGGGTGGAGAGACGCAGTGGAGTTTGGAATAAAGGGAAGTATTGAGTCTAAGAAAGGGGTTCGCCTCTCTGTAGCGCCTTAATATGCAAGAAGACGACTGAGCTAGGTAACTTCAGTGACCCGAGAGGAGTCAGGAAGTCGGTAATTTTACTGAAGGTGTTCGCGGTACCCAGCTATTAGGCACTTTGGGAACTACAAAATAAACAGACCTTTTATGTTTTGTTTTGTTTTGTTTTCTGGTGAAGATCTCAGTCTAGTTGGGGAGACGAGGTCAACTTGGGGAGAGTTGGATTCACAGAATGACTCATCTTTAGTATGGGTATGGACAAATGTTGAACTTCTTGGCACCTTTTCTCTTCCTGTAAATCTATAATGGCTACGCACTGCTTTTTCTCTAAGAGGCCATAACATGCCCACCATTCCTACAGAAAAATCAGAACGTAATGCAAGGTAATTTATACTTCTACCTACCAGCACATACAGACCAGGCCTCTAACCACTCCCTGGGAGCCTGCGTTCCAGCAGCCTGGAACCCATAGCCTCTCCTGGAGCCTGCACAATCAATCCAGAGTGAAGCCGATGTCTTCTATAGAGACGGAAGTACAATCCATCCAGGGCGCAGCTGAATTTTGAGAGGCCTGAATGCCTCCGTGGCCGACAGGAGACCGCTGGCACTAATTCTCTTGGCATACTTGTGGCCAGCCAAACTTACCATGCTTTACATCTCTGTTATCCTTGGTTACCGCCCAAGATGTAAGCTTCTGTGGTCTTCTGTGCTATAGTCTCATTTCCATGCTGCTTTGTGCTTTCTTTCGACTTAGGCTATCACTGCTTCTTCGTTTCTTCCCCATTTAACCCCTCAACACCCCATCTGTGCTTTCTGAAACCTCTATTTCCTGCTTAAACTGTTTTACATATTCAACTTCTTTAGTGAAATTCTCCTTCATCTCCTAACCTTAACTATTGATAACACGTAGATTTTCCTGCCAGCCATTTCAGTTGAGCCCTTTCTCTGACCCTGCATTTAAAGTTTGGGCATGGCTGTAGCCATGTTGAACGGATTTCAATTCCTCAGAATACTTTCTTCCCTCAGTATCTTCACAAAGGCTCTTTTCTCTCTCTGGGACATTTGAGCTCCCTGTTTCCTCCTGTCTTTTTCTGGATAACTTCTATTAAAGATCTGAGTTTAGCTGTCACTTTACTTGAGGGGTATACCCTAACTTCCATAGAGTTAGGTATTTTTGCTATGTACTCTTAGCTGCCCTGCACTTCCCTCACGGTATTTATCACATGTATCTTAATTGCTTCTTTGCCATCCCTACTAAGCGAGACTGTCGGTGAGGGACTGTGTTTGTCTCGTTTATCTTTGTAACTCCAGTAGCTAATACAGTTCTTGGCACATAAGACAGTCAGTTATTTCTTGAATGATTGCAGGTGCTGAAGGTATGGTCTCAGAGATCAGGCAGTTAACGTTAATGAATACTTCACCCGTAGAAGGGGTCACCTGCCACTCAGCTACAGCTGATTGTGGCTATGTGAGAATATGATCCCAGTTTTGCCAGAACATCTAATTTTTTCAAAAAAAGTTGGAAATACCATTTTTAAAAAAGCATCCTCTCCCAGTTTTTAAATGATGTCAGTGGAATAGAATTTTATTAAAAAAAAAAGTGGGTCAAACACAAGTCTCATGTGGCCTATCAGTCACTAGTTTGGAATCTGTTTTAAGTCTTGTACGGTTTATATAATGGGCTTTGTGGAGAATAATAGGTTTTGAGTTGGGCCTTGATGGACCGTTGGATGTTGAATGAGAGAATGGAAAAAGATACCCAGTTTGGAAAATAAACAGCTCCGTGGTAGTATGTGTTAGTCTGTTTGTGGCACAGTAAGGAAACAGGCATAATTATATGCTTTTGGAGAGAATAGAAGGTTAGATATAATAGAAGGAGGCATATGGAAGATAGAAGTTTGGATTTATTATGGTTAATAAAAAACCTCTTGGATTCTTGATCCTGGAAACTTCACATTATGAATATGCGTTAACAGTTGATTATTCTTTTTTAGGGTAAAATGGAGGGTAAAACAGTGGAAGGAGGCTGACCGGTTAAGGCCTTAACTTCCATCCATATATGAAATAAAATTCAGATTTATAAATATTGTATGTAGGCAGACATCTGGCATTTTTGTTTACTTGTGTAATTTCAGTTAATTGATCAATTATAATGGACAATCAGGGATCTCCTACTAAGTTTAGTGCAGTACATTCGGGCTTATAAAAGAAGTATCCTTAAAGCGTTGGAAGGTCAAGTGACTTGTGAAACTACTAGAGAATGCAGTACTTTTTATTTTTTTATTTTTTGAGACGGTGTCTTGCTCTGTTGCCCAGGCGGCACGATCATGGCTCACTGCAACCTCCATCTCCCAGGTTCAAGGGATTCTCCTGCCTCAACTTCCTGAGTAGCTGGTATTACAGGCATGTCCCACCATGCCTGGTTAATTTTTTGTATATTTTTTAAGTGGAGACGGGGTATTACTATGTTGGCCAGACTGATCTTGAACTCTCGACCTCAAATGATCTGCCAGGCTCAGCCTCCCAAAATGCTGGGATTACGGGCATGAGCCACCGCACGCGGCCCCAGCATCAGTTAATTTTTTTTTTCAATGACCTTAACTAATTATGTTCTAAGATTTATGTTTAGTTGTGTGGAATTTCAATTTTTTTTTTTTTTTTTTTTGAGACGGAGTCTCACTCTGTCACCCAGGCTGGAGTGCAGTGGCGTGATCTTGGCTCACTGCAAGCTCCCCCTCCCGGGCTCATGCCATTCTCCTGCCTCAGCCTTCCGAGTAGCTGGGACTACAGGCGCCCACCACCGCCCCCGGTTAATTTTGTTTTTGTATTTTTAGTAGAGATGGGGTTTCACCGTGTTAGCCAGTATGGTCTCCATCTCCTGCCTTCGTGATCTGCCCCCCTTGGCCTCCCAAAGTGCTGGATTACAAGCATGAGCCACCGCGCCCGGCCTGGAATTTCAAATATTTTCTAATAGAAACATTAGAATATTAATTCACTCTGAATACTGAGCACAGTGTGCAAATTGTTCTAGGAGCTTAATATTCATCAGTGAACAAGTAGACATTCCTGCTTTTTATTATTATTAGCATTAATAATCTAAGATACTATGTAGTGTACTTTTAATACAGATTAAACCCTCACTACTAGAAATACTACTAGTAGAAATACTACTAGTGAGGGACTAATGTGTATTAAAAGTACATCATATGATATCTTAGATTATTAGTGCTAATTAAAGATAGCACGATTGGGGGATCTGTTATAAGTGACATTAAGACGGTGACATTGAAGGGCAGGAAAGTTAATTCCACAGATACCTGGATGAAGGGTGGCCTGCCCCTCCACACCTGTGGGTGTTTCTCGTCAGGTGGGACAAGAGACTGAGAAAAGAAATAAGACACAGGGACAAAGTATAGAGAAAGAACAGTGGGCCCAGGAGACCAACGCCTAGCATATGGAGGACCTGCACCGGCACCGGTCTGTGAGTTCCCTCAGTATTTATTGTTTACTATTTGCACTGTCTCAGCAAGGGGAATGCGGCAGGAGAACAGGGTGATAGTGGGGAGAAGGTCAGCAAGAAAACGTGAGCAAAGGAATCTGTGTCACAAATAAGTTCAAGGGAAGGTACTATGCCTGGATGTGCACATAGGCCAGATTTATGCTTCTCTCCACCCAAGCATCTCAGTGTAGTAAAGAATAACAGAGCAGCATTGCCACCAGCATATCTCACCTCCAGCTACAGGGTGGTTTTCTCCTATCTCAGAATAGAACGAATGTACAATCGGGTTTTATACCGAGACATTCCATTTCCGGGGGCATGCAGGAGACAGAGGCCTTCCTCTTATCTCAACCGCAAGAGGCCTTCCTCTTTTACTGATCCTCCTCAGCACAGACCCTTCATGGGTGTCGGGCTGGGGGACGGTCAGGTCTTTCTCTTCCCATGAGGCCATATCTCAGGCTGTCTCAGTGGGGAGAAACCTTGGACAATACCCGGCTTTCCTGGGTAGAGGTCCCTGCGGCTTTCCGCAGGGCATTGTGCCCCTGGTTAATCGAGAATGGAGAATGGCGATGACTTTTACCAAGCAAACTGCCTGTAAACATGTTGTTAACAAGGCACATCCTGCACAGCCCTAGATCCCTTAAACCTTGATACCATACAACACATGTTTCTGTGAGCACAGGGTTGGGGCTAAAGTTACAGATTAACAGCATCTCAAGGCAAAACAATTGTTCAGGGTACAGATCTTTTTTTGTTTGTTTGTTTTTGTTTTTGAGATGGAGTCTCGCTCTGTCACCCAGGCTGGAGTGCAGTGGTGCGATCTCGGCTCGCTGCAACCTTCGCCTCTTGGGTTCAAGCGATTCTCTTGCCTCAGCCTCCTGAGTAGCTGGTACTACAGGCACATGCCACCACACCTGGCTAATTTTTTGTATTTTTAGTAAAGACGGGGTTTCACCATGTCAGCCAGGATGGTCTCGATCTCCTGACCTTGTGATCCGCCCGCCTCGGCCTCCCAAAGTGCTGGGATTACAGGCGTGAGCCACCGCGCCCAGCCATGGTACAGATCAAAATGGAGTTTCTTATGTCTTCCTTTTCTACATAGACACAGTAACAGTCCGATCTCTCTTTCTTTTCCCCACATCTGGAGAAGAACATTCTGTGCAGGGAATTGCCAGTGCAAAGACCTATGTTCATCTGAAGTTTGAGGTCAATGTGACTTTGCTGTTCAGTAACCCTAGTTGGCTATCAATAGTTGTTGAAAGAATATAAAAAGCGAAGGAATGAGTTTTGGTGGGGAGGGGAAGCTATTTATCCTGAGTGTATTTAATAATGGAAACTGACTAGATTGGAATGCAGAGTTACTATAGCCTAAGTTGCTACTATAACCAGTTTGGTTAAAATGAAAAAACAGATCCATTATCTTGACTTTGGATTCAGAGTGTTAATGGTTTGACAGAAGGATATTGCCTATGACTTTGTTTTCTCAATTTCCATGACACTTTTGCTTAGAGTGCAAGTCCTCCATACCCTCTCAGCCCTCAGTTGAAGTTAACATAACAGTGGTTGGATAGCCCAGTGGAGTGCTCTAAGAAAGGCTTCTTTTCTTTCTGGAATTAAATATCCCATGATGGTATATTAAACATACCGTCTTCATTGAATATGGCATAAGAGAAAGAGATTTTTATAATCCATAACCAGTTATTAGCGCACTTCCGAATGAAGCTTGTTTTCTCCACACTGAGTTCTAATTCTGTTCTTTGCCTAATTGTGATGTAGAGGGTCCTTCTATTTTTCTGTTGATTCTTCAGTTTGAATATCTTGTTGGCTTAGATAACTTTTCTGGAGTACCATCGAAACTGCACTGATATGAGGAGACGTAGTGATGATGTGGCAGGTAACATGATCACTCACTGGGAGTCTGAACACCTTTGTATAAGTGTAACTGATTGGTCAATTTCCTAAGCCTGGGTAATATCATAAACAACATATGCCGCTAATCAGGAAGCTTGCTGTACTTATCAGCTATTTTTAAATCCTTTAAAAATTACAAGGTTCTAGCATGGGGGCAACATAGTAAGACCATGACTTGGTAAAAAATAAAATTAGCCAGGTGTGGTGGTATGCCTGTGGTTCCAGCTACTAGGGAGGTTGAGTCGGGAGGATCACTTGAGCCCAGGAGGTCAAGGCTACAGTGAGGTGTGTTTGCCCCACTGCATTCCCACATGGGCAACAGAGTGAGACCTTGTCTAAGGAAAAGAAAGAAAAAGAAAATTGCAAGTTTCCATTTGAATATAAGGTGATATTAGTGTATTCTGTCTTCTAATTACCATAGGAGATGGTAATTTTCATCATACTAAACTATGGAGGTATTTTGAAGCCATTGTTTACAATAACAGCTAAAAACAACCTTAAACATCTAGTACAATCTCAGAGATAAGGATAAGAGAGATGGCCTGCCCAGCTCTCAACTGGCAAAATTCTAGACCAGACTTCTAGGACTAGAATTCTGTTATTATAATTTTGTTCTTATGAAACTTGGGTGGCCTCTGGTGGCCAAAATGATATCTTCTATTTTCAAGAGTGTGTTTGAAGGGAGTTTGGCTTGAGAGTTCTGTTTATACAATTAATGAAGATTTAATTATTTCTCTATATTGGTTGGTTTATACAGACACAAATCTTTACGTCTGTATTTCCCCCTCTTACAGGAAATTGTTGAAAACGTTAAATTTGATTCCTAAAAGGACTCAAGTAAGTATAGTATAGTAGTATTTAATATAGTAGTTATTGTTACATTTTTTGTGGGACACCGGTAAATTTTAATATTTCAGTATTAAACTACATACTATTTCTTTAGAACTCTTATTGTTTATTTTTCTCATTTATTACAAAACCTTATTTTTATTTACATTCTCCTTTAGTATATTAATTTACATTCATCATTTTTATCATCACTTCACATGTTATGCTTATTGAATGATTTTCAGGAACTTTAAAAACAGTTACATACTTTTGTAATACGTAATAGTATATATACATTATGCAATAAATATTCATCCTCTGCCCAGCTACCTAGTTCTCCCCAGAGGCAATTGCTGTTGCATTCTCTTGTTACTCCCAGGAGTAGTCTGTACATATGCATATATATTCATACCTGGTCTTTTTACTGTGCTTTTCTTTGCTTAGCAGTGTATCTTGGCAGTCTTTTCATATTGTTACTGGGATTACTTTTCTTTGAAATGGTTTGCAAAAATACTCCTTTTGTATAAATATAATTGATCAATTTACAAAAGGAATACAAAATATTCCTTTTGTATAAATGTAACTGATTGGTTCAGCAATTTAATTTGTGCTATTTTGATGGATATTTTAAGTTCCTTTCAATCTTTGCTATGCAAGTGTGCAAGTATACCTAGAAGTAGAATTGCCAGGTCAAAGCATATGTGTTTTTAAAATTTTAATAAATATTGCCAAATTCTTCCCAATCTGTACCAATTATACTTCCTTTTTTTTATTTTTTATTTTTTATTTTTATTTTTATTTTTTTTGAGATGGAGTCTCACTCTGTTGCCCAGGCTGGAGTGCAGTGGCACAATCTTAGCTCACTGCAAGCTCCGCTTCCCGGGTTCATGCCATTCTCCTGCCTCAGCCTCCCGAGTAGCTGGGACTACAGGCGCCCGCCACCATGCCCAGCTAATTTTTTGTATTTTTAGTAGAGACAGGGTTTCACTGTGTTAGCCAGAATGGTCTCAATCTCCTGACCTCGTGATCCGCCCACCTCGGCCTCCCAAAATGCTGGGATTACAAGCGTGAGCCGCTGCGCCTGGCCAACCTCCTTTACTAACCTATGTAAGTGTTGCTTTCCTTAATCTCATCACTGCAGTTGGATTTTTGCAGAGCTTTTGGATGAAAATAAGTATGCCATTATAGTTTTGGTTTTCATCTTCTTTATTTTGAAGGAGGTTGAACATCTTTTCAAAAGATTTTTAAGAGCCATTTGTATTTTTTTGTGAACTGTTTGCTTATATGTCTGTTTTTCTTCTGGGTATAGCTATTGACATTTTTCCCCTTTGATTTGACTTTACTTCATTGCTGTTACTATTTCTCTGTACTGTATCTTAAAAAGGATAAAATCTAACTCTTTAGACTGAAACCTTTAGTGGATTCAGTAAAGGTGGGGGAGGAGGAGTAATGTTGACAATTTACTTCCCTTTCAAGCTTCCATAGTTCTTGCACCTAAAAGACTGATTGCTTGGAATCATACGTTATTAAATGAGGTCTTATTGTAGACAGAGAATTCAGTTTTATTCATGCATAATGTTAAAAGCTAATTTTTTTCTCTTGAATGTGTGTCTTGAGAAAAAGTTAATTTTTAATTTAAAGTAAGATTTCCTAGGCATCTTTGGCTAGTTAATTCATTATATTGGGTCTGTCTGTATTAGAAAATATTATAGGTATGTTTTTGCAGAGAAAATTGGTTGCTTTGCTATAATAACATCAAAAAAAAAAGTTGCACCCTTCTTCCAGCCTTTAATTTTTCCTTAACTTAAACTAACTGAACCATTAGAATTCTATAGCTGTTCTGTACTGTCAAAATGGAGTAGCTATCTGTTTGCCCCTCCCTTAGTATTACATTATAAGGAGCCACCAAAAATCTTTTGACATTAAGCCTTTTTTGAAATGTGTTTCTTCTTCACATATCTGTGCCCTACTTTCTGTGTACTGAAAGGCACTAACTTACTACCTGGACCATTTTCGTTTTTTGCTCATGGTAGTTCTTCTGTACATCAGGATGGTTCACAGTTCTTGGCTTAGAACCTGCTTCATGATTGCTTCACTTTCTCCTGGTTCTTCTCTGTTAACCATTTGTCATCCACTCCAGAAGTTGTGAAGCTACTGCCTGCAAGCGCTAGCCTGTTTTTGTAAATCCAATTTACACACTTATACATTTATGTGTATTGTCTATGGCTGGAGATGTGAGTAGTTGTAAAAGAGATCTGTGACCTACAAGGCCGAAAATATTTGTCTGATCTTTTGAAGAAAAATTTGCCAACTTCTGATTTATAGTATTGCCATTTCATATAAATGGTCTCTTTTCCCCTACCCTATTCTCATTTTCTCTTGTTTGCCTTGTTTACCTTGTCTTTTGTCTGTTCAGTTTCTATTTTCATCTCTTCTTGTGGCTATATACCCTTGAATTCTTTAACACCATATTCACCTTCCTCAAAGTAGGAAGCATTTATGAAAAGAATACACCCTCCCACCCCCTCTTCTCTGAATCCCAAACCTGAAAAATGTTGACAGAACTTTTAATTTCACATTTTGTGAGGTGGCTTTTGCATTAAAATAGATTTATAGCGTTAAAAAAATCAGGAGTGGTTTCTTTCAGGGATTGTTGAGTGTGTTTTTGCAGGATTGTTCTTTTAACACTTTTTTCAGTTAAAAACACATTATTTAACATAGAGTAGATATATATTAAATGAAGACTGTAGAAAAGCAAAAAACTAATGTTATTTATACGAACTATTCACCACGAAATAGGAATAACTTTGCCGATCAGCCATTTAAACTATTCATTAAAATGAATCGTTTCTATTTTTTGCTATAGGAGAATGAAGAAGTATTTGTGGTCTGAAGTGTGCCACCAATTTCCTCCCATAATTGATGGCAACAATCTCTTTGAAGCTTTAAATAGTCTTGCCTAAGAAGGAAGATAGGGCTTTCCATGTTTTTTTTTTTTTTTTTTTTTTTAAAGAAAATCTCAAAATTGTTTGGAAGAAACATTTTTTCTTTTGGTCACTTTCATTTTTTTTTTTTTCTCTTAAGATCTCTGGAAAATATTTGTGTTGGAAAGTAATCATTTACTCCTTCCTTACCTTTTCTGTTACTTCCTAGTATCATAAAATCCAAAATTCTTTTTTTTTTCTTTAGTGGCTTACAGAAGAGACGAAATGTGGTCTGAGGGACGATATGAATATGAAAGAATTCCGAGAGAACGAGCACCTCCTCGAAGTCATCCCAGTGTAAGTTACTCCTACATATTGAATGATTCAAAAACCTAGTGTCTGAATTAATTTGATACACCAAAGCTAGGCCTATTAACAAAATCTTCAAGTGTCAGAAATTTACCAGTGTAGGTTACAAAAGAGATCAAGCTTATCTTTTAAAAGTTAAAAGTTCAAAAATAAAAGACAACATTTTATTTAAGTAGAAAACTTATTATTTATATTTCTTGTTTAAATTTCTAAAATGAAGGGTTTATATTGAATTTAATTTGTGAACAAAATTACAGATTTTATAAAGATTATACCATCAGTTAGCAAAGAAGTATTTGAGTACCTGCTCCTGCTGTTATTGGCTGTTACCTATTTTTTTTCTATATTCCTAAAAATGTTACAAATTGAATATATGAAATTCTAAAAGTAGGCTTTCATTCTAAGAGAGGAGAACTCTTCCTAGAGTGGAAACATGTTAATATCCCTTGTTAGGATTCCTGCAGGTGTGCTGTCCTGTGGTCAGGCAGTCTGACTGGTAAGTAAGAATGCCTGGAGGCTCAGGGTCAGGCAGACAGGCAGCTTCTGGTGTGCTGTCGTACTTCTTGTCTCTCGTTGCTCTGGGAATTGGGAATTTTGAGCCAAGCCTTTTCTAAGCCCAAAGAACTTACTGTTTTGTTTACTATTTCCAGTGCTACATCTAGTACTTAGCAGGTAATAGAAGCTCAATATTTATTTGAGTGAGTATGTGTACTGACTCCCCAGAATCCCCTGTGGAGGTCTAAAGGAGGGTTTGGGGAAGGTTAAAAAGCTAACTTAAACTTTTGCACAGACCCATTCTAAGCACCAAGGGACTAAGGTTGTGGTGATAGTATATGAATATATTATAGATTCATTATATACCATCAAAAGCCACAAATATTTATGTCTACGTTAGTTATTTTTTACTTATGTAACATTTAATCCTATAGCCCACTTAGATGGGTGGTATCGTCTTTAGGTTTGTCACTGTCTAGATTACAATCCAGGTTGGGGTTGATTTAAAATGATTTAAGATGGAAAAAATAAAGATGCCCATTATACTTCGGGATGACCAGACTTAATTATTACTATATGTCATTTATTTCAAGGTGAATTTGTAGACTTCATGTTTTCAATCAAAATCCCAATGTTTTTATTTATATTTTTTACTTGATAAGGTTATTCTGTAGTTTACCTGTAGGGAAAAGGGATGACTTTTTTCTTTATCTCCCCTCTCCCCTCTGCCACTCTGCCAAGGATATATCCCATTAGGAATTGTTCTGTTTTTTTTTTTTCTTTTTTCTTTTTTTTTTTTTTTTTTGAGATGGAGTTTCACTCTTGTCACCCCAGCTGGAGTGCAATGGCGCAGTCTTGGCTCATTCACTCTTGTCGCCCAGGCTGGAGTGCAGTGGTGCGGTCTCGGCTCACTGGGTTCAAGCGATTCTTCTGTCTCAGCTTCCTGAGTAGCTGGGATTACAGGTGCCCACCACCACACCTGGTTAATTTTTGTATTTTTAGTAGAGATGGGGTTTCACCATGTTGACTAGGCTGGTCTCGAACTCCTGACCTCAGGTGGCCTGCCCACCTTGGTCTCCCAAAGTTCTGGGATTACAGGCATAAGCCACCACGCCTGGCCTCTTTTCTTTTTTTTGAGGCAGTCTTACTCTGTAGCCCAGGCTGGAGTGCAGTGGTGCGATCTTGGCTCACTACGTCCTCTACTTTCCGGGTTCAAGCGATTCTTGTGCCTCAGCCTCCTGAGTAGCTAGGATTGCATGCCACCATACCTGGCTATTTTTATTTTATTTTATTTTATTTTATTTTATTTTATTTTATTTATTTATTTATTTATTTGGAGATGGGAGTCTAACTCTCTTGCCCAGGCTGGAGTGCAGCGGTACAGTCTTGGCTCACTGCAACCTCTGTGTCCTGGATTCAAGCGATTCTCCTGCCTCAGCCTCCTGAGTAGCTGGGACTACAGGCACAAGCCACCACGCCTGGCTAATTTTTATATTTTTAGTAGAGACGGGGTTTCACCATGTTGGCCAGGCCGGTCTCGAATTCCTGACCTCAAGTGATCCACCCCCCTCAGCCTCCCAAAGTGCTGGGATTACAGGCATGAGCCACTGCCACTGCACCCACATCTAATTTTTGTATTTTTAGTAGGGACAGGGTTTTGCCGTGTTGGCCAGGCTGGTCTCGAACTCCTGGCCTGAAGTGATCTGTCCACCTTGGCCTCTCAAGGTGCTGGGATTACATGCGTCAGCCATCACTCCCGGCCCCATTAGGAGTTTTAAATTCTGTGTTTTGAAGATACTTAAAAGGGTTTTCTGTGTGGTTATGCCATCAACTGGGCACCAGTCTGTAGGATTGTGTGCTTTATTACTTTGGGACTGGGGAAAGCAGGTTATTGTATCGATTTAAGATTGTAAGATGAGTAGTGGATCCAGGGGATAAGGATGTTGAAGGTGCTGACCCAGAAAATTATTGAAGTAATACACCATTTGGTGTGGGCTGATAAAGAGAGTGAGGCTGAGAGGGACAGGAAATTGAAAGAAATGAGTGGTTGAGGGACAGGAAAGGCTTAGGGAAGGCTTTGGTGTGGTAGAAAGATAGGCAATCGGTATTTTAGAGTGTGGGGTTTCCAAGATGGAACAGTTTTGAGTGAAGTTCAGTGTGTGACAATGAGAATAGAGAGCTAGTGTAAGTTACTGGAGTTGAGAGCAATGAAACTATTAGGATAGACTTTAGATTTGTGATTTAGATCAGAAGCTCTCAATCCTTGTTGTACGTTAAAATTTCCTAGAGAGCTCTTTAGTAATGCTGTATGGGCCCCGTCTTAGATAATTAAATTATTGTCTCTTTGGGTGTGATGTGGACCTCAGTATTGTTTAAAAGTTCAAGTGATTCTTAACATGCAGAATTTAAAAAATACAGATGTATTTGACTTGAAGTTATAGTGACAGGAGTTGAGGTAAAAATGACAGGTGATGGAAGACTAATGAATCAGCATATTGCGGAAAAATCTAAACAAAACCATGTTCATTTAATACTATCTGTGTTTGTGTAAATATGAAACAGAGGCTTCTTATCCCTCATAAAATACTTTTATCAGAAGCAAGCAGGTAGGGAGATATTGTCCTTAAAATCAGACTAGATGTATTCAGCTGTCTCTTAAATGCCTAAAGGTAAACCTTACTTCCTTAAGTTTAACTGGCTGCTTGGTTCCTCATGGAGGAGCCTAGATTGTTTTTCTCTTTTTGAGAGCACAGGACCTGACCAGACCTTGTGCAGGTTCATTTCTCTCCTTTTTCTTCAATTCCATTAGATTGGTCTTTCTGTTCCCCCAATCAGCCTCTCCTAGTTTATACAAATCCTTCTTTCTGTATATCCATATCCCTCCTTCCCAAGACTCAGGTGCATTTTTTTTTTCTGTTGCACTTGGCCTTATTTTGGTTAGTAATTTAAAGCCTTCTCTTTCCCTCAATACATTGTACCCCTTAGATGGCTCTTGAAAATTATCCCCTGTGCCTTCTGTGTTACACCTGCATCTTAGTTAAATAAAGTGTAGATTCTTAACCTTTTTTTGTGCCATGGATCCCTTTAGCAGTCTGGTGAAGCCTATGGATACCTTCTCAGAATAACATTTTTAAACCTATAAATAAAATGCACAGAACTAAGTGCACTTAAATTTGAGAATGATTATCAAACTATTAAAAACCAAATTTGTGATATAGTAATACATAGTTCTTTAGTAGGTCATTAAATATCAAAAGCTACTGGTGGTGGTTTCATTGCTGTAATTTCAAAGTAGTGATGAGTGTTACAAATGATATTTTGCAATACCTGTAACAGCTAGATGTAACATGGTATAAAATTATCTGTGATCTCTTTTGGTAACAAAGTCACAGATACATCCACTGCTGTTGTTATTATCTAAAGTTAGTTGAAAAAAGTAATTTTGTGTTCACATCTCATTTAATGGACCCACTGAATCTTTGGGTTAAAGTAATTGAACTAGAAATGTAAATAGTTATACTTTCTTACTTTAATAAAAATATAACTTATTAAAAGTTTAAGGCTGAATACAGTGGCTCACGCCTATAATCTGAGCACTTTGGGAGTCCGAGGTAGGAGGATCACTTGAGCCCAGGAGTTTGAGACCAGCCTGGGCAACAATGTGAGACCCTGTCTCTACAAAAAATTTTAAAAATTAGCCATGCATAGTGGCGCATGCCTGTAGTCCCACCTACATTGGGAAGCTGAGGCAGGAGGATTGCTTGAGCCCGGGAAGTTGAGGCTGCAGTGAGCTGTGTTTTGTGCCACTGCATTGAAGCCTGGGCAACAGAGGGAGAGATCCTGTCTCAAAAAAAATAAAAATAAAAAAAAATAAAAAAAAATTTAAAAATATTTGCTTAGATAATCTAGTTATTTTAAAAACCATATTAGCATATCATATTGATGTATATGAGAAAGTTCATAAGAAGCATTATTTGTAAGAGCTTCAAACCGACAACAAACCAGATGTCCAACAGTAAAGTTGATTAGTTGTTTAAATTATACACCAATGAGAATAAATGGGCTACTGCCAAGTGCAACAACATGGATAAACTTCACAAATATAATATTAAAAGAAAGAAGTCAGTCACAAGAGTTTATTCTGCGTGTTTCATTTTATGTAACATTCCAAAACAAGTGAAACTAGCTGGGAAAGTGGTTTCTTTTGGGAAGAGGAAGTAGTGACTGGGAGACCGCACAATGAATGATTTTGCTGCGCTGGGAATATTCTCTTTCTTAATCTGGGTGGTACTTAACACCTTGTGAAAATTTATCCATTTGTGATTTGTACACTTTTTTATATGTATGGCATACCTCAAAAGTTTTGAAAAGGCAGATTTTTTTTTTCAAAATAAAAAACTAGTTAAGTTGATAACCCACTATCGTTAGTGCTTGGAATAGAGGAAGGTAACATTCTATTTTGTTTTATGTATTTGAATCCTGTTCTTTATCAAAAAACAATTTTACTGCATTTCTCTCCCTTTTTTTCTTTCTTTCTTTTTTTTTTTTTTTTTTTTTTTTTTTTGAGATGGAGTCTTGCTCTATCGCCCAGGTTGGAGTGCAGTGGCAAGATCTCAGCTCACTGCAACCTCTGCCTCCCGGATTCAAGCGATTCTTGTGCCTCAGCCTCCCTGAGTAGCTGGGATTACAGGTGCCCACCACCACGCTTGGCTATTTTTTGTATTTTTTAGTAGAGGTGGGGTTTCGCCATGTTGACCAGGCTGGTTTCGAACTCCTGACCTCAGGTGATCCACTTCGGCCTCCCAAAGTGCTGGGATTACAGGCGTGAGCCATCGTGCCCGGCTTCTCCCTTTTTTCTTAGTACACTCTTTGCCCCATTTATGATCAATTCTGATACAAAAGAAATGTATTTGAGGAACTACTAGATGTGATATAAAGTGCAACGTGAAGTGGTGACTGTTGGGAAGGTAAGGTACCTTCTGTAGTAGTATGACCTCGTTAATAAAAGCAGCTGTTTTCTGAGTTTCTAGCCTTGATAAACCTGAAAAGACAATTGAACACTGATATACTTTGGTTTTGATGTTAAATTATACTTAATTTGAGTTTTGGCAAACTTATCCTCAATATACAGCTTAACAAATGTACCAGTCATTATTTTAGCGCTTTATGGTATGCTTTTAAATTATTATTTTTTTTTTTTTTTGAGGCGGAGTCTGGCTCTGTCGCCCAGGCTGGAGTGCAGTGGTGCGATCTCGGCTCACTGCAAGCTCCGCCTCCCGGGTTCACGCCATTCTTCTGCCTCAGCCTCCCGAGTAGCTGGGACTACAGGCACCTGCCACCACGCCCGGCGAATTTTTTGTATTTTTGGTAGAGACGGGGTTTCACCATGTTAGCCAGGGTGGTCTCGATCTCCTGACCTCGTGATCTGCCCGCCTTGGCCTCCCAAAGTGCTAGGATTACAGGTGTGAGCCATCACGCCCGGCTGCTTTTAAATTCTTTATGTATAAATAGTAAGTCACTTTTATAAGGGGCTTTCACAGAAATTTTTATTTGGCCTTAAACTTGGGTAGGTAGGTAGCAGACTAAAATTCAAGGAAGTGCACTACAGAGATTTTGTATGTAAATATATATGCTGCTTCTATAGGAAGGAAATCAGTCATCACAGAATATCTACACTTCTAGATACCTGTAAAGCTCTTGTTTTTAAAGCATGCTTTCTGTCTTTAAACCTATAATTTCTATGAGCTTAGTTATCTGATTTCTTAACCTTTATCAAGTTTTGTGACAGAATGGCATTTATTCATTCATTCATTCATTCATTCATTCATTCATATGTACATACACACAGGGTCTTGCTATGTCACCCAGCTGAAGTGCAGTGGAGCAGCCACAGCTCACTGCAGCCTCAGACCCCTGGGCTCAAGTGATCCTCTCACCTTGGCCTCCCAGTTCGTTGGGATTACAGGCATGAGGCACCATGCCCAGCCCAGAATGGCTTTTAAATACATGTAAACTTCCACTTATGGGGTTCCAGCTTCTTAGCCTGTTGGAGAACAGATAGGTAATATGGAACATTTTAATGAAGCTGCAACATAAAATGTCAATTTTTTCATTAGCTTATTTGAAAATGGGAGAGAAGTTCCAGTTTCAGAATTTTTAAAAGTTGTAATGTTTGGAAATTAGGATCAGAGCACTAGCAGTTTATATTCTGGGCAATTACAACAGAGCTGGGACTGAAGCAGTCCTATCTGCTTATCCCTGCTTCATTTTTCTGTTTCTTTAACAAATACATTATTTTGCATTAAAAGATTTTTCTGGTTTTGGCAGCAGCAGGGAGAACAATATTGACTAGTAGTGATGTCAAGAGCAGCAACACGTTATTTTTCTGTCACATTTGTGGTAAACATGAGTTACATAATTAGTTTTTGTAATTAAGTAGTTAAATAACAATATTTACTTCCTTAGATTAATTGAATCTTTTTATAATTCTTGTCATTGTTTATTTCTCTCTCCTAGAGAGTTTGGCCAATCAAAAATAAATCCTTTAGTAAATCCAGAAATGATTTTGTTAATATCGGAGCCTTTGTAGGGAATAGATGGGATGTATATCAGTTCTACCTGTTCTCAAATGTAAATGTACTCAAACCATAATCCAGAAATTTTTCTTTTGATCAACTTGACAGTCAGGTCTACTTAATTTAGTAATTCAGTTATATACATATTCCAGATAACATTGTTTAAAATGTATTAATGTTGAAATATTTTTTCTTTACATTCTTATTTCATGAAACACTTTTATTCAAAATCTTCACAGGCATATTTAAATTTCTGTTCTTTTTATGCCCCACATATTATTATTGTTTTATACAGTCATCAGTGTTCATGTAAATTTTCCCATGTAAGTACAACTTCCCAATATTTTATTATGGAATTTTTCAAACATACATCAGTCAAAAGAATTTTTATAGTGACCATCCATATACTCCCCATTTAGACTCAACTATTAACATTTTACTAAGCTTGCTTTATCATGTATTTATTCATGCAATTAATCCATCTGTGTTTTTGAATACATTTCAAAGTAAATTGTGGACAATGGTATCCTTCCCGTTAACTACTCAAGCATACGTATTATTAGCTAGAGTGCAATTTTTTAATAGTTTTTTAAATGGGAAAATTACATACATGAAATGTAAAAAAAGTGTTTCTTTGCTGAGTTTGATTTAGTAATGTTCCCTTCTGTAGAGTTGCCGTAAGAGGTGTTTTACTTTCTTTGCTGACAGAATTGCAAGGACTTAACTTTTTGTTGTCACTGTTTTCAGAAGAAATGTGATCAATTCTTGGCTACATTCTCGAATAAGATGTCTTAGCTCTCTGGGTCAATACCAGTTTTCATGTTTTTGACACACTGTCACCAAAAGACGTTGGAATGACTCAGAAACACCAATATTTCATTCAAGAATCAGTGAGTGAAATAAATCAACAAGTGCTAAAATAGGAAGGTATGTCATAGACTATAGGGATCAGAGTTAGGAAATTACAAGCTTGTGAAAGCAAAAGCCTACCAGCCTGTGTAATAGAATATTTTAGTTAGATATGGTTTGTATGGTACTTTTCTGTAAAAAGCATGTGATGCCAAAAGTAAAATAAAATTGAGATAGCAGGATATAATATATATATTATGGATGTGGTGCTTACTGTGTGCCAGGTGCTGTTCTAGGTGCTGGGAATAGAGCAGTAAATAAGACCAATAAAGGTTTTGTAGGCTTACATTTGCATTGTAAGTTGATTGTGATAGGACATAATGGCATTGATTATTTACATATACCATCGTATTTACTTCTTTGGTAGGTTAGTGTGTTTTCTTTGTTATTTGATGTTTTATAAGGGGAAATATCAAGCATATAATAACACACATTAATGTGATCAACTCCCAAAGGAGAAATCAACTATCAGCTTCATTGCCAATCTTGTTTTGTCTATGCTTCTACCACTTTCTTCCCTCCTAGATTATTTTGAAGTAAAACCATGATACCACACTTAAAATGTCAATAAGTATTTCAATATGTGTCACTAGAAGATAAAAATGTTTGGGGGGGATGGGCTTAATACTTTTATATTAATACTTTCATTTTAAATTAAATGATTTTATGTTAAAATGAGTAAATTTTAATGACATATTGGAAAAGAAATATTTTTAAAGAAACATGGTAATTCATACAATTTCTACCTAGTTAATTATGAGATTTAACAACAGTGTGGATTTTTTTTTTTTTTTTTTGAGACAGAGTCTTGCTCTGTTGCCCAGGCTGGAGTGCAGTGGCATAATCTCGGCTCACTGCAACCTCTGCCTCCCAGGCTCAAGGAGTTTTTGTGCCTCAGCCTCCCATATAGCTGGGATTATAGATGTGTGCCACTAAACCTGGCTAATTTTGTGTATTTTTAGTAGAGATGGGGTTTCACCATGTTAGCCAGGCTGGTCTCGAATTCCTGGCCTCAAGCTGATCTGCCCCCCTCAGCCTCCCAAAGTGCTGGGATTACAGGTGTGAGCTACCGTGCCCAGCCAGTGTGAAAAATTTGATACAGATATTTATATTGAATCAAATAACCATCAACTTGGTGCTTTTACTTACTAAAATGAAAGCATTTCCTGTAACAGATAGTTATATTGGAATGTATGGCAAATTAAGAAGTAGCTGATTATTTTCTAACAAAACCATTTCACCATTTGGAAAACTAGGTATTTTATTCTGACCAGATTCTCATTAATGTAAGCAAACCGAAGAATTCTTATTACGCACACTTAGAGGGTCTTGTAGTAGTAATCTTAGGGGTGAGACCTCATCCCTAAGATGATGACAGATTTGAAAGTTTAAATTTCATTGAAGTATAACTTTCCAAAAGTATTTAAGTTTATGTGCAAGTTTTTTTTTTAATACCCTGCCAGAGTAGGTAAATTATCAATAGATAGACCTTTCATTTTAAATGAGCTACATATTCTTTTTATTTTTGGTCTGACTGATCATACCATTAATACTAACACCATTAATACTAACTTTGGAGTAGCAAATCCAATAAATTCTATGCATATTTTTTGGAAATTCTAGTAACATCCACAGAAAATTCTGATCTTTTTAATAAGGATACTTATATAATCATTAATATGTAGGTATATATTAATATCTATATTAGTATGTAGATATTTTTAATAAATAGAAGCAGTGAAAATTGATATCATTGATTGAGTAAATTGAGATTTTATATTTAAATTCAAGATTTGAAATATCTGCATTTGAAATAATAGAAATGTTTCAACTCCATTGAGTTTATTTTTTGATTAATTGAAAATGACCCTGTTAACCTTTTAAGGTAGTCTTTATAAGTCATAATTTTTTTTTCTGGTTTGTATATTATGGTGCCATTGTTTTTCAAAGTATTTTCCTCTTTTTTCTTTCCATTTTTTATTTGTTTACTTATTTTTAACATTAAATTTTATTGTGTATATTTGAGATTCACAACATGATGTTATGGGATACATATAGATGCAGGTACACATGGATGCATATTCATAGTACAGTGGTTACTGTAGTGAAGGAGACAAACATATTCATCATCCCACATAGTTACCTTTTTGTGTGATAAGAACACCTAAAATTTGTATATTTCACAAAAATTTCGAATGCAATACAATTTTATTAATTTCGGCCCTCATATTGTACATTAGACCTCTAGACTTATTCATCTTACTTAACTATTTTGTATTCCTTGACTTACCATTCCCCATTTCTTCCCCTACCCGTGGTAACCAGTTTCATCCTCTGTCTCTGTGTATTTGAGCTCTTTTTTGTTTTTTTTAAATTCCACATATAAATGATTATCATGCAATATTTTTTTGTGTGTGTATCTAGCTTATTTCACTTAGCATAATGTCCTTCGGGTATATCCATGTGTTGTAAATAGCAGTATCTCCCTCTTTTTATAAGGATGAATAATATTCC
This sequence comes from Gorilla gorilla gorilla, assembly GCF_029281585.2. Lineage (NCBI taxonomy): Eukaryota > Metazoa > Chordata > Mammalia > Primates > Hominidae > Gorilla > Gorilla gorilla. The sequence goes on along the minus strand of NC_073234.2, from coordinate 58,925,768 downwards.
ACTAATATATTTATATACCAGATTTTCTTGATCCATTTGTTCATCCATGGGAACTTAAGTTGTTTCTAAATTTGGCAATTGTAAATAATGCTGCAGTGAACATGGAAGTGTGAATATCTTGAACAGGTGGTGATTTCATCGCCTTTGGGTATACAGTATACCCAGAAGCGGGATTACTAGGTCATGTGGTAGTTTTATTTTTACTTTCTCTAGGAATTTCCATACCGTTTTCCATAATGGCTGTACCAGTCTACATTCCCACCAACAATGTATTAGGGTTCTCTTTCCCTCATACCCTCACCAACATTTGTTATCTCTTGTCTTTCTGACCATAGCCATCCTTAAGGGTGTGAGGGGGTATCTCATAGTGGTTTTAATTTGCATTTTCCCTGTGGTTAGTGATGTCAAGCACCTTTTCATATAACTGTTGACCTTTTTTTAAAAAAATTATTATTACTTGGAGATGGCATCTCACTCTGTTTTCCCAGGCTGGAGTGCAGTCACCAGTCAGCTCACTGCAGCCTTGAACTCCTAGGCTCAAGGGATCCTCTCACCTTAGCCTCCCAAGTATCTGCGCTTACAGGTGTGAGCAGCTGCGCCCAGCTGGCCTTTTTGTTTGTTTGTTTCTTTTCAACTAGCATCCTGGTGTAGTCAACATAGAGGTGGCATGAACCAGGGCCAGAATGCCAATCAGCTATTGGCTACTGTTCTCCCAGAAGTGTAATGCTTGCCTAGGTACAAGGCAACCTAGGAAGATGCCTACAGCTGGGGAGCTGGCCATTTTTATGTCTTCTTTGGAGAAATGCCTGTTTATGGTCTTTGTCCATTTTTAAATTGACTTTTTGCCAATATCTTTCTAAAATGGAGGTTCCAAACATTTCAGTAGTACCTTAAGTCTGTGTACCTATGTTAGCATACAGAAAGGAAAATTACATGTTTACAGCTTAATGTAAGATTTGCATAAGAATTTCAGTGTTATTATTTGTATTCATGTCTGGCAATGCAGGTAATAAAAATACTGTTTGAATTTCAACAATATAATCTTTTTGAAAGGGGCGGGCGCAGTGGCTCATGCCTGTAATCCCAGCACTTTGGGAGGCGTAGGCAGGTGGATTACCTGAGGTCAGGAATTCGAGACCAGCCTGACCAATACGGTGAAATCCTGTCTCTACTAAAAATACAAAAATTAGCTGGGCATGGTGGCATGCACCTGTAATCCCAACTACTCGGGAGGCTGAGGCAGGAGAATCACTTGAACCTAGGAGGTGTAGGTTGCAGTGAGCTGAGATTGCACCACTGCACTCTAGCCTGTGCCGCAGAGTGAGACTCCATCTCAAAGAATTTGAAAGGGAAATTCTGAATTCTTTGCCACTCATCATAGATTTTATTGGGAACAAAAATCCTTGAATGATATACCTGGATAAGACACGAACGCTTTAAAAATACAGTCCTCTTTGCTACAGGCTCCTGCAGTCATCTTTGTTTCCTTAAATCTTTTCATATAGCTAGGGAGTTTTCTTTAAGATCAGGTATCTACAGAGCAGAGATAGTATAATGTACATATATTTGAACACTCTCGAAATACCAACTTGGTCTTTATAGCCAGGTATAAGAGCTGTCATTGAATTTTTTTTTTCTTTTGCTGATTAAACAGCTTTTATTTTTATTTTATTTATTTTTTTGAGATGGAGTCTTGCTCTGTTGCCCCAGCTGGAGTGCAGTGGTGCGAGCTCAGCTCACTGCAACCTTTACCTCCTGGGTTCAAGCGATTCTCCTACCTCAGCCTCCTGAGTAGCTGGCACTACAGGCATGCACACCTCACCTGGCCAATTTTTTTTTTTTTTTTTTTTTTTTTTTTTTTTTTTAGTAGAAACGGGGTTTCACCGTGTTGGCCAGGCTGGTCTCAATCTCCTAACCTCAAGTGGTCCACCTGCCTTGACCTCCCAAAGTGCTAGGATTACAGGCATGAGCCACCATGCCCGGCCTTAAACAACTTAAAGAATGATTGTTTTCATTTACCTCAGTTGGTAAAGCAATTTTTTTAAATAAGTAACTAAGTGTGATTTGAATTTTACTTCTGCCAAAGTTTTACCAAATACATTTTACAATCCCCAAATAACTTTCTAATAACTGGGGCAGTTGAGCAGAGGAACAGAGTGCTTTGTAAAATAATAAGCTCTCTATTCATAGAAGTGTTTAGGCATGCATAGTCACCCCACCATCCCTCCAAATAATTGTATACAAACAAACAAGGATATTGTGTAATGGATTGTTATGGTTTATTGGAATTTGGAGAAGTCAGTTATTCTGATTTTATGAGTGACAAATTTTCAATTAGAAATGATGTAAATTGTAATTTTACTAATTTTGGCTTAATGTCAGTTTCTTTTTTTTTTTTGGGCAGCTTAGTATTTACTTAAATTTAATTGAAATCTCTGTGAAAGGTAGTTTGTAGAAGAATGAGTCAATATATTCATTTGTGTATCATATTTTATGTAAATGTAGAATATATCTTGTAATTTAATATCTAACATACTAAAGGAGGTAACCACCTTACATCCCCATGGGAAAAATTAGTTAGATCTTTTAAGCTCTCAAATAAATACAAACTACTGATTTTATTTTTTCCTGACCCATTGACAAATTTCCTAGCTATTGAGAGATTTGAATAGTATATAGTCATTTAATAACAATTGAATTGTTGTAGTCATTAGGGCTAAGAAGTAATTTAAGGAAACAGTTTGAGATACTTAGTATTTTTTTCCGTAGCTTTGCACAGTAGTAATGAATATAGCAAACATTTTTTGAGCACTTAGTGTGTGCCTGAACGCGGTACTAAACACTTTGCATTCCATTTCTCATTTAGTCCTCACAATGCCATGAGGTAGGTGTTAGTATTAATTTCATTTTACAGGCTCAGGGATGATAGATAAACAGCTCTGAAGGTTGGGCTTTATATTTTGTAAGTTTTGTTTTGTTTTTTTTTTTAATTTTTTTAGTATTTATTGATCATTCTTGGGTGTTTCTCGGAGAGGGGTATTTGGCAGGGTCATAGGACAATAGTGGAGAGAAGGTCAGCAGATAAACATGTGAACAAAGGTCTCTGGTTTTCCTAGGCAGAGGACCCTGTGGCCTTCTGCAGTGTTTGTGTCCCTGGGTACTTGAGATTAGGGAGTGGTGATGACTCTTAACGAGCATGCTGCCTTCAGGCATCTGTTTAACAAAGCACATCTTGCACTGCCCTTAATCCATTTAACCCTGAGTTGACACAGCACATGTTTCAGTGAGCACAGGGTTGGGGGTAAGGTCATAGATTAACAGCATCCCAAGGCAGAAGAATTTTTCTTAGTACAGAACAAAATGGAGTCTCCTATGTCTACTTCTTTCTACACAGACACAGTAACAATCTGATCTCTCTTTCTTTTCCCCACATTTCCCCCTTTTCTATTCGACAAAACCGCCTTCGTCATCATGGCCCGTTCTCAATGAGCTGTTGGGTACACCTCCCAGACGGGGTGGTGGCCGGGCAGAGGGGCTCCTCACTTCCCAGACGTGGTGGCCGGGCAGAGGGGGCCCCCCACCCCCCAGACGGGGCGGCCGGGCAGAGGCGCCCCCCCACCTCCCAGACGGGGCGGCTGCCGGGCGGGGGCGCCCCCCACCTCCCAGACGGGGCGGCTGCCGGGAGGGGGCGCCCCCCACCTCCCAGACCGGGCGGCCGGGGGAGGCGCCCCTCACCTCCCAGACGGGGTGGTCGCCGGGCAGAGGCGCTCCTCACCTCCCAGATGGGGTGGTGGCCGGGCAGAGGCGCTCCCCACATCCCAGACGATGGGCAGCCTGGCAGAGATGCTCCTCACTTCCTAGACGGGATGACCGCCAGGAAGAGGCGCTCCTCACTTCCCAGGCTGGGCGGCCGGGCAGAGGGGCTCCTCACATCCCAGACGATGGGCGGCCGGGCAGAGACGCTCTTCACTTCCTAGATGGGATGGCAGCCAGGAAGAGGCGCTCCTCACTTCCCAGAGTGGGCGGCCGGGCAGAGGGGCTCCTCACATCCCAGACGATGGGCGGCCAGGCAGAGACGCTCCTCACTTCCTAGACGGGGTGGTGGCCGGGCAGAGGCTGCAATCTCAGCACTTTGGGACGCCAAGGCAGGCGGCTGGGAGGTGGAGGTTGTAGCGAGCGGAGATCACGCCACTGCACTCCAGCCTGGGCAACATTGAGCATTGAGTGAGCGAGACTCTGTCTGCAATCCCGGCACCTCGGGAGGCTGAGGCGGGCAGATCACTCGAGGTCAGGAGCTGGAGACCAGCCCAGCCAACACTGTGAAACCGCGTCTCCACCAAAAAATACAAAAACCAGTCGGGCGTGGCGGCGCGTGCCTGCAATCCCAGGCACTCGGCAGGCTGAGTCAGGAGAATCAGGCAGGGAGGTTGCAGTGAGCCGAGATCGCGGCAGTACAGTCCAGCCTCGGCAACAGAGGGAGACCCTGGAAAGCGGGAGAGGGAGACGAGGGAGAGGGGGAGACCGTGGCAAGCGGCAGAGGGAGAGGGAGAGGGGGAGGGTGAGAGGGAGAGGGTTTTGTTTTTTTCCAGATTAGTTAGTTCATATTGATCTTATGTTATATCAGGCTTTCCTTTTTTTTTTTTAACGTATATCTCATTTGATATTGATTGATGTGTCATGAATGCCCAAGACCAGATTATGTACAGATATATGTTCTGTAGCTCTCTACTTCTTTCTGTGGATAATCGTTTTTGTTATTTTATAGCAGCTACTAACCTAAGACATATGTTCTCCCTGCGTCCAATTCCCCATGTCTCACAGAAAACCTACTCATTTTTTAAAACATTAACAATGTATTCCAGTACTTCGAAAATTAGTTCAAATTTTATATCAGCTTTTATTTTGCTTCTAGACCTGTAAAGCCAATCTCCTCCCTCCATTACTGCTGGAAAAATAGCAAAATGTTTCCTTTTGATCATTCTGGCTCAATATCATCATTAGCTGTTGCTCGTGGGGAAATAGCTAATATTTCTTCTAAATAGTATAGTAGACCAAATATGAGAGCTGTCTTACATAATTTTATTTCTAAAATTGTTAGGCAATTAGGGATAGAGCTACTGTAACATTCTGTCTTAAGTTTATTTTTTACTAAAATGATAATATTGTATTTTTTCTTTTACTTATGATTGGTTTTCGCATTGCTGCATGTCATTTTGAACACCTGGCTTTCTTCGTTGAACAACTTGATTTGCTTTAATCCACGTGAAGACCTTAGTATTAGTTATGTTTATGTTATTTCATTAATGCTTTTGTTTATACATTTAGCTCATTCGATTAAGGGTAAGAACTCCTGTGCTTTTTAAAAACCTTTCCAAAACCAAATAGAGAAATTAGTGATTTGTATATATTTCTTTTTGTCTGTTTTAGGATGGCTACAATAGACTAGTTAATATTGTGCCAAAGAAACCACCACTGCTAGACAGACCTGGTGAAGGAAGCTACAATAGATATTACAGTCATGTTGATTACCGAGACTATGACGAGGGCCGCAGTTTTTCTCATGATCGAAGAAGTGGTCCACCTCACAGAGGAGTATGTAAATTTCCCCCATGTACTAATTGTTATTTCTTATAAGTTTAAAATTAATGTAATTTAAAAATTTATGTGACGGCCGTGAAAGCAGTTGAATAAACACTTTCTGCTTGATGCTCTCACGTGAATTGCCTGCTGGAGCTGTCAGATGGGACCTAATAGTCAAGAATCTTGGGGTACTGGACAAAGTAGGTAAGCACTCTGGGTGGCACTATCTAAATGAAATTAATTCCAACCAGCCTGCTTTTTTTATTCCCCTAAATTGGCAGGGATTTGCAAAACCATTTAAAGGTAATCTGTTGTCTTGGTACTTAATAAGTGATGAGCAGGTGGTTACCATTTCTTACTAGATAACCCACTTAATTTTTTTTTTTTTTTGAGACAGAGTCTTACTCTGTCCCCCAGGTTGGGGTGCAGTGGCACGATCTCGGCTCACTGCAACCTGTGCCTCCTGGGTTCAAGTGATTCTCCTGCCTCACCCTCCCAAGTAGCTGGAATTACAGGCACGTGCCACCGTGCCTGGCTAATTTTTGTATTTTCAGTAGAGACAGGGTTTCACCATGTTGGCCAGGCTGGTCTTGAACTCCTGACATCAAGTGGGAGGCCACTTGATGATCAAGTGGGAGGCCCACCTCGGCCTCCCAAAGTGTTAGGATTATAGGCGTGAGCCACCACTCCCAGCCTAAAGTCTATTTATTAACTGAGATTAGAAAGCACTCAAAACATCGTCATAGGAAGCAATTTAAAAATGTTAGCTGGCTGGGCATAGCGGCTCACACCTGTAATCCCAGCACTTTGGGAGGCTTAGGTAGGTGGATCACCTGAAGTCAGGAGGTCGAGACCAGTCTGGCCAACATGGTGAAACCCTGTCTCTACTAAAAATACAAAAATCAGCCAGGTGTGGTGGTGGGTGCCTGTAATCCCAGCTACTTGGGAGGCTGAGGCAGGGGAATTGCTTAAACCTGGGAGGTGGAGGTTGCAGTGAGCCGAGATCGCGCCACTGCACTCCAGCCTGGGTGACAGAGCGAGACTTTGTCTCAAAAAAAAAAAAAAAGTTAGCTGCTATTATTACTATTACAACTCGCTTCTCTTGAGCATTCTTAATAATCTAGAAGTATGTATTTAATGTTGCAGTAATCTGTAATTGAACTTAATACTATTCTGTGATGGAATTCCTCTGTCCTACCTTGCATGTTTTCAGTATTCCTCAGCTAGGTTGTTTTCCCACCTTTTCTCTTTTTCCCCCTTTCCTACTGTGTAATATGACAATTAACAGTACATATTCAAACCCTGTTTATAAAATAATTTGACCTCACATTGGCTGTTGGAATTAGTTTTCATACTTTACGCTTGAAGAAATGGAGGTAAGGTGATTTACTCAGGATCGGTATGTATGGGAGTCTGGTTTCTCTTACTACTGCATCATAGTGACCCCTAACAATTCCAAAGTTGTAATGAGACTATTCAGTGTTTTCTCGTGTTTGTTTCTAAAGTTTGGGGTTTTATAGCTTTCTTAGTTTTCACAGAATTGATTTTTATTTTATTCAGCTTTTGAATGTCATGCTGCTTTTTGTGGTCCTCATATTTATTAAATTTTTTATTTTATTTCAGTAGCTTTTGGGGTTCAAGTAGCTTTTGGTTACATGGATGAGTTGAATAGTGGTGAAAGTTTGAGATTTTGGTGCACCGTCTCAGTTATTACCACTTTTATGAAAATCCTATGTGAGTTTTCTATTCATTGGACCAGTTTGTATTTGAAACCTAATGAAAATGATTTTTTTTTCTAAAAACTTGTAGCATAATAAAGCTTCAATGGCAGTTTTTTCTAATATTGTTACCAATTGTGTTTGTCTTTATACTTTTGTGTGTATAACATTTTTTCTTTAAATTCTCTTCAAACAAACAAGCATACTTGTGATCCTTAAGAGTCTCATGACACTAATTCTTATATAGAGTTCAGTTATGTAATGCAGATTACTTGATTTAATATTTTATTAGTACTGTTAAGTTTTGAATTGTGTTTATATTTAATATTGAGATGGAAAATGATTATATTTTATTTATATAAGAATAGAGTGTGTGATGCTGAAGAGGAAGATGAGGATATTTATTTTAGACGAATGCGTTTTCCTGATACGTAATTTGCATATTGTATTATTCTATGTATAATTTTCTTTATTTATTTTTTGAGACAGAGTCTCATTCTGTTGCCCAGGCTGGAGTGCAGTGGCACGAACTTGGCTCAGTACAACCTCCGGCTCTTGGGTTCAAGTAATTCTCCTGCCTCAGCCTCCCGAGTAGCTGGGACTATAGGTGCACGCCACTGTGCCCGGCTAATTTTTGTAGAGATGGGGTTTCACCATGTTGGCCAGGCTGGTCTCGAAATCCTGAACTCAAGTGATATACCCTCCTTGGCATCCTAAAGTGCTGGAATTACAGGCGTGAGCCACTGCGCCTGGCCAATTCTGTGTGTAATTTTAAAGTAATTTGGTGTGGATTGCTATATGGTTCTTTTTTATGTACCTTTGCAGATATGTCTTAGAGAACAAAATGTGCTTTGTTTGATTAATTTTAAATTTATTTAAACTTAAATAAATTTAAATCTTATTCTGATATAGATTATCAATAAGTGACAGTTTCTTATATTGTTTCCAGTTTGGTTTTTAATTGAAAATAAGGTGAGAAAATAAAACTTGAGCAGGAAAAATGGGAAAGTAGCAAGTTTTTCATTGGGCTTGAAACTGAAAATTGGTGAGAGAACTTGACAGAAGGAAAAATGTGAGGTCGAGAAATGTGTGCTTTATTAAATTTAGACTTTGTCCTCAAATAGCCCTTTACTGTTGTGATATTGATATATGTATCTTTGGCAATTAGCTTGTTTGAGTCTACCAAAGAAATAATTTAAGCATTTTAATAGAGATAAATGGTACCACAGGTTCTCAGTCAGTCTACTCTTTCAGTTGTTGAAATGGATGACTTGCTGAATGTTTTTCCCTTTTTATGCCTTTGAAGTTTAGGGAAATTCAGTCTAGTTTCTGGTAGTATTGTTAGATATATCCCACTTGTCCAAAATAATGTAAACAAATAGCTAAGTAGCTTTTTTATGTTACAGGATGAATCTGGTTATAGATGGACAAGAGACGATCATTCTGCAAGCAGGCAACCTGAATACAGGTAAAAGGATAAAAATAATAGCATAAGTACTTTGATACTTGACTCACCGTGATGTCTGCTTTGGAAATACAGACTCAAGGCACATAGATGAAATATTTTACTGGGATTTTAAATTTTGAAAGCAACAAGCATTATATTCTTTTTGTGACTATGTAGTATAATAGCACTGATAACTAGTGTTTCACATCTCTTGGCATTTTGTAACTCATAAAAAAATATTTAAAAATATTTGGGCCTGGTGCGGTGGCTCACACTGTTAATCTCCGTGCTTTGGGAGGCCAAGGCGGGCAAAGCACTTGAGGTTAGGAGTTTGAGACCAGCCTGGCCAACATGGTGGAACCCTGCCTTTACTAAAAATACAAAAAAAAAAAGAAAAAAAAATTAGCTGGGCATGGTGGCGGGTGCCTGTAATCCCAGCAACTAGGGAGGTTGAGGCAGGAGGATTGCTTGAACCTGGGAGGTGGAGGTTGCAGTGAGCTGAGATCGTGCAGCTGCACTCCAGCCTGGGCAACAGAGTGAGACTCCGCCTAAAAAAAAAAAAAAAAAAGAACTATTGTGATTTAGTTTTGCAATCTAATTATTAAATTATTAATATGTGGTATGGATTATGAGGTTTGCTTAATTAGTATTTGATTTGATAGGTTTGCTTAATTAGAAAGTAAGGCTTTTTTTCAGAAGTATTCTGGAAATATTTGGGTTCTTACAAAGTCTATTATAAGGCATCTCAGTTTCTTTAATTAATAAAGTTCTTTTGGGAAACACATTTTGCAAGGGCCTCAATCATTGTTGGCTTTGATTACTTACAGAGGGCATCTAATAGAATAGTTGTGGGAAAGAAACGATGGATACATTTAAATCGATTGATAGTTTTTGTTTTTAAATGACATCACAGTGGTGGTATCGAAAGTTGTAAAAGGAGCCTTGTAGAGATTTCTTATGAACTATCAGGGAAAATAACCCCAGTCTCATAGAGAGTGGCAAGGCATCAACTGTCACAACTCCAAAGATGCCAAAAGTAGACAAGATTCAGTGGATCAGAGCAAGACAGATTTTTATTCACAGCACAGCAATCAGCAGGAGGATCAGCATTGTAGTGTAGGTTCCCTGTCCCCAAATCCCACAGGGCGATGTGATAGGCACAGATGGTGACTATGCACACAGTGGGATACGCTGTGGCTGTGGAACCCAGGGTCAAGAGCTTGGTACCTTTTGTAGAAAGCAGAAAGCAAGCTAGTCCTCCTTTCCCTGGGAGTGACCTGCCATAGTAGTCACATTGTGGTCACCTTAACCTATTTAATTGTCTCTGTAACCAGCTACAGAAACTGTTCAGTGTCAGTGGATAGTTAGGTCTTGGAATTTGGCATACATGGCAATTATGTGCAGGGACATTCAGAACCCATGGCAGACTGTTTCTTCCAAAAGAAGCAATAGAATAGATGCCGAAAAAAAATGCTTTGATAAAATTAATCACTAAGTAGTTATAAAAATAGCCAGCTGGGAATGGAAAGAGAATTTCCTTGACCGGGTAATTGGGCATTTGCTGTACTGAATGGTAAAACTAGAAACATTTGCTTTAAAATCAGAACAAAACAATGACACCTAGTCACTGCTTCCACTCAACATGGTAACAACGCCTACAGTAATGCGAAAAATAAATAAGTTGTAGGAATTAGAATGAAAAACGCAACTACTTAAAGATGATATAATTATGCAGAAAATCTAGGAAAGTCTATAGACTGTAAGAACTATTAGGAAATAAGCAAGGTCCAATGTAATAAGATCAGCTATCAGCATAAATTAGAAAATTTGTTTTCAAAATACTATAGCATGAAAACTGTAATGAGTGATAGGAATAAACTCACCAAAAGTGTATGAGGCCTATACAAGGAAATTACAAATCATTTCTAAAGGAAATAAAAGTGAATCAGAGTAAAAGGAGAATCATGACATCCTTAGCGAGGAAGACTCAGTATCATATAAGTGTCAGTTCTCCTCAAATTAAGGTGGTAATTCAATTTGGTTCCAGTCAAAGATCAAAATTTTTTTTATTTTTTATTTTGCACGGAAGTTGACAAGTTGATTTTAAGACTAATATGAAAGAGTAAAGGGCTAAATGGCAAAAATGCCTTGAAAAAGATGTGAAGACTCAAGATACCATATGTGCATAATTATAAAGCTGTAGTGATGTAAACAGTGTTGTACTGTTGATGTCAAATAGACCAGTGAAACAGAGTCTGCAAATAAAACTAGATATATCTGGAGTTTGGGGTACAGTAGCAGTGGCATTACAAATCCAATGGAGAAAGAATGAACTTTTCAATAAATAGTGTGCTGGGACAAACATTTCAAAAACATGACATTGGAAGCTGATATATCCAAATAATATCTGACATAATTAAGACCTATGTGAAAGGCAGAATTGTAAAACACTTTTAAAAATTAGATCAGCTAGTGGCTTATCTTTCTCCTCCGAAGAAATATCTCCCAAGAAATTTATTTTAGCTTGTTTTTATTTATTTATATTAATTTTTATTTGTATAAATTTGATGGATACGAGTGCAGTTTTGTTGCATGAATATATTGTGTAGTGGTGAAGTCTGGGTTTTTAGTGTATCCACCACTTGAATAATGTATATTGTACCCATTAAGTAATTTCTCATCCCTCACTCGCCTCCCACCCTTCCACATCTCTGTCTGTCATTCCACTATGTCCATATGTACACATTGTTTAGCTTCCACTTATTAGTGAGAAGTGAGAACATTCAGTCTCTGACTTTATGTTTCTGAGTTGTTTCACTTAAGATAATGGCCTGCAGTTCCATGCATGTTGCTGCAGAAGACATGATTTCATTCTTTTTTTATGGCCGAATAGTATGCCATTGTATATATGTACTACATTTTCTTTATCCAGTCATCCATTGACGGACATTTAGGTTGATTCTATATCTTTCCCATTGTGATTTTTCAGTTTGTAAAATAACAGTTTTTATGTTACTTTTAATTTTCTCTTCCTGTCTTTTTTTTATAACATTTTGTGTATGTATATAACATTTTACATAAATGAAATAAAAACATATATATAAATCTCTAATCCCCACAGCCATGATAACATCTTGGTATAAGTTCTTCTATATTTTTCTCTATATTCATAAACATTTAGGGTTTTTGATCATTTAATTGAGTCTTTTTTTGTTGTTTGTTTTGAGACAAAGTTCTGCCACCCAGGCTTGAATGCAATGGTGTGGTCACGGCTCCCTGTGGCCTTGATCTGTCAGGCTTAAGCATTCCTCCTGCCTCAGCCTCCTGAGTAGCTAGGACCACAGGTGTATGCCACCACACCCATCTATTTTATTTTATTTTATTTTATTTTTTAACTATTTTGTAGAGATGAGGTCTCACTTTATTGCCTAGGATGGTCTTGAACTCCTGGGCTCAAGCGATCCTCCTGCCTTGGTCTCCCAAAGTGCTGGGATTATAGGCGTGAGCCATTGTTCCCGGCCAAATTGAATCTTTTTAATGGTCAAGTAATAGTCCATGGTGAGGATATGTCAAATAATTTAGCTGGTCACTCTGTTTACAGTACAAAACAGTGCTGCAGTAAATTCTAGTACATAATATTTTCATGAAATAGTACTTTAGTTTTTACGAGATAGGTTACTAGAAGCAGAATTTCTGGGTCAGTGGGTATATATATGTATTTTAAATATTAATAGATGTCAGTTTGCCTGCTAAAAATGGTTTAACATGTGTGTTTCATTTTTTAAATAAAAATCTAAACATTTTAATTTAGATAATTATTTTTCTTTCTTATTTACTAATATAAGTAGTTTGAAATTTCCTTTAAGTAGTGCCATGACAGTATCCCATGATTCTGATATATAGTAATTTACACAGATTCTGACATATTGTATTCTAATTATTCTGTGATCACAATGTTGCCTGTACTGTAATTTTACTTTCAAAATCCACTGATTATTAATGGTTCATTAGTTGATCAGCTTCCATAACTGTACCATGGGCATTAAAACAAGGTATATTCTCTGTTTTCAGAGTATGGAGTTCATTCTGTATGGTATATTCATTCATTTATTAAATATTTCTTGTAGTATCTGATATGTCAAATGCTCTTCTAGTCTCTGGGAATATAAAGCCTCTGTCTTCATGTAGCCTACATTTTAATATGAATTATACATATTTAACAAATAACAAAACATAATTTTTACAAAGAAAAAGCAGGGAATAGAGAGTATTTGTACTGTCCACACCTGCTTGTGTCTTCACTTGACGTCTGAGTTATCTTCAATAATGTCTCAGGTTTTATGCTATCACAGTAGCTATAGCTTTTACTGCCTGGCATCTATCTGGCTTCTGTAAGCTGTTCTCTATATCAGGTGGGCTCATTGACGATTTCCTACTTGAAAGACTTTGTGAACAGAAAATAGCTGTTGTTGTAGAAAAAGATTTAATGCATTGTGAACCATGCAAAGAGAATTGTTACATCTATTGGTAATGTTCTGAGCAGTTAGGAAAGCCATGTCAGTATTTTTGTTTTTGTCAGTGGGGTGTACAAAGTGATTCTTTGTGCTGTAGGAAGAAAATATTAAAAGATTTGAAAAATTGACCAGGTGGGATGGCTCACGCCTGTAATCCCAACATTTTGGGAGGCTGAGACAGGCAGATCACGTGAGGTCAGGAGTTTGAGACCAGCCTGGCCATTATGACAAAACCTTGTCTCCACAAAAAATACAAAAATTAGTCAGGCATGGTGGCAAACACCTGTAGTCCCAGCTACTCGGGAGGCTGAAGCAGGAGAATCACTTGAACTCAGGAGATGGAGGCTGCAGTGAGCTGAGATCACCCATTGCACTCCATCCAGCCTGGGTGACAGAGCAAGACTCCGTCTCAAAAAAAAAAAAAAAAAAAGAAAAAGAAAAATTGCAAGAATAACTGAAAGAACTCCTATGTAACCCTTCACTAGAGATTTCATTAATGTCTCCAGAAATGTCCCCAGTAATGTGCTTTATAGCAAAAAACTTTAATCTGGGCTCATAAGTCACATTTTCATAAGCTTCTTCAATCTGGAACAGCTCCTTATTCTTCCCTTGATTTTTATGGTTTAGTGTTTTTGGCAAGATGAATACAGGGCAAGTTTTTTTTTTTTTCTTTCTCAGTTTAGGTTTGTCCAGTGTTTCTTCATGATTAGAGATTAGGTCTAGGTTATACGTTTTTGCCAGGACAGTTCCTGAAGTGATGCTGAATTCTTTTTTTTTTTTTTTTTTTTGAGATGAGGTCTCACTCTGTCACCCAGGCTGAGGTCTCACTCTGTCACCCAGGCTGGAGTGCAATGGTGTGGTCTCGGCTCACTGCAACCTCTGCCTCCCAGATTCAAGTGATTCCCCTGCCTCAGCCTCCAAGTAGCTGGGACTACAGGCGTGTGCCACCACCCCTGGCTAATTTTTGTATTTTTAGTAGAGACGAGGTTTCATTATGTTGGCCAGGCTGCTCTTGAACTCCTAACCTCGTGATCTGCCCACCTTGGCCTCCCAAAGTGCTTGGATTACAGGCATGAGCCACCGCGCCCAGCCGCCGAATTCTTTTTCTTCCTATAGGCTGTACATGTTGTTTGTGTCGTTATTGGTATAGTTGACTTTCATCACTTGTTTAAGATGGAGTCTGCAAAGTTTCTTTACTGTTAAGTTGTCCTTCCCCCTGAAATTGCTTTGTGTGGAGTTACTTTGAAACTATATGATTGAATCATTTCCTGTTCCACTTTCAGCTGCTAGTTTTAGCATCCACTGATGGTTTTGCCTGAGTTAATTATCAATATTATGGACATAGTATTTATGTCCCCCCAAATTCATGTTGAAACCTTAGCCCCCCATTGTGATAGTATTAGGAGGTTAGGCCTTTTAGGAGGTGAGATTTGGTCATAAAGGTGGATTCCTCATGAATGGGATTGGTGCCTTATTAAGAAGAGACATAAGAGCTTGCTCTCCACCATGTGAGTATACAATGAGAAGACAACCATCGTCAGACCAAGAAGAAAGTCCTCACTGGACACCAGATCTGCTGGTACCTTGATCTTGGATTTCCCAGCTCCAGAACTATGAGAAATATAAATAGTTTGTTGTTTAAGCCTATGATAATTTGTTACGGCAGTCCAACCGTACTAAGACAAATATAATGGGTTTTAATGGGTGGTTAGACCATTCTTTCTATATTTATTATGCTGGCATTCTATTGTAAGGAAGAACATTCTCCTCACCTCTTTACTCCCTTAAAACAGACAAAACTTTGTTTATATATGTATGGACTAATAAATGCCTATTTTATTCAGCGAGTTGTAATTCATTGCTGTCACTATTTTGATGCTTAAATTTGGCCAGTGAGAGTCCCTTCAAGTTAGCTTCTGTGGTTGGTTGGTTTTGTTTTTCAAATATTTGCTTGTGACAGAATATATGTAACATAATAAAGTATGCCATTTACACAATTTTTATGTACACAATTCATGAGCATTAATTCTGTTGACAGTGTTGAATAGAATTAATTTAATTCTGGTGGGTACAGAAACCCACATTTGAATTGTTTTCAACTTTTGGCATTGTGAATAATGCTACAGTGAACATTGGCCTACAAATACCTCTTTTGAGTCCGTGTTTTCAGTTTTTTGGGTACATATGTAAGAGTGGAATTACTGAATCATATGGTAATCTATGCTTATCTTTTTGAGGAACCATCAAGCCATTTTCCCTAGTGGCAGCACCATTTTACTTTCCTGTTAGCAATGTATAAAGTTCCCAGTTGCTCCACGTTCTTGCCAATGCTTGTTATATTCCATGTGTTTGTGTCTGTGTGTGTGTAACCATCCTCATGAGTGTAAAGTCATATCTTATTGTGGTTTTGATTTGCATTTTCCTAATGATGACTAGTGATGATGAACATCATTTCTTGTGCTTATTGTTCATTTGTATATCTTTGGAGTAACGTCTGTTTTGAGTTTTTTTATTTTTTTTAACTGGGTTTTTTGTCTTTCTGTTGTTGAATTTTAGGAGTATGATATTAAACTGTACGTGATACATGATTTGCAATATTTTCTTCCATTCTGTTGATTGTCTTTTTACTTCATTGATAATATTCTTTGATGCACATTTTAAATTTTGATGAAGTCCAATTTATCTAATTTTTTTCTTTTGTTACTCATGCTTTTGGTGTCATATCTAAGAATCCATTGCCAAACCAAGGTCATCTGTGTTGTTTTGACATGTCCACGTCATTCTTTGGTCACCTCTTTCTGACACAAGATGTTTCAGTCTCTTCTGAAGCTTCTCTGCCTCACTCTAAATTCAGGTGTTTCTCCAAGGAGCACAGGCCTTCTATAGTGGAGAGTGATTTTTTGAAGCTAAGAATCTGAACACACAGACACACACACAGACTTTTACTTCTGCATTTATTTTTATACAGTGTTTATGTGTATTCATGACTATGAGATCATGGCATTACCTTTTCTTTTATTGCATACTTTTATCTCCTTTTTCCATCTATGGGAAATCTGGCTCCCAGTTGTTAGGAGAGACAGTCCTCCATGGGTGTCTTGCACTCCTGCACATCTTGCCAAGATATGCAAGACCCTGGTCACTCATTATTCAGGGTAGTTCTCAGAGATGTGTTTGTAATGAGCAATCTTGAAGGCCAGAGTAATGTCTCCCTGTTTGTCAAACAGCAGGCTTGCTTATTGCTTGGTGTAAAAATGGTGGGTTCCTTAAGTTCAGTGTTCCTCAGTTGTGACCCACACCCACTGCATGTGCCACATTTATCTAGGCTTATATCATGTTACCCCTGGACTTGGTACCAGAGAGAACTGACACAAACATGCCAATGCTTGTGTTGCTATGCTATGAGTGATAAAGTTTTTTCTCTGACCCAGAAGTCTGCTAGGATCCAGGAAACAGTAACAGTCTTAATTTATAACCTTGTAGGTAAGGCAAAGTCAAATTCCAGACCTGACACCAGTATCATCACTGTGTTTGTTCACACCCCTAAATGTGGTTATTATCCTGACCCCATGAGTCTTTCTTATTGCTCTCTCCAGCACCTTTTTTAAAATTAATTAATTAATTAAAAAAAAATTATTTTTTTGTAGTTTGCCACCACTGGGTGGGTGTTACAGGGCCACCTTGCTTTCACACCATCTTCCACAGGCCTATTACTGGCAGTGGAACTTTATACTCTAGCTATTTTTTTTTCACTTTGTTATGTGTTTCATGCTGTGGAACATACTTTATAAATCTAGTATACATGTATTAGTGGTTTATATTCAAATGTGTTTTACTAATGGAAGTGTGGAATCATTGGAAGCAACTGGATTAAATAACAGCTAATGGAAGAAAAGAGAATGTGTCAAGTTTTCTGTCATTTTCCCTGATGCCCACTCCCCACTGTCCCGCCCCGCTCTGAAAGTGATCACTTTCATATTTGGGCATGCCTGGTGAAGTTATCTACATTTCAAGTGTGTCATCACCTGCTCATCTTGTTTCTATATTTACACAATGATTATATTGTCTATTTTTTCAAAACATACTTATAGATGAAATTCAGAATATATCAGGATTTATTTCATTTTGTATCAAAGAAACATGCTATACTCTACCAAGAGTTAGTGACTTAGAATGAGGTTGTTTTCAGGTCATTTTTTCCCTCTGTAGTTATGAGATCTTATAATAAACCTTAGCGGTCGGGCGCAGTGGCTCACACCTGTAATCCCAGCATTTTGGGAGGCTGAGGTGGGCAGATCACTTGAGGCCAGGAGTTTGAGACCAGCCTGGCCAACATGGCGAAACCCTGTCTCTACTAAAAATACAAAAATTAGCCAGGCATGGTGGCATGTGCCTGTAGTCCCAGCTACTCAGGAGGCTGAGGCAGGAGAATCGCTTGAACCTGGGAAGCGGAGGTTGCAGTGAGCCAAGATTGCACCACTGTACTCCAGCTTGGGCAACAAGAGCAAAACTCTGTCTCAAAATAAAATAAAATAATAATAGTAATAAATCTTAGGATGGAACTGATTTGAAGTATTATATAATGTTGAAAAATATGGAACAAGAGTGTCATCAAGTGGCCAATATACTTTACTTTTAAAAGCTAGGGGCTGGGTGTGGTGGCTCACACCTGTAATCCCAGCACTTTGGGAGGCTGAAGTGGGAGGATAGCTTCAGCCCAGAAGTTCGAGACCAGCCTGGGCAACATAAGGCGACCCCATTTCTACAAAAAAAATTAAAAAATAAGTTGGATGTGGTGGCATGCGCTTGGTACCTTTGGAAGCTGATGTGGGAGAATTGCTTGAGCCTGGGAGGTTGAGGCTGCAGTGAGCTGTGATCACACCATTGCACTCCACCCTGGGTGACAGAGTGAGACTCTGTCTCAAAAAATTTTTAAAAAGGCCAGGCAGGTGGCTTATGCTTGTAATCTAAGCACTTTGGGAGCCCGAGGTGGGTGGATCACCTGAGGTCAGGAGTTTGAGACCAGCCTGGCCAACATGGGGAAACCCCATCTCTACTAAAAGTACAAAAATTATCTGGGTATGGTGGCATGCTCCTGTAATCCCAGCTGCTCAGAAGGCTGAGGCACGAAAATCACTTGGACCTGGGAGGCGGAGGTTGCTGGCGGAGGTGTGCTGTTGCACTCCAGTGTGGGCGACAGAGGGAGACTCCGCCTTAAAAAAACAAAGTTCTAGTTGGAAGATCTCTTAGTCCATATCTTATGCCTGGAATACTTTTGTTTGTTCTACTTTTCCTAGAATGCTTTTAACTGTAAACATGTGATTTTGTGGAAACAGCCTTGAACTTGACCACCAAACTTCTAATCTGAACTCAAGCAGGCAGACAGGTGTTTGATTTTTTGATAGGATAGAAGAGGTGATATGGAAAATTCCTCAGCTTAAGTCGCAGTGCCTGTGGTTTTCCGTTTCCACATTTAAAATAAAAGATATTTGAGGTTGTACTTCACTTATTCTTAAGCTTGCCTTGCTAATTACCAGGCTGCTTTCTCAAAATAATTCTTGAAATTGTAATTCTTTTTGGAAGTCCCTATTGACTAGAAAGGAAGTAGCCAATATTTTATGTGAATATTTGTGTATATTTGGATGTGGGAAGGAGAGAAAAATGAGGTTCAGAATAAGAAGTAAATGCTTTCCATCTCCCCATTCTTCCCTTCCCTTGTATCCCTTTCTCCCACTTTGTCGAATTTTACTCATAACCGGTGAACATATGTCTGCTGACACTGAGGGTTCTATCACCGCTTACCTGGTTTGACTGATGTGAGGGGCTGGAATTACCTTGGGGATTTGTATTAACAGGAGAATCTGAGCTTCAAAAATCTGCTTTTCAAATAAGCATCTAAAGTAATCTGCAATCACAGATGGTTCAAGGACCATATTTTGAGAGACAGTGCCTTATGGGGTGTTAGTTCTTCCCTTCCTCAATTCTCCTGATGACTTTGCGTCTTTTATATGCCACCCAGTATAGCTGAAGTGTTTGCGATATAGCCAAAGACACTGTCCTAACTCTCAGGCTGTGTACTCTTTGATAATAAAAAGCATCAGTTTCGTCAGATGTGTTTTTTGGAGGCCTCATAATCCTGGTTGTATTGTTATTTATATTTCTTCAAAGTCCCTTTTTGATTCGTCGTATAGTTCATTGTATTGAATGCATTGTATCATATATGTTGATACCTTCATTTCCAACATAGCTAGAAACCTATAGTTTTGAAAGCTTTTGTTGTAAGTTTTCTCTCCATGGTAAATGGACCTTTGTCTTACTTGCAGTTTTTACCTGGTGATTTATGGAACAGTATTAAAAATATGTCCAGACTTTAATATACTGTTTCTCTATTTAGCATGCTTCAGGGTTATGGATAAAACAACAAAAAAAATTCTGAAAATCGAGATGATACTTGCACAAAGAAAATTATACTAGTTGATACTGAGTGGTTTTTACAGCTAACCGCTAGTACTGGACACTTTTTTTTTTTTTTTTTTTTTTGAGACAGAGTCTCACTCTGTCGCCCAGGCTGGAGTGCAGTGGTGCGATCTCGGCTCACGGCAGCTTTCGCCTCCCAGGTTCAAGTGATTCTCCTGCCTCAGCCTCCTGAGTAGTTGGGATTACAGGCGTACACCACCATGCCTGGCTAATTTTTGTATTTTTAGTAGAGACGGGGTTTCACCATGTTGGCCAGGCTAGTCTGGAACTCCTGAACTCAGGTGATCTGCCCTCCTCTGCTCCCAAAGTGCTGGGATTACAGGTGTGAGCCTGCACCTGGCCTTTCTTGTTTGTTTTTGTTTTTGTTTTTTTGAGACAGGGTTTCCCTGTCCCTGTGTTGCCCAGGCTGGTCTCTAACTCCTAGGCTCAAGCAATTTGCCTGCCTCAGCCTCCCAAAGTGCTGGAATCACAGGCCTGAGCCACCGTGCCCCAGTGAGTTGGCATTTTAAACACAGGTTTTAGAACTTTCCTGGAGGCTGAGTGAATATTTTTAAAGATTAAGTGTCTACTTAAGCTTTATCACGAATAATATGCAACACTTGGGTTTGGCTAGAAATCACTAGGGATTTAATGGTCCTAAAAAGGGAAATACTACTCTGGCCCATAAATCAGGGTTAAACTTCTAGGGTCCACACAGAGATAAAATATTAGATAGGACTGCAAATATGACTGTCAGAACGCCTTTCTTATCTTCATGAACAAGTTTTTTTTCTCTCTCTGTACACAGCCATACATTCATGTCTGTAAATACCTGGCTTTTTTAGGCTCAGTTTCACAAAATGTTGCAGAATGCTTTTAATTCTTTCTCATTCTTCTCATCACAATTAACTGTTGAACATAGTTTGCACTAGGTTTCAAATGTCAACCATGAGAGTTTCTATCTCTGAGGGAAAAAAGGAGAGATTATAAAAGAATTCCACTAATCCATAAATGAGAAGGGTATCTTGATGTTTATTACTGTTTAATTTTCCTTCCAACACTAACAGAGGTACATATACAGCTACTATGAATAATGGTGAGTACTCTGTGAATACTCTTAGGTACTAGTGCACATGATGTTAGTTTTACAAAACAGTTGAGTCCTATTTCTGTTAAATTTTTATCCCCTAGTATAAAAACACAATTTATGATAAGTCAGGTAAAAATGAAAAATCAAAGTCTTAGTTTCTTTTTTTTTTAAATTAAGACACCATGGAAAGGTCAAACTAAGCAACCTTATGTCTTACCTTATATCTAAACAAAACCCTTTCCTAGATCTAATTCTTTGGCACAGTAACTGGTTAGAGGAGATCATTTGCCTATTTAATAGAGAAAACATTTTAACTTTGTTATCTTAAATATTAATATTTAGTGAGGTGATATTTTTCGTCTATCTTCCATTGAATTATCTTCGTATCGTTTGTTTTTTATTAGTGTGTTCATCTTATTCTTAGTGGTTTTGCTAGCATTCATTAAAAGATTAAAAGTAAATCATTATTATTATTAAGTTTTTGAAACAGAGTCTCGCTCTATTCCTCCAGGCTGGAGTACAGTGGCGCGATCTTGGCTCACTGTAACCTCCGCCTCCTGGATTCAAGCGATTCTTCTGCCTCAGCCTCCCGAGCAGCTGGGACTACAGGTGTGCACCACCACGCCCGGCTAATTTTTGTATTTTTAATAGACACAGTGTTTCACCATGTTGGCCAGGCTGGTATCGAACTCCTTGAACTCAAGTGATCCATCCCGTCTCGGCCTCCCAAAGTGGTAGGATTACATGTGTGAGCCACTGTGCCCAGCCAAAAATAAATTATTAAATATTAATATTTAAGACTTGCATTGATGTTGAAATTTTCTCTTTTAATTGGAAATGTACTTTAAATCTAAATCTAATTTTCACCTTAGAGGCCTTTCTGTATATAGTTTATACTTGGTATTTTGATACAAAGTGGCTCTTCCTACATACTTACAAATTTTTTTTTTCTTACAGTTGTTTTGGGTGGGTGGGGGGGTCTTTTACTTCTGTCTTTTCCATCCAAACATTTAGCTTTTCAATTCACCTGAATTTATCATGATATGCATTATAATAAGAATTGATTGCAGTCCTCCCCAAATTGTCTCAGTTATATAAAATATTTTAAAGCTTGAGAGTCCATGTATTCATGTAAGGTTAAACGTGAGATAACTGATGATGAAAATACTAAAACCTGAAATTGTAATATAGATACCATTCATGTCAGAATTGCTGTGTCTGGAGAGGTTAGGAAAATGAAGCTCAGAGAGGTTAATTATAATAAGGTCAAAAGGCCATATATAAGTAGATGAATTAATTGTTGAATCTGTATCTGCCATTAAGGAGTAATCTGAGATGTGGAGCTCTAAGTAAATGTGTTTCTCAAAGTTATTTACTCACAGAACCCCCTTTTATGTTTTGTAGTAGAATGGGAAATACTAATATTTTGTGGATTAGTGTTCTATGCAACATATTTTAAGAAAGGCTTTTTGTCAGGTCTCTGGTAGAGAACAAAATATGAACCAGCCAAAACATTTCTATCATTATTTAATTTTTCTTTCCAAAATACAATTAAACTTTTAAAGCACAAAAATTTTAAGATATTGGCAAAAGATGGGGTGAAAAAGTCCGTATCTTTCTTGATATTCTGTGGGAAATATGAAGCTGTAGGTAGCCTCTTTCTTCTTTAATAAATTGTGCTTGAAAACTTTCAGGAAGTGCATAATTATTTAGATTAGAGGTTGACAAATTACAACCCATAGGCCAAATCTGGTCAGCTGTCTGTTTTTGTAAATAAAATTATATTGGAACACAGCCACGCCTATTTTTTATATGTTATCAGTGGCTGCTGTTGTGTGTCAGAGGAATGTTGAGAAGATGTGATGGAGACCATATAGCCACAGTGCCTAAAATATTATTTGGCTTTTGAAAGAGCAAACATTTTCTGACCCCCCTAGTTTAGTGAGCTGCATTTTTGCCTACTTTACTTCATATGTTTTATCTGCATAAAGACTCTTTTACTGAAGTTCTCGGCATTTCATCCTCTGTAAAGTAAGTTCCCTGGGAAGTCAAGCTGAAGTCTTTTTCTAGAAGCTTTATTATGGCTTGGTTTTAAACTCTTAGAGACATGCAAGATTCCATAGTTTTGCTTTCCTGAATGACATACAACTATCAGGCACTTGTATTGGCATGTCTGGCTCTTTCTTGCTGCAAACCTTTTACTGGTTTAATGGAAGTAATACCAGGGTATAGGGTAAATAGACATAGCTAACATCTTTTGAGTGCTATATGCCAGGTTCTGTTCTAAATTTTTAACATATATTATTTTGTTTATTCCTCACATCAACTCTGTGAAGTAGGTATTATTATTATCCCCACTTTATAGTTGAGGGAACTAAAGCGTAGGGAGATTAAATAACTTGGTCAGGGTCATCCAGTTGTTAAGGAATGGAATGAGATTTGAAACTTTTCCCCCAACTTACTTGCCACCTAATTCCTTGATTCTTGAGATGAGTTCGGGCATATTTCTTCCTCCTCATTACTTTCTCCAAGCCTCTGTTTCCACGTCATCTTTGAACGTCCTCATTTACACCACCCTGTCTTACTGTATTCTCTGATGAATTTCCAGGAGACCATTCCTTCTTCCTTGATGATTACAATTTCCGACTCACAATCTTCTCTATCCAATCTGCCTCTGTATCCTGATTTAATGCCATGTTTAACTCAAGTTGTTTCTTGTATTTTTCAACTTTATATATCCACAGGCATGGCCAGGCCTTACTTTCATCACTGGGAATTGTTTTGCCTTTATCATGAACTCTGAATTTCTGCTTTCTGACTTCTGAACGGTTCACTTACATACAGCCCTTACATGCTAGTGAGCTTCTTTAATTCAGTCCTTTTTAACGTTTCGTGTGCATAGGAATCACCTGGAAAGCCTTATGCAGAATCCTGAGTCACACCCTTAGCAATTCTAATTCAGCTGGTGAGGGTTGATGCCCATGAATTTGCATTTCTATCACCTTTCCTGCAAATGCTGAGGCAGGTAGGTCTATGGACGTACATTTTGAGAAGGATTGCTCTAATTAATACTTTGCCCCAGAGGGTCAGTAAAACTTTCTAATTTGCATAAAGCCTCCATTCACATTCTTTCTTTACTTTTTTGATGACTTCTGTAATTACTGAGACAAAGGCCTTTTGATGAGAACTCTGTTGTATTTTATTTTCTTGAAATAAGAGTTTTTCTATTTATTCTTTTCATATTCTTCTCTTCTACTTAGTCCCTTTGTCTCACTTTCTCCAGTTGACTTTTGGCTCCTTCTTTACCATTAACATTTTTGTGTCTTGCGTTATCAGTTTCCCCTTTTATAGTGAATTGGCTTTTTTTCTATCAGCCTTCAGTAGTGGTCAAATAAGCCCCTTTCCTCAAAATACCATTCCTTCCCATCTTCCCTCCTTCAGCCTGTTTTGGAAGAAAAGTTACGGCTTTTAACTTCTTTTCACTAGCTATATCTTAATTTCTTGCAATCTGCTTTGGTTTCCAGAATTTTACTGGACTCTTGGACTGACAGATCAAATGACTTCTAGGTGTTTTTTGTTTTGTTTTGAGACAGGGTCTCAGTCTGTTGCCTAGGCTGGAGTGCAATCTCTGCCTCCTGGATTCAAGCAATTCTCCTGACTTAGCCTCCCGAGTAGCTGGAACTACAGACACACACCACCACACCCAGCTAATTTTTGTATTTTTAATAGAGATGGGGTTTCACCATGTTGGCCAGGCCTGTCTGGAACTCCTGCCCTCAAGTGATCCGCCCTGCCTCGGCCTCCCAAAGTGCTGGGATTACAGGCGTGAGCCACCTCGCCCGGCCTGGTGTTATTTTTATTTTTTTTATTTTTTGAGACAGAGTCTTGCTCTGTCACATACACTGGAGTGCAGTGGCATGATCATGGCTCACGGCAGCCTCTCCTGTGAGGCTCAAGTGATCCTCCTGCCTCAGCCCCCTGAATAGCTGGGAGTACCAGTGGGTGCCACCTCACTCAGCTATTATTTAATTTTTTGTAGAGACAGGCTTATCTATGTTGCCCATGCTGGTCTTACACTCCTGGGCTCAAGCAGTCTTCCCACCTCTGCCTCCCAAAGTTCTGGGATTGTAAGCATGAGCCACTGCACCCGGCCGACTCCTAGGTCTTAAATGCATAGTCTTCCTGAGACTTGCAGTGTTTGATACTATCATTTCTCTTTTTAAAAGTTTTCTACCTTTGCTTTTTACTCACTGCTTTTTTAAGGTCTTACTGTTATAACTACTTCAGTTCTTGTTCACATAGTACTTTAATCTGTTACTGCTTTTTCTAAAGTTTGTGATGCTTTTCCCACCATCTAAATCTATGCTGTCCAGTATGGGAGCTACTAACCGCGTGTACCTTTTGAGCACTTGAAATATCGTCAGGTTAGACTGAAATATTCTGCAAGCATAAATTGCACACTGGATTTTTAATATTTAGGTTGAAAAAGAGAATGTAAAATAGTTTACCAAATTTTTTTAATGCCAATTACATGTTGGTAATACTTTGGATATATTGGGTTAAGTAAAATAAAATGCTAAAATTAATTTGACCTGTTTCTCTTTACTTTAGATATGACTACTTCTTCTGTGGCTTGGCTTTATTTCTGTTAGATAATATTAATCTAAATCTCATCTTTCCTTAAGACCTGGATCAGTTTTCCATCTATTTACAAAGTTACCTTTGTAACTTTGTACCAGCTTTCTTAAACATTTGGTCCTCACCCCCTCTCACCCTACTCCCCCTTCCCAATATACTTAGCTTCTTCAAAGCAAGAGTAATTCCCTATAGTGCTGTTCATATAGTAGACACTATATACATTATATAATACTGACACATATCTGAAAAAATGGCTAATATTACCACTTTATCAAAAAGGATACTTATGAAAATTGAGGCCTGTTTTGATGTTTTTGCTTAAATTGGTGGGGAGCAGAAGAAGGATTGATGTGAAGGGGAGAAGAGACATTATTCTACTCTGAGCTATTAACATTTGACACTTGACATCCCCCAAGTGTATCCTGCCACCTTAGGCCACTGATAGCTCTGTACTGCTGTGATTTTACTGCCATCTGGTGTCAGATTAGGAAACTGTAGTTCAGCATTTTGTCTCTTCAATAGAGGAAGGTAGGCAATCTTTCCTCTCTATCCTGTAAGCAAGTTACCAATAAGAGCTCATATAATTTCAATGTAGGAAACCTTTATTTTCCTTGTTGGAACACTCTTTCCTTGGCTTCCATGATAAATGCATTCTCCTTTCTAATGTTTCTCTATTCTCCCATTCTTCGACAGCCCATTTCTCTCTTCATGGTAGAGTTTTTTAGCCCCACGTTCTAGGCCTGCTGTTCTTTTTTTCCTTTGCTTTCCTCTATACCAGGCTTTAAGTACTGCCTATTTACAGACAAATTTATATTGATAGCCAAAAATTTCCTCTGAGTTTGAGACTAGTATCTTTAGTTGCTTACCTAGATATTACACAAACATCTTAAATATAACATGCTCCCATCAAAATGTGGACCTCTCACCTGCATCCTCATTTCTTAAATTTATTTTTCTCATTTCATTAATCTATCATGCCAAAATTATGGGAATCAGCTTGGCATCCCGTCTTTCACACTTTATTAGTAAAACGTTAACTACATCCCATTAAGTCTAGAGGGTATATTCTTGTATATGTAAAATTTGTGACCCCTCACCTGCTCCTGTCCCATCTAAGATACCACTGTCTCTTGCCTGGACTAAGTTAGGTTCCTCGTTAGTCTCTCTACATCCATTCTTGACTGCATTCACATGTTTTATGTATATTTGTCTAATGTCAGCCTCTCCTATTAAACCGAGAGTTCTGTGATGGCAGGGACTGTGTACATTTGGCTCACCATTGGGTCCCAGCACCTCACACAATTTCTAAAACCTGTTTATTTAATACCCATATCACCACTCTGGCTAACCAGTGCTGTTGGTATGACCCTTGTAGTTTTAGTGACTAAACTAGTGCTAGAATTCCTTAATGCTCTATTTCATTATTAGTGTTCTATACCAGTTCATTTACCATAAATGAATTTAAGCTATTTTCTTCTTTTTCCCAGGGAAACTTACTTGTGTCTGAAGGGACAATATATTTGGGGTATTAATCAGCTAGTGTTCAAATGAACTTTAGGACAGCAGCCTGTTTATATCCTATGGACTGCCAATCAAGATGCTGAAATGATTTTCCAAGCACTTGAAATTGTATGCTATTGGTATGTCTCTTAGCACTCTTCTGTCTGAAACTTAGTATTCTTTAATGTTGCAGTACGTTTGTTAAATCATGGATTAAAACCTGTTTGACTCTTAAGTGTTCTTTTATTAGAGGCTTAGTTGATGATGGTTTCATTTAGTAATTTTGATTTGGTTTGACATTTTAAAATGGTTTTGCTTTATAAGGTTTTACTACTAGGGCTTACTTGGTGCTTTGAGTTGATGGTATTTCTCAATAAAGAAATTTAATTTATAAAAGTAGAGGTGATTTATAAAAAGTAGTTATTTAGAGATGGGCAACAATCTATGTACTGAGGATGCAAACTCAGCAAGAATTTAATAGGTATATAGCAGGGTTTCTCAGTGTTGGCATTACTCACATTTTGGACTGAAGAGTTTTTTGGTGTGTAGTGTTGGGGGGCATGTCCTGGGCACTGTAGGAAATTAGCAGCATTCCTGGTCCCTACCCATTAGTGGTACTCTCCTCCCCGGTTATGATAATCAAAAATACCTCTAGACAATGCCACATTGTCCTGGGGGTGGGTGGGCAA
Source organism: Gorilla gorilla gorilla (assembly GCF_029281585.2). Taxonomy (NCBI): domain Eukaryota; kingdom Metazoa; phylum Chordata; class Mammalia; order Primates; family Hominidae; genus Gorilla; species Gorilla gorilla. The sequence goes on along the minus strand of NC_073234.2, from coordinate 58,898,136 downwards.
ATTGCATATCCCTTGAAAACCAGTAGTTTCTATACTTAGAAGGGGATAACTGGCCATGAAATGTCTTACTTGGGAAATCTTTGGCATTTCTAAGTGTTTTTGAGAATGTGGTAGCTGTGTGGTGTATTGTTAATGGCAAAGAGAAATGGAAACTATATGACAGTATGTTTTTTACATTTTAGAATTTGTGCTTGCCTAAAATAAAATAACTTTTGCATTAGCCACCTGGTTCTGTTCCAAACTGAAAAAGGGTACATTCTAAATCATATTTCACTGATACTGTTTCATTTTGTTAGCTGACTTCAACAGTTAGGTAGTGATAGAAAAAGAGAACCAAGAGTACAATTTTTTTTTTCTTTTTTTTTTGAGACAGTCTGGCTCTGTCGCCCAGGCTGGAGTACAGTGGCGCGATCTGGGCTCACTGCAAGCTCCGCCTCCCAGGTTTACGCTGTTCTCCTGCCTCAGCCTCCCAAGAAGCTGGGGACTACAGGCACCTGCCACCACGCCCAGCTAATTTTTTTTTTTTTTTTTTTTGTATTTTTAGTAGAGACGGGGTTTCCCCGTGTTAGCCAGGATGGTCTCCATCTCCTGACCTCGTGATCCGCCCGTCTCAGCCTCCCAAAGTGCTGGGATTACAGGCGTGAGCCACCGCGCCCGGCCCCAAGAGTACAATTTAAAGGGTAGCTTATAATCAGAGCTTTTGCCATTGTGCTTGTATATAGAGGATAAAGTATAATTAACTTATTTTATGTTTTTTTTTTCAAAGGGACATGAGAGATGGCTTTAGAAGAAAAAGTTTCTACTCTTCCCATTATGCGAGAGAGCGGTCTCCTCATAAAAGGGACAATACTTTTTTCAGAGAATCACCTGTTGGCCGAAAGGATTCTCCACACAGCAGATCTGGTTCCAGTGTCAGTAGCAGAAGCTACTCTCCAGAAAGGAGCAAATCATACTCTTTCCATCAGTCTCAACATAGAAGTATGTATTTTAAGACTTTATTTTTTTCTCTCACAGTCTCCTCTGATGAGAATGTACTGGGTCAGATTTCCTTCTAGGTGTAAGAGATTTATTTTTTAAACTTTTATTTTGAAAAATTTCAAACTTACAGAAAAGATGATAGAATAGTATAACAAACACCATACACACACATTTTTTTCAAACTATTTGAAGTGGCATTCTGCATGACACTTACCTTTAATTTCTTCAGCATGTAAAAGGTTTTTTTTTTGTTTTTTTTTTTTTTTTCTTCAGAGTCTCGCTCTGTCTCCCAGGCTGGAGTGTAGTGGCACGATCTTGTTTCACTGCAGTCTCCGCCTCCCGGATTCAAGTGATTCTCCTGCCCCAGCATCCTGAGTAGCTGGGAATACAGGTGTGCGCCACCATGCCCGGCTAATTTTTGTGTTTTTAGTAGAGACGGGGTTTCACCATGTTGGTCAGGCTGGTCTCAAACTCCTGATCTCGTGATCTGCCCACCTCTGCCTCCCAAAGTGGTGGGATTACAGGTGTAAGCCACTGCTCCTGGCCAGCCTTGTAAAATTTAGAGTGAAAACCTCTCTTACTCTTTTCCAACCCCCAATTTTATTTTATTTTTATTTTTATTTTATTTTATTTTTATGTTTACTTTGGCATGCCTGAACCTACATGACATTCTGTACAATCTTAGCATGTCATGCTGGCTGAGTTGCTTAGTATGTGTTTGAATAATGACACAACTACTTTTCTAGAGAAAGCATTCTTATCTTTCTAGACTCTGCAGCCTGCAGTAGAGCTCGTTCACAAAACAGTTCCTTGTGCCTTCTATGTGCAAGGCACTGTGTTAGTATTATACAATGATGTCCCTGTCACTAGGGAACTAGAATATATGTTTATATTTCTCACCAGCTAATACCAACTTTATCAATATGTTTATATATAACTTTGATACAATAATTGATATGTCATAAATGAGTTGACATGAGCATGTCAAGGTGAGAAAAATTAATTCACACTCTGAGGATGTAAGAATATGTCATAAAGGAGATGACATTGGGCTCAGCCTTATTTCAGATTTCTACAAGTGAAGAATTGTCTTCTAGTTAGAAGGAATTATGAGCCAAGGTGCAGAAATCAGAAAAGTCCAGGATATTTCCTTTTCAATGTCCTTCTCATTAACTGTCTTTTTTTCAAATAATAAGTAATTTAACAGCCTTTGCCTCTTACATGATGAAAGTGATGGAAAACCATTTGGAGTCATCAGATTGTCTTCCCTTGAAGCTGTTGCAAGATTCTTGAGTTTAGCAAACATTTATTGTCTACTCTTTGCAGAGATAGATAGAGTGGGGCTTCCCAAAAAACATATTTTTGGATACAGGTATATTAATGATGATGCAGGAGATAAGAAGGTTATTTTAAGGATTTAAAACAAACACAGGCTGGGCACAGCAGCTCATGCCTGTAATCCTTGCACTTTGGGAAGCCAAGGTGGAAAGATTACTCGAGCCCAGGAGTTTGAGACCAGCCTGGGCAAACATAGTGAGACCCCTGTCTCTCAAAAAAGAATTTAAAAATTAGCTGGGTATGGTGATGTATGCATGTATTTTCAGCTACTCAGAAGGCTGAGGTAGGATTGCTTGAGCCCAGGAGGTTGAACCTGCAGTAAACTGTGATCATGCCACTGCACTCTAACCTGGGCAGCAGAGCGAGACTATGTCTCTAAAAATAAGTAAATAAATAAGTAAATAAATAAGCCACTTCCATATATATATATGATTGTCCAAAATGTGCTTGGGACAGTTCTGGGTAACTGAAAGTTTTATTGTGGAGATTAATGTTAACAAGTATACAGGTATTTTTTCTTTTGCTTCTATATACCCCATCCCTACCACAAAAAAAAAAACCTTAAGAAGATAAACAATCTGTAAGCCAAGCTTGTCCAACCCCCCGTCCTGCAGGCCGCGTGCAGCCCAGGATGGGTTTGGATGCAACCTGACACAAGTTTGTAAACTTTCTTAAAACATGAGGCTTTTTTGCGATTTTTTTTTTAAGCTTACCAGCGATTGTTACTGTTTGTGTCTTTAATGTGTGGCCCAAGATGATTCTTCTTCTAGCACGCCCCAGGGAAGCCAAAAGATTGGACACCCCTACTCTAAGCTCTAATGAATGCTCACATGCACAGACATATCCAAAATTAGCCAGATACCATCTAAGACCCTTAAAATTTTCTTTTCTTTTCTTTTTTTTTTTTTTTTTTTTGTCTGAGACGGAGTCTTGCTCTGTCACCCAGGCTGGAGTGCAGTGGTGTGATCTCAACTCACTGCAACCTCCACCTCCCAGGTCAAGCAATTTTCCTGCCTCAGTCTCCTGAGTAGTTGGGATTACAAGTGTGCACCACCACGCCCAGGTAATTTTGTATTTTAGTAGAGACAGGGTTGCACCATGTTGGCCAAGCTGATCTCGAGTTCCTGACTTCAAGTGATCCACCTGCCTCAGGCTCCCAAAGTGCTGGGATTACAGGCATGAGCCACTGTGCCCTGCCCTTACGACCTGTTTTTGGGATGTGTATGACTTAAATCCATATCCAATAATGATTTTCATTAAAGAAGAAGAAAGTATCTTTGGAAACTGATTATGAAAACTTTTTAACAAAGCATGAGTAAAAGAAGCTTGAGATTCTTACTTGACAGCTTGTAATGAAGTTATTAAAGATAGTTATTAGTGAATTAGTCTTATTTTTAATCCTCAAAAACAGAAATTTTGGGGGCGAGCATCTTCTCTCTGTTGACCTGCTTTTGGCCTCTTAATGGCCAAAACTCTAAGATCTTGAGATGAAATGTGGTTGAGCCGTAACGTGATGCTCCTGTCTTAGGATCTCCAATATCCTTCACTCATCCTTTGAGAGCTCATACCTTTAATATTTGGGGTAATTTAAAGATAAAGTTGGTAGACTAAAATATGGGGTAAATTGAATGAAACAGAGCATATGACTTTGTTAATGCCTGCATCTAGCTATCTATCTATCTTTCTCTTTCTTTCTTTCTTTCTTTCTTTCTTTCTTTCTTTCTTTCTTTCTTTCTTTCTTTCTTTCAAGTTATTTAGCTTTGAAAGTAAAGTTCTTTGATCAAGAAAAAGTTTGTTCTGGGAAAACTCCATTTTCAAGTATTCCTTAACTACTTGGGCTGAACTATGAAAATTTTTTCTATTTTCACTTCCTGTTTTCAGAATAGTTACATAAGATAATCTTGCAAAAAAGTTAATGGAGGTCATATTTTAAACAATAAATGGGAAAAGTAATTATTTTACCTATTTCAGATACCAGTTTTTGCTTTAAATCTAAATGTCACAAATATTGCAGCACCTGGCTTTTTTTCAAAAGAGGACTGAGACACGGGGTTCTGCACTTATCAGTCACTTAAGCTGGGATAATTAGCCACGTGTTAAAATTAAGTTTTCTAGTATAAATTGAAATTTTGACAAAGACGTAAAATATTATTATAAGTATAAATAACAGGTTAAAATAATTATACCCTCATTTAAAAAAATTAATTTTTTCCTTTTTGTTCATACTTTTAGATTAATTTTTCCTATTTTAATGATCATTATTGGTTTGGCTATAGTGATTTTACTACATTTTAAAATTCAACTGTTTATTTCCCATTTTGTGCTCACATACATACACACACATTTAATTAAATCTCTTCTAAGCCTTTTGAGTTAATCTTATGGAACTTTGTACTACTTCAAATTAATTATCCTTCTACATCCAACTTGTTTTCATCCTGTACTTTACTTGCAAGAATATTCTTACTATAACTTAGTTGGGCTGACCTGGATATGCAATATTATTTTTAGTTCCTTTTTGTTGTCCATGTTCACGTGCTAGCAGTGCAGATTGTCCCAGTTAACCTCATTTCCTTTCTCCCTGTGTATTATGATACTTTCCTAGGTAAAATTGTTTTTTTTATATTTACCTTGTATATTTTTCACTTGAAGTTTATTTTTATTATAATTAATCTAAATATCTCCACATTTGTCAATTCTAATACTTATTTTCTTTTTTTCCCTCTTTGAAATGATCCCATGTTTTCCTATCTTACCCTTTTGTCATTTGCCTTTTATTTAAGCTATAACATTAAAAGTGATGAAAAAAATCACTAAGTTCAGTCTCCCACACCCATTTTTTGTTAAACTGTTAGTATTTCTTGTGATAAATTTACTAAATCACAATCCAGTCCTTTTATGTAGCTCATTCTTTATAAAAGAATTAAAATCTTCTTCAGTAACATCTACTTAATACTAGTTATTCTTCTTAGAGCCATATATAAAGATATTTCTTCCTTTTATGTTGTAACCTGTTAAATATTGTAGGAGTACTATCATATTCTTCATGTTTTTTTTTCCAGGTTTAAATATATTTGGTTTATTTTGCTGTTCCTTTTATTTGTCATGGTTTCCAGACCTTTTGCTTTCCTATTTTTCCTTCTGTTTCTTGTGATTTGTAACACCAGAAGTGAATTTTTATTTTAGCAACCACATTTCATTACTGGATTGTAGGCAACTGAAGCCTAAGCTATTTTCACATATAATACCATTAAACAAAATGCCTCTTAGGCTGTACTTTTTCAGGTGCAATTGTATGTGTGTAATTAATGCATTGAAAAAAAAAAAACTAGAAATGCTACATTTTATCTAATTAACTTTGGCTTATTCTGTTTTATAGAATTCTCAAAATCTCATTTAGTGATTCTGTATATTAGCACCTGATAAGAACAGCTTGTATTATCTGCAAATTAAGTATGCTGGATGTGTTTTGTATCAGTTGTTAATAATTTATGTTGAGGAGCATAAGGCCAACTGTGGAAACCTCTAGAAATCTGTTAACTTGAACCTTTTATCAGCATTGTTTGTTGCTATTCAACAATTATGATCCTTCATCTTTACTATTATCTTATTTTCATATCTACTTGAGAATCTCAAGGAAGACTCTGTCAGGTGTTTCTTGAAACTCTTAAGTTATAAAACATTTCTTCTATCAAAACAGTGACATAAAGATTATCTTGCTTTGTTGTTGTAAATCCCCGGTGGCTCCTAGAGATGAAACTACCTCTCTGTTAATTCATTCTAAACATTTGCTAGGGATTAATCCCAAATTTACCAGAGATGCTTACGTATTTAGGTTCTGTGACATTTTGGTTGAATTTTAAAATACTTTTACTTTGCAAGATTTGCAAGTTTATTGTTTATTTTGTTTGTTTGGCCTTTGTTTTTTCTGTAGCTCTAACTTTGGGCCTAGCTTCCCTTATTTTTCTTATGTCAACAGCCATTATTAAGAATAGAAGGTATTTTTAAAAAAATACTATTAGTCATTAGTGTTTAATTCTTTCAAAAAATACATCTAAGAGAACTGAAAGTGTACAGTAATTAAAAGTACTGTTTTGAGACAAGTATATTTGGAAGATAGAGTCCATTTTTGAATGTCAATCTAATAGAAAAAGACATATGTCTTAAGAGCAGTTGGCTATGAATAAAATTTGAAGTCTCCATGAATTTTTTGATTATAGTTGAAATTCTTTTTTTAAAAAAACTATTCTAGACTTATTAGTAATGTAGCCGAAATTCTGATAAAATCTTGAAATTTAGTTCTGCTTTTAGGTGAAGGCTTTTCTATGCAGATTTGAAGAGGTAATAGGAATATAGAAATAAGGTTTTATCATCAGATCATGTATATTAGGCAACAGGAAGAGAGGATAAAGTCATTCTCTTAGCAGCAAAATATCCTAGCATTTCTTGGTTTGAAGGCCACTATGCTGTGTTCAATACTTACATCTCTTAATCAACAAACATATATTGAACATAAATTGTTTGCCAAGCAAGACAGATTCAATCTCTGCCTTCTGAGTTTATGATCTAGTCAGGAAGACAAACAAGTAATTAAATAGGAATAAACATTTTAGGTGACATCTGAAGGGTTAGTAGAAGGTGAAGGATGCTAGTGGAGAAGGTTTATGGGGATGAGTTACATCATATGGAGTCCCTAAAGTATAATTTAATAGTTCCCTGAAACATTTTAGGCCATCACTTGATCTAGACTATTAATGCACTGTTGAATTAGATTCTATAACATATTCTTCTTGCTTGAGGATCCATTGTTTACTCACAAGAGAGCTTTGGCTATGAGTTTTCTAGCTAAATCCTAGGATTATAGCTATAGCTTTTCTGGCATCTTAATGATCAAGGTTCTAAAACAGAAATCAGTTAATGCCATATGCATAGGCATTTTATTATATCCCTGTTTTAGGACTTAGTATATTCTGTCAGTAGCAAATGTTCATAATGTGTGCAGATGATGTTTTCCTCATATGTTTAAAAATGAGCTCACGTGGTTTTTAGCTGATGTGTTAAAGGAGAACTCTACTCAGAAGTGTGCTTCCAAGTATTCAGTCAGTTGGCCTTTGCTTTAACTTGTTGCAACTCTGACCTCCCCAAAAGTTGGATCTTGAGGGAAGCAGAGGTGATGCAATGCTTTCTCTGCCCCTCTACCTGTTTCTTTTCTCTCATTTTTTGGTGTCTTTAACATGAGAACATTTTTCTTGTGTCTCTCCATTTTCTAATTCATATGTTCTTGAGTAAATCAGTAGATCTCTGAGAAACATGTTCTTCCTAACCAGGAGTCCCAAATTCCCACATCTTCATCCATGATCCAGTAAAAAATTTTCTTATCATCTGTGTAGCCACATTTTCATTTATTTATATCTTAATTTATCTTCATATCTTCAGCTGTTGAAGAAGAGATGAAAGTACTATCTGTGTTGGTGAAGTTTGTTTCTTGATGAGACTTGCACTCAGATATACCTGTTTGCCAAGCACTGCGCTAAGAATCTGATAGTTTGCAAGACATAGCCCCTAACTTTATCATCTCTTATGATTATGCTGTTTTTTTCCCCTGCAGTGTCCTTTTTTTCGTACCTGGGTTATCAGTGATGAATAGCACTTGATGTAGGATTGGATAAATTTGGTTAGATTTATCATTTCTTTTAGCAGGAAAACACAGCAGCAAGAAAGTGTATTTCTAAAAGATCCTGTTAGATTGCATTCAGCCATTGCATTCAAGGAGTCACCAAATACTTTGAAACTCTTGCAGAACTTCCTGAGTGTGTTGTGTAATGTTAAGCTGCTTCTCCAGCTTTTGATTTTACCTCAATAGGAAAAACATTATATGGAACCAGTATTTGAAATTCTTTTTTATTTCCTTTTTTTCCATTTATTCTTTCACTCATCAATATATAGACAGGGATTTTGATTTCTGTACTGCCACTTTCAGAAATTTTTTTCTGGTTTCTTTCCTCCGTCCTAATGTGGAACTCATTTTCTTTTGCAAGTCACAACAAAGGCAGGAATGTTTTCAACCTTTTTACCTTGCTCTCAAGCAGGGAGGTAGTGTCTGCTTACAAAGATCATGTGTGAGATGAATTTGAGGTAATGGCTAAATAGCTAATGAGTAGCAGCCTGTTAGTTAGAAGGTAGAACAATGAGTGAAAGAGGCAGATTTTAGAGACTTTTATATTCATTGTATTTGTTGGAGCCAAATAAAAATAGAAAAAAAGATTAAGGTTAGTAGCAACACTCACATTTAAGGAACAATAACCAACAAAAACGAAAGAGGAAGGGGTAGCTATGAAGATGTAAGGGCGCAAACAGAAGTACAAAGATACGAAAAACAAATAGCAAAATATTAAGAAAAACTTGTTTATAAATCATTAAAGTGCTATAGTAGAGGATAAGAAGAATGAGACCTTTTAGTTTTACACGAGCACATCAGTGGAAACTTTGGGATGAAGAGTTTTAAGTACAGTGGTGGTGTTTCTATTATCTCTTGTTGTGTTACAAAAAACAAAAACAAAAACAAAAAAAAACCAAATAAACCCCCAAACTTAGAGAGTTCAAACAATAACTACTTACTTGTTCATGACTGCAATTTAGCTGGGTAGTTTTACTAGTCTATTAGAAGATTGTTAAATAGTCCAAGCCTACCTAAGACAATACTAATGGGAATCTGTAATTATATGTGGTAATGCCTACAGTGTCTCTGAAGTTTGGAATCAAAATCAAACACATCCACAGCGGTGTGTTGGTAAACTGATGCTCCAAGGTTAAAAAGATAAGATTTGTAGCATTTGCTGATATCTGTGGAGTGTAGATTCTCATCATAATTCAGCTACCAACATGGAGTAACTGAACACAAAGTTTCAAAGGGATGCATGCAATTCACTCTCAGGAGCTAATATGAATTGGCCTAAGGCTCCAGTAGCTTTCTCTGAAATATCACCATTATCTCTTGATTCAAGAAAGAATTTGAGGCAGCTTAATGAAATAAACACTTAATAAAATAGGATTAAATAAGTGGAGGAGGAATTTATGTAAAAGGAAAGTAAGAATAGGAAAGTAAAAGTAAGAATAAAGTTGGTAGTACATGAAATAAATGCCCATCATAAGGCTCTGAACAGTTGCTATAGGTGAACTAAGGGTTTGGCCAAAACAAAGCTAAAAGAATCAAGAATAAAGTTAGTAGTGCATGAAATGATTGTCCGTCATGAGGCTGTCAGCAATTGCTGTAGGTGAACTAAGGGTTTGGCTGGTCGTGGTGGCTCACGCCTGTAATCCCAGCACTTTGGGAGACTGAGGCGGGTGGATCACGAGGTTAGGAGTTCAAGACCAGGCTGGCCAAGATGGTGAAACCTCGTCTCTACTAAAAAATACAAAAAAATATTAGCCAGGTGTGGTGGCAGGTGCCTGTAATCTTAGCTACTTGGGAGGCTGAGCCAGGAGAATTGCTTGAACCCGGGGGGCGGAGGTTGTACTGAACTGAGATCACGCCACTGCACTCCAGCCTGGGCAACAGAGTGAGACTGTGTCTCAAAAAAAAAAAAAAAAAAAAGCAAGAATCAAGAATAGTGTTGACAGTGTACCTCACATAAAAACAAATCAGCTTATCAGGAGAAACAAAACTTGCTGGATGCCAGAGAAAGATCAGTGAATAATGAGAAAAGGATACTGCGTCCTCAACATTATTGCAAAAGTAAGATGGCAATATTTTCATGATGTTTCTTGAAACATTTTAAGGCAAGATGCTGATAGTGCCAAAACAATTCAGAAAAAAATGTTATTTTCTCAGAAAAAAGAAAAAGTAAAATTGGCAACTTGGGATCTGTAGTAGAAGGATTTGAAGTCATTGTTATGGAGTTTGTATCTTACTGGAAAAATACCTGGGAGCCCTGACTGCTAGTATATTTAGGCTGTTTAGAAAGATGATTCCATCCATGTCATTAAGAGTTTGCAGACAAGGAAGCTAACAAAATATATCAAGATTCTAAGTGTGGGATAATTAGGGGCTCAACCAGTGTCCTTTTTTAACTGGTAGGGGTGATCCATCTTTCATTTTTGACTGTGTATGCAGGTGTACTCCTTTCTCAGGCCTTCCAGTGTCAGCTTTATGGATGGAGAGAATTCGACTAGGTACTTTCAGTGATGAATAAGATGTGATCTTTGTCTTCAACTTTCAATGTCTTGTCTTGCTATGAACCTTTTCTCATTCCTTTCTGCCCTTGTTATCCTTGACTGGTCTTATCCTGACAGTTCCCATTGGCTTCTTGCCTTAAATGGAGATTTTTCTCTCCCATTATTTATTCCCCTTCACTGGTGATTGCTCAGGCAGCCCAACTTGAAAGTAGGGTAGGAAAGAGTTTAGGGTCACCAGAAAATGCTCAGAAGCCCCTGTTCTCATCACTCCTACTTCTGAGTTCTTCTCTTGTTCCTCTTGGGCACAGAGGTGCTGCTGTTAATTCCTCCCTGCCCACCTTTCCATAGAGTCCGTGCGTCCTGGTGCCTCCTACAAACGGCAGAATGAAGGAAATCCTGAAAGAGGTGAGTTTTGAGCTAGACTCTGATTTGGGATTGTGAAGGGGTGGGAGACTTGAACTGATAGCGGTTATGGAAAGGGAGAAAGTGTATAACTGCTCCATTAGTCTATTGTGAGAACCAGAGTTAACAGTAGACCTAGGTACTAGGATTTGGGGGGCATTTGTGGGCTGGTATCTGGGCTAGCCATTCCTGGATGGGAATAGCCACTAGGATTTGGGGGGCATTTGTGGGCTGGTATCTGGGCTAGCCATTCCTGGATGGGAATAGCCACTCCATAGGAGGCTGAGATCTATAGAATAGACAGGCCATTGGAAGATAGGACCTGACAACAATAGGATCAAGCGATTTCTGTTTACTCTTTTTGTGCTCTTTCTTTTGCCATTTGTATCATTGTTTTCTTTATCCTTTGCTGCTTGCTTTCTGCTCCCATTGTTGCAACAGGGATATATGAATATATGTGGGTATATGATAAACCTCCTGCACCACCCTTCAGTGTTCCTTTGCTTTTGCACATGAAATTGGTTGATAACGACTTAAATTAGCCTTTGGGCAGCTAAAATCAGGAAAGGTCTAAGACTATACTTCGGGATGATATGTTTGTAAAGGAAACACTAAGCAAAAGATCAACAGCTGCTTGTGACAGGTTTTTTTTCCCTCTGTGTCTAGCTGATAAGTGCTAAAGAATTGAGCCTGTAATTATGCCTTTAATAAGCATAATGTGCTATGCTGATTGGTCCAGTGCCTTGTCTCCTTTGAAGGGATTGCTTATCTGAATAGGATTGGGAGGTCATTGCATCTTAGGTATAGAAAAGTGAGGTTCATCTTTTTATCTGATTTTCGAGTGCCTACCCTTTTCTTGAAGGACTTGAGCTAAGTAGGCCACGGATATTTGGAAATGAATAAGCTATAGCACTTGTTCTTCTGGGAGCTTTTGGTGTAATGGGATACACTGACACTATCACACTACGATGTGAAATTTGCCACATGCAATGGAAATACAATAAGGAATGACTTAAGTAAATCATGTTCTTGGCCATTTGGGATACAGCGGTGGTTCTTTTGAGTTTTAAGGTCTACAAGAACTTTTAAAGTTGCTTAGGGTGAAAGCCTCTTGTAGTACCACAAGTTAAAAGACTCTAGGGCTGTATTGTTCTAAAGCTGTTGGAGCTTAAAAATTGGAATACTCAGCCTAGGGCAGGAGTCCTCAACCTCTGCACAATTGACATGTAAGGCCAGTTAATTCTTTGTTGTTGGGGTGTCCCCCATAGCAGGATATTTGCCAGCATCCCTGTTTTCTACTAAATATATGCCAGTAGCCCTCTCCCACTTGTGACAGTCAAAAATATCTGCACATACTACCAAATGTCTGTGGAGGGGAGGTGCAAAATTGTCCTCAGTTAAGAACTACTGGGCTAGAGAAAGTGTTTTGGGTCTGTAGGACATTAGAAAGGTGTTATTCATCACTTTCCTAGGTGGTTGGAAGTCTTTGATCCTCCAGGACCTTATTTATCTATCTTGGCTGTGGCAGGAAGAGCTTAAGAGGCTTTTTGACTGAAGCTGGCTTTGCCTCAGTTTCAAAGTCATTTTATCTCTGCTTTTGCTCTTGACTGCTTTGCTGTTAATCCACTGTCCAGTCTCGACCAGCTTCTGTGTGACTCCAAATTTTATGCCACTTTCTCTTCTCATGTTATTAATTTTGTTAGTTTTTCTAGCAACAAAGGGCAGAGGATTATATATTTGGCACATATAGACAATTTAATGAAATGTTTTTCTGTAACAGCTCACTGTTATTAATTTTTAAGAGTATATTTAACTAAACCTATCTTTTAGGGGAGTTATTGAACCTGCTAAAGTACTATTGTTTAAATGTATTTTCTGGCTCAAGTTTCTATAAAAAATAATATACATACAGCACTATGTGAGTAAAGTGACTAAAGGTAAAGATTAGTGACTTTATCTCATACAGGTTTATTTTTAACCATTTAACAAATATTTGGGCATTCATTAATGCCAGGCACTGATTAGTGCTCTGAATTATAGCTTTCTAACTTTATGTTTAAAACTGTCTAAACATTTCAGGAATATCTGCTAAAGTTCCTATGTAGATCCTCTTGAGCTACCCCTAGATTAACTAGTTCTCCTCGGTATCTATATAATAACTACCTTTGTATTTTTATTGTGATATATCAAAAATTAGCATTTAGGAGCATGGAAGAAGTAGCATTCATGGTTTTAAAATATGTTTTGCCTTTCTTGAAGTCTCTGTGGCTCCATGTTTACTTACTAGCAGTGCTGTGGCCTAGACTGGCTTCTATGATATCCTTTGGTTCCAGGTTATTTCAGATTGTTGATGGTGCTTAGCCTCTGAGAGGTAGTTTTAGATATTAACCTATTTAATGTAATAATGTAATGAAAAGTTTTAGTACTAAAATAAGTGTATGACCCCCTCATTAATTCCATTACAAAATTACTTTATCAAAAACAAATTAGCTAGAAAAAAAATTACATCTTATGTTTTCTTACATAGATAAAGAGAGGCCTGTCCAGTCTTTGAAAACATCAAGAGATACTTCACCCTCAAGTGGTTCAGCAGTTTCTTCATCAAAGGTTTGTTATATTTCTAAAATCAGTTTAAAGAAGAATTACAAATTGAGATGGACTGACTAGTACAGATGCTTTTATTCTTTACTGTTATGCCAAGGGAGCTAATTTGCTGCATTTAAAAACTTAAATTTTTGGCTAGGTGTGGTGGCTCATGCCTGTAATCCCAGGACTTTGAGAGACTGAGATTGTAGGGAAAAGAAAGAGAGATCAGACTATTACTGTGTCTTTGTAGAAAGGGAAGACATAAGAAACTCCATTTTGACCTGTACCCTGAACAAGTGCTTTGCCCTGAGATGCTGTTGATCTGTAACTTTGCCCCAACCTTGAGCTCACAAAAACATGTGTTGTATGGAATCAAGGTTTAAGGGATCTAGGGCTGTGCAGGATGTGCCTTGTTAACAAAATGTTTACAAGCAGTATGGTTGGTAAAAGTCATCGCCATTCTCTAGTCTCGATAAACCAGGGGCACAATGCACTGCGGAAAGCCGCAGGGACCTCTGCCCTGGAAAGCCAGGTATTGTCCAAGGTTTCTCCCCATGTGATAGTCTGAAATATGGCCTTGTGGGATGAGAAAGACCTGACCGTCCCCCAGCCCAACACCCGTAAAGGGTCTGTGCTGAAGTGGATTATTAAAAGAGGAAAGCCTCTTGCAGTTGAGATAGTGGAAGGCCACTGTCTCCTGCCTGCCCCTGGGAACTGAATGTCTTGGTATAAAACCTGATTGTACATTTGTTCAGTTCTGAGATAGGAGAAAAACCACCCTATGGCGGGAGGAGAGACATGTTGGCGGCAATGCTGCTTTGTTATTCTTTACTCCACTGAGATGTTTGGGTGGAGAGAAACATAAATCTGGCCTACTTGCACATCCAGGCGTAGTACCTCCCCTTGAACTTAATTGTGACACAGATTCCTTTGCTCACATGTTTTCTTACTGACCTTCTCCCTATTATCACCCTGCTCTCCTACTGCATTCCTCTTGCTGAGATAGTGAAAATAATAATAAAAACTGAGGGAACTCAGAGACCGGTGCTGGTGCAGGTCCTTAGTACGGTGAGCGTCGGTCCCCTGGGCCCACTTTTCTTTCTCTATACTTTGTCTCTGTGTCTTATTTCTTTTCTCAGTCTCTCATCCCACCTGACAAGATATACCCACAGGTGTGGAGGGGCAGGCCACCCCTTCATGAGATGGGAGAATTGCTTGAGGCCAGGAGTTCACAACTAGCCTTGGTAACATAGCAAGACTTTATTTTAAAAATTAAAAATTAGCCAGATGTGGTGGCATGCACCTGTAGTCCTAGCTATTCAGGAGGCTGAGGTGAGAGGATCACTTGAGCCCAGGAGGTTGAGCCAGCAGTGAGCTATGATTGCACCACTGCACTCTAGCCTGGGCGACAGAGCAAGATGCTGTCTCTGAAAAATAAAAACAGGCTGGGCACGGTGGCTCACGCCTGCAATCCCAGCACTTTGGGAGGCTGAGGCAGGTGGATCACGAGGTCAGGAGGTCGAGACCATCCTGACTAACACAGTGAAGCCCTGTCTCTACTAAAAATACAAAGAATTGGCTGGGTGTGGTGGCTTATGTCTGTAATCCTAGCACTTTGGGAGGCCGAGGCAGGCGGATCGTGAGGTCAAGAGATCGAGACCATCCTGGCCGACGTGGTGAAACCGCGTCTCTACTAAAAATACAAAAAAATTAGCTGGCCGTGGTGGCAGGCGCCTGTAGTCCCAGCTACGTAGGAGGCTGAGGCAGGAGAATGGCTTGAACTTAGGAGGCGGAACTTGCAGTGAGCCGAGATCACGCCACTGCACTCCAGCCTGGTAACAGAGTGAGACTCCGTCTCAAAACAAAAACAAACAAACAAAAAAAACAAAGAATTAGCCGGGTGTGGTGACACATGCCTGTAGTCCCAGGTACTTGGGAGGCCAAGGCAGGAGAATTGCTTGAATCCGGGAGGCGGGGGTTGCAGTGAGCTGAGATCACGCCACTGCACTCCAGCCTAGGCGACAGAGCGAAACTGTCTCAAAAAAACAAAAAACAAAACCCCTTACATTTTAAATAACCACAGCTTGAAAATAGCAACCCGAGTTTGCTATTTTCTATGAGGAAAAATGGGCAGTTTTCTCACTGAATTTTTAACACAGTCTATGCCAAATTTAGTACTTATTGCTGCAACCCATATTCTCATCTTGACCATAAGCAGGTTGGATGGGTTATATCTGGTGGATTGTGCTTTTATTTGGGGAGTTGGGAGTGTAGGCAGATACCTAACATGTATGGTGTATTTTTTCTTTTATTCATACAGAAATCTTATGTTAGTAGGTACATATCTCTATTCTATAGTAGAGTGAGGGCTCAGGAGTTATTAATTTCTTTTTTTTTTTTTTATTGATCATTCTTGGGTGTTTCTCACAGAGGGGGATTTGGCAGGGTCATAGGACAATAGTGGAGGGAAGGTCAGCAGATAAACAAGTGAACAAAGGTCTCTGGTTTTCCTAGGCAGAGGACCCTGCGGCCTTCTGCAGTGTTTGTGTCCCTGGGTACTTGAGATTAGGGGGTGGTGATGACTCTTAACGAGCTTGCTGCCTTCAAGCATCTGTTTAACAAAGCACATCTTGCACTGCCCTTAATCCATTTAACCCTGAGTGGACACAGCACATGTTTCAGAGAGCACAGGGTTAGGGGTAAGGTCATAGATCAACAGGATCCCAAGGCAGAAGAATTTTTCTTAGTACAGAACAAAATGAAAAGTCTCCCATGTCTACTTCTTTCTACACAGACACAGCAACCATCCGATTTCTCAATCTTTTCCCCACCTTTCCCCCTTTTCTATTCCACAAAACCACCATTGTCATCATGGCCCGTTCTCAATGAGCTGTTGGGTACACCTCCCAGACAGGGTGGTGGCCGGGCAGAGGGGCTCCTCACTTCCCAGTAGGGGCGGCCGGGCAGAGGCGCCCCTCACCTCCCGGACGGGGCGGCTGGCCAGGCGGGGGGCTGACCCCCCACCTCTCTCCCGGACAGGGCGGCTGGCCGGGCGGGGGCTGACCCCCACCTCACTTCTCAGATGGGGCGGCTGCCAGGCGGAGGGGCTCCTCACTTCTCAGACGGGGTGGCTGCCAGGCGGAGGGTCTCCTCAGTTCTCAGACGGGGCGGCCGGGCAGAGACACTCCTCACCTCCCAGACGGGGTCATGGCCGGGCAGAGACGCTCCTCACCTCCCAGATGGGGTTGCGGCTGGGCAGAGGTGCTCCTCACATCCCATACAGGGCGGCGGGGCAGAGGCGCTCCCCACATCTCAGACGATGGGCGGCCGGGCAGAGACGCTCCTCACTTCCTAGATGGGATGGCGGCCGGGAAGAGGCGCTCCTCACTTTCTAGATGGGATGGCGGCTGGGCAGAGACGCTCCTCACTTTCCAGACTGGGCAGCCAGGCAGAGGGGCTCCCCACATCCCAGACGATGGGCGACCAGGCAGAGACGCTCCTCGCTTCCCAGACGGGGTGGCGGCCGGGCAGAGGCTGCAATCTGGGCACTTTGGGAGGCCAAGGCAGGCGGCTGGGAGGTGGAGGTTGAGGTTGTAGCGAGCCGAGATCACGCCACTGCACTCCAGCCTAGGCACCATTGAGCACTGAGTGAACGAGACTCCGTCTGCAATCCTGGCACCTCGGGAGGCCGAGGCTGGCGGATCACTCGCGGTTAGGAGCTGGAGACCAGCCCAGCCAACACCGCGAAACCCCGTCCCCACCAAAAAAATACGAAAACCAGTCAGGCGTGGCGGTGCGCGCCTGCAATCGCAGGCACTCGGCAGGCTGAGGCAGGAGAATCAGGCAGGGAGGTTGCAGTGAGCCGAGATGGCAGCAGTACAGTCCAGCTTTGGCTCGGCATCAGAGGGAGACCGTGGAAAGAGAGGGAGAGGGAGACCATGGGGAGAGGGAGACCGTGGGGAGAGGGAGAGGGAAGGGGTTATTAATTTCTTAAGGACATAGCTACCCCTCACTATGTCATTCTTTTCATTCCTACCTTTCTAGCATCTCAAATCATAAATCCTCAGAAATTAAAAACTTGACAAGTTGCTGTTTCCATCTGTTCTCTCCAGTTAGAAGTTCTCTTCACAGATATCATACCCTTTCTCTTAGCCATAACGGTTGTTACATCTGTTACCTGCTTTACTTCTTTTCATTCTGCCTTTTATACTTTTTGGCTTTTTAGGAAGAGTAGATATCACATAGCGGTATATACTGGGTGTTTGGGGGGCAGCTGCTTCCCTGCCTCAGAAGGAAAAAAACAGCTTCTTTGTGACAACTTGTATCTTTGGAACTTTCCCAGAAGTCTGAGGGTTCTGGGATTCTGGATTTTGAATAGCAAAGACCAATTGGATTATGGTTCTGTCTTAAACATATCAAGGGTGCTTTACCCAGCTGGAACACTGCCTTGGTTTTCATGTCAGGTAATAGATGAAAGAAGAGTAAATAGTACCTGCCTATCAAAGTCACTACAAAAATTCAAATTATTATATATGAAATATTTTCTCTGAAATATACTGCTATCTGAATATAAGTTACAACATAGAGTTTTGTGCTACATGTTAAAAGTTTTAGTGGAAAACGACCATGTTGGATTTTTAACTACTTTTGTCTGATAGTTTCATGTAGATCAAGCTTGATCTACATGCAACTGTGGCCCAGGATGGCTTTGAATACAGCCCAACACAAATTCCTAAACTTTCTTAAAACATTACGTGATTTTTTCCTTTTTTTTTTTTTTAAGCTCATCAGTTATTCTTAGTGTTAGTGTATTCTATGTGTGGTCCAAGACAATTTTTCTAACGTGGCCCAGGGAAGCCAAAGATTGGATGCCCCTGACATAAATGTTTGCATTTTTTTTTTCACAGACCGTGGAGTCTTTTTTTTTTTTTTTTTGTACATAAAAATAGAGATGGGGTCTTGCTATGTTGCCCAGCCTGGTTTCAAACTCCTGGTCTCAAATAATCCTTCCACCTTGGCCTCCTAAAGTGCTGTGATTACAGGCGTGAGCCACTGTGCCTAGCCAGACTATAAAATCTTAAAATGGAATCAAAATATCACAATTTTAGATCCATAGTTATTTTACATATTCGGAAGGTAGCGCCCTCTTTGATTTGCCCAAGGTCACATGGTAGCTGTGGGGAGCTTTATGAGCTAGATTTCCTGATTTGGTGAACTCTTTGATGTAACATTATGGCTGCCCATATGTTGGGATACTTTTTCAGAGTTTGTTAGTTTCAAATGATAGGTTTTCGAATGTGCAGAGAGAATGACAATAAGTTATAGTAGGCTTTTGCTTCATTCTTTTTGAAGGGCAGAACGGAGTTTCACTCTGTCGTCCAGGCTGGAGTGCAGTGGCATAATCTCGGCTCACTGCAACCTCCACCTCCCAGGTTCAAGCAATTCTCCTGCCTCAACCTCCCAAGTAGCTGGGATTACAGACACCTGCCACCACACCCGGCTAATTTTTGTATATGTAGTAGAGATGGGGTTTCACCGTGTTGGCCAGGCTGGTCTGGTCTCGCACTCCTGACCTCAGGTGATCCGCCCGCCTCAGCCTCCTAAAGTGCTGGGATTACAGGTGTGAGCCACTGCGCCCAGCTGCTTCATTCTTTGCTAGAGAGAAGTCATATAATTGTTTTTGCTCTTTAATTTTCTCTTAAATAGGTATGCCCCCTCACCCCCTGGAAAAAAAACAACTTTCTTGGATATATTTGTGTTTGTATATGTGTTTTCTTCTTCTAACTAGCTTTTAAAAAAACCTTCTATTACTGAGTAATAATAAAAGTATTACTTATAATACCTTTTTAATCTTATATATGGACATGGCTTTGGATTGAGCTGTTTAAGCTTCCTCAGTGGGTGTAGAATATACTTCATATAGATATATTGCTATAATATTCCAGTAAATGTTGTAGATGGCTAGCCAGTAGTTTGATGAATTTAACAAGGTGTAGAAAAACATCAAATGACCTTTTCAGTTAAAAAAATGTCTAAGCCAGGCACGTTGGCTCATGCTTGTAATCTCAGCACTTTGGGAGGCCGAGGCAGGTGGATCACCTGAGCTCAGGAGTTTGAGACCAGCCTGGCCAACGTGGTGAAATCCTGTCTCTACTAAAAATACAAAAATTACCCGGTTATGGTGTGCGCATTTGTACTGTTAGCTACTCGGGAGGCTGAGGTTGGGGAATCGCTTGAACCCAGGAGGCGGAGGTTGCAGTGAGCCGAGATTGCGGCACTGCACTTCAGCCTGGGTGACAGAGTGAGACTGCATTCCCCCTCGCCCCTCCCAAAAAAGCCTAGATTTAAGTCCCAGCTCAGCATTTATTAATGACTTTGAGCAGGTCACCATCATTCAGTTTTTTAGTTTATGAGTTGGGATAATAAAGCCTCTCTAATCACCTTCATGGAATTCTATTTAATTAAAGTACTTCTTTTGGTTCATAGATAAAAGCACTTTATAAATGGTAGTGCCCCATAAGTTCAGTGCCGAGCACTGTCATCCACAAGAGGTATATTTGGAATCAGTGATGTGACTTTAGAGAAGTAAAGCTTAGTAATACAAGGTTTTTTAAGAAGAGATGGTTATGCAACTAGGCATGGCAGGGCAAAGCTGATGAAAATGTATGCCAGGGAAGTAGAATGGAATCAGAGAATTACCATAATGGCCCTAAGGAAATAATTTTTAAATTTGTGCTTTACAATTCATATCTTATTTACAAAATAAGCCTTTAAACAGTACTGGGGGAATTATATCTGATCCAGAAAAGACATTTTACTTTCTTCATTTTTATATTGAGCCCATGGGCTGATTGATTTTCAGATGTTTTAGTGTAATAGATTCACATCAGTGAATATGGAAAAGAAAGAAACACTAAGGTACCAAGCATTATTGTGGATACTTCCAGATCTATTACCTCCTTCAATTCTCACAACTGCTTTGTAAAGTGAGCATTATTAACCCCTGTTTTGTAAATGAAGAAACCAAGGCTCATGGTGTCGTAAGTTAGGTGTATAAAGTCATCTACCTAGCAAGTCATTAAACTGCGATTCAAAGCCAGGTCTGTATATAACTGCAAAGCCCATACCTTGTTTAGTATTGTATGCAGTTAGATAAAGGAACTAGTAGTAGGATCAAAAAATGAAATTTAAGTTTAAAAATTTTGTGTAAGGAGTAGGATTTATGTAACTCACTGTACACTGTAATAATAGCATATCTGTATGTTTCTGTTGTATTAGGAGTTTGCTTTACTGAAATTTAGACATTACTTATTTCATTAAATATGCTTAAAGGCACAAAGTTGAAATCAGTATGATGTCTTTTATATTCTAAATATAATTAGTATATGAGTTAAATGTCAGTGTCTTTTGCTTTGTTACTTAGATGAATTTCTAGAGTCTTATGTAAATGAAATTAAGAATTAGATCTGGTCTATATGTCCCAAAGGAATTGCTACTTAAAGTAATTCCATGTTGAATATTTTTGAAGGAGGAAATAAAGAATGTACCTGTTCTCCATAGAAATTTGAAGGCTTATATGATTTTAAATGTAAGTGGAGTGTACTTCTTGGTGTACAATGTTCTATTTGTTCTTGGTGTACAGAAATGTTCTATTTTTATTAGGTGTTAGACAAACCCAGTAGGCTAACTGAAAAGGAACTTGCTGAGGCTGCAAGCAAGTGGGCTGCTGAAAAGCTAGAGAAATCAGATGAAAGTAACTTGCCTGAAATTTCTGAGTATGAGGTAAGGCATAATGTCTCCTTTATGTTTCACATCTGAAAGTTTTCTCTGGATTTTAAATTATGGGCGAAAAATATTTGGTTTATTCCTGTACTTCAAAATATATCCTATGGATTACAGGTATTAAAATTACCACACAGAATGATAGTCAGAATATGAATGACTCTGAATTCAGTAATCACGCTTTGTCTGAATGTTTCCTGTAGTTTTGGTGTGTAAGAATAGTATAAATATGGAGTATAAGAAAAATACATTATTTATATACTTCTTTTAATGGGCTTTGCTGTTAAAAGTATCTCAGGAAATCATGCTAAGCCACTAGTTATAAACCAGTGAATTCAGAACAGAAATCTAATTTGACCTTGGATTGTGGACCATATTTATATTGCTTGTTATACTTCATGCAGATTATCTCATAAATATCCCAAGAAATAAAATTATTCATTGTCTGGGCAACCCGAGACCTTGATGAGTCTTGAATACCGAAAGATGGGAACATTTTTGGGACCATAGAAAAAGGTTTATGACACGTTTGTATTAACATATTTTGAAATGAACTGAAAAATTTCTGTATAAACTGTAACATCTCTAAAAGGGAAATATAGAAATTTTGTGGGCACAATTAAGCTTTTAGATTCAGGATTTGATACTATAGGAATTCTTTGACATGACAGGTAGAGAATATAAAAATCCGTCCCTTGACAAATTATTTTTATTTGAAGGCGCATTCTGGCTTTTTGATTTACTTTTGGAATGACTTTGATAGAATGTTCTTTGATAAAAGGGATCAAGCATTGATATTGTATGTAAAAATAATACTTAACTACATCTTTATACAGTGAAAAGATCCTTTCCAAAGTAACTAATGTACACTGCTCATAAAAAGTATAAACCCTATCAGAACTTACGCAAATAGAGCCTTTCTTTTTAAAAATGCTGATCTGTCTTTTAGATATCAATTGTTCTTAAGTGGGTCAAGGTTTCCTCCTTATTGTAGCTATAATAATAGATATTTATGCATATTCTCCAGTAAATGTATCAAAAACACCAAGCTGTTCCTTCTTGGTACTTTTCCAGCACTATTTAAAAGCATGAACAATACTTTTCAGTAATACGTTTAATTGTATTATTTTGGTTATTTTCTCTAATAATTTAGAATAATGTTTCTACATTAATCATTGATATTTATGCTTCAAAATTGCTGCTTTGGAATATTGGTAGTTTGTTTTATAGAACCAAAAACTTTCAAAAAGAATAATTTCTTTACTTAATGCTTTATCTCCAATTAACAAGGCTTTATTAATGTTAACAAGGCTTTATTAATGTATGAACATTAATAGTATATTTATCCTCCGTTCTCCCATCATTTTTTATCTCAGGTTTTTATAAAAGCTCACTACTGTTCTCAAATTTAAATATTCTGCTTGGGTTCTCTCATTTCTTGAATGCATCTTGACACTGAATAATCCATGAGTGACTTTGGATCTAGAAAGACTTTTTAAACATCTTTTTTTTCCTCTAAAATTTGCTTGGAATTCGCTAGATTTCAAATTAATGAAAAGTAAATAACCCTAAAAAAATCTGTAAGTTGAGTCATAGGTCAGACATGTTCTTTTGTTGGATCAAAGGCAAGATATGTGAGAGTAGCACTGATAACCATAATATGTTTATTTCTGTATGTCATTAATGTTGAACAGCAGCATCAATTTCATCCCATTCTCTAAAATATTTTTCTACTTAGATTGATACTTTTTCGTACTGGAAATCATTTGGGAAATTTTTGAGATAATTTTTGTAAACTTAGTCCCATATCATATTAATATTTTTCTCTTATTAATACTTTAGCTTATTAATATTTTGCTAATTTGTTCTCAGGCTATTGTTAAATAGTTACTCATTTCAGTGGTCCATGCTTTTTGAGAAATATAATTTTGGCCTTGGTCCTGTAAACTGATATCTAATTTGACAGAATAGCCTGGAAAGAAGAAAGGCCTTTGATGCCAAGCAAGAGTTTGGCAAAGTACTGTGTATGTGTGTGTGTGTGCATGTGCGTGTCTGTTTAAATCTAATTGTGGCAATATTTTATTTTATATGAGCCTTTTAAGTAATGGTTCATGTACTTCAGAAACATTGTGTAAATTTCATTATTATGAGCTGAGATAGATAGAATGAATGCTTAAGTTTCCACCTTGTCTTCACTTGCTGCCCTCATTATAGTTCTAAGCAATTTGTTTGGGAAAACGTGTAGTTCATAGAAAGTCCAGTGAAATTGAAGGTAAATTCAATAATATACTTAAATATTCAGGCATGTTGTGGTTCCTGCCACTTTTCAGTTTTATACTTTCATCGTCTGGGCTCTACTACAGCATTTCCCAAGGTATTTGACAGCATATCTGAAGGGTCTTAATGGTCTGAGGAAGAAAAAAAAAAGATTCTAATAGCCAGTTTATTTGAGATGCTAAGTTTAAAAGAGTTAGGTTGGTTTTGATATTTCAGCACTTTTTAGAGATTTTAATTTATTATTAATATGTTCATCGGTGTTCAGTAAGAGGATATTAAAAGAGTTTGCATAATTTACCAAACTTTTGACTATGTAATTTTTTTCACAGCATGCATTTCAGGATTAGTGTTTTAAGGCAAACTTAAAAAAATACTGTACTAGTTTTCTTATACTTTATTTAAATTCACTAAATATGCATTGTATATCTACTTGTGTCAGACATTGCTTTTGAGGTACCATCCTAGCCATCAAGAAGGTTGCAGTCAAGTTTTGTAGAGATATAATTTGCTGTCCTTAAACAAATAGCTGTGAGAGTTTTCTTTTGGTTGTCAGAATGAAAAGAAAATTGTTTGAAGGATATTAGAATGTCCTGGTAGATGAGACCTAGGCAGGAAGATTGTTTGAGGCCAGGAGTTGCAGGCCAGCCTGGGCAATGTAGTGAGGTCTTGTCACTACAAAAAAAAAAAAACAAAAACAAGCTGGGTGTGGTGGCCGCTTAGTCCCAGCTACTCAGGAGACTAAGATGGGAGGATCACTTGAGCCCAGGAATTGAAGTTTGCAGTGAGCTGTGATCACACCATGGCCCTCCAGGCTGGGTGACAGAGCAAGACCCTGTCTCAGAAAAAAAAGAACTGGGAACAGTGGGGCAGGTATGCTGGCTCACACCTGCAAAAATAGTGGGACCCCGTCTGTACAAAAAAAAAAAATCCACAAAAAATTAGCTGGGCATGGTGGCATATGCGTGTAGTTCTAGCTGTTCAGGAGGCTGAGGTGAGAGGATCTTGCTTCTGGATGATTGAGGCTGCAGTGAGCTGTGACTGCATCACTGCACTCCAGCCTGGGTGGCAGAGCAAGACCTAGTCTCAAAAAAAAAAAAAAAAAAAAAAAAAGTCTCAGTAGAACAGGTCACTTCCTGCTGTAGAGGAAAAATTTAAAATTTACGACTTAGGTTGTTTTCACATATAGGGTGTTATTTTTGGCTTCAATGTCTGTGCTTATTCTGTCCCTAGTCTAGAATGACCATTTTCCATGGCTCTGTTTCAAATTTATACTCATTCAGTGGAATCACTAGTGTTGGAGATAATACAACTCAAGATCTTGATTCCACTTTTCTACCTACTATAACATTTTATGCCACTTTATATTTCATTGATGACCTTAATTTTTTTGCCTAGTGATATATGTTGAATGTATCTCAAACACTTGCTTTGTTTTCCGTACAGTACCTTGGACATATATATCTAATTGAAATACATTTAATTACTAATGAGCTCTTTTAAATTAACTGTCAGTTTTTTTTTCCCTTTTTCACTTGCTTTTTGTTTCTGAAAGCTCCTATCTTCTCTGATATACTTTCTTTGCTCACCAGTTTACACATTGTGTATAGGCCTGTGTCTTAGTTTTACATATTGTGTATAGGCCTGTGTCTTAGTTTTGTGTTGCAGTAACAGAACACCAGCGACTGGGCAATTTACAAAGAACGTTGCTAGTGGAATTCTTTTCTTAAATGATTTTTATGCTTTTGGTATAAGTCCCTTAACATATGTAACTCAAACTTGTTAAAAAAAAAAAAAAAACTAGAGTTGTTTGTGTTTTGAGACGGTGTCTGGCTCTGTCGCCAGGCTGGAGTGCAGTGGTGCTGGTGTGATTTTGGCTCACTGCAACCTCTGCCTCCCGGGTTCAAGTGATTCTCTTGCTGGGATTACAGGCACCTGCCACCACACCCAGCTAATTTTTGTATTTTTAGTAGAGACGGGTTTTCACCGTGTTGGCCAGTATGGTCTTGATCTCTTGACCTCGTGATCCGCCTGCCTCGGGTTTTTTTTTTTTTTTGGTAGATCATACATGTATGTGTCAGAAATTCAAATGGCACCAAAGTATTTACAATGTGGCTCTTCTTTGCTACTTTTTCTAAGTTGTTACTATTGAGACAACTCCTTTGATAATTTTTTCTGTAGTGTCCTTCCAGAGATAGTCTATGCATATATGTATTCCAATACTTAATCTCCCACCTGACCGTTTTAGACATAATTCACAGTATATTTATTCATTTTTAATTATTGGTCTAAAACTGAAGTGATCATTATTGATTTGTGGGGTTTTCTTTTTAATGATTTCAGTGAATTACTAGGCTACAGGAGCAAGGTGATTTAACTTCTAAAAATACAGCCTTTTCTCATATTCCCTTTAAATGTATTTCTTTATGTGTGTACAACACCTCTCACTTCCATTTGGACTTTTTCTCCTCAGTATTTCGTAAACTGATCACTTAAGGAATAGTCATGGGACAATAATTTTTTATCTGTATCTTGATATAATGTGAAATAATATTTTGGAATCGAATAGGCCTAGAGGCTTTGTCTTACCTAAAATTTAAAAAGTAACAGCCTCACTTGCTTCGGCAGCACATACACTAAAAATTGGAATGAAACAGAAGATTAGCGTGGCCCCTGCGCAAGGATGGCATGCAAATTCATGAAGTGTTCCATATTAAAAAAAAAAAAAGTAGCAGTCATTTCTTCTTTAATCCATTTCACATATGCTCATTATGCATAGTGAAGTGGAGAGAGTTTTCTTTTCTTAAAACATGTTAAATCTAGCACTTAATATAATTTGCCAGTTAGTGCCTGTACACAACCATCTGAACTGCTCTATGTTTTTTAAGAAAATAATTAAAGATTTCTAATTCCTTTTCAAGGCGGGATCCACAGCACCATTGTTTACTGACCAGCCGGAGGAACCTGAGTCAAACACAACACATGGGATAGAATTATTTGAAGATAGTCAGCTAACCACTCGCTCTAAAGCAATAGCATCAAAAACCAAAGAGATTGAACAGGTGAGAATCTAGTTGTCTTCATGTACATAATTTTTGTTTGTGTTGCTTTGCACATGTAAACATTTATTGAATAAATATGCTTCATTTCTTTTTCCACCTGTAACTCTAAAACTACAACTTAAAAAATTATAAAAATTGTTTGAGTTGACTTCACAGTCAGTTCGATCAGTATGGTCCCCTACCTGGATTGTTTATTTTTAAATAAAAAACAAACTTCTTTTTTACAGAATATTAATATTCTAGTTAGTATGAAGCAATTAAAAATTATTAAAGTTAATAGGGATGGGATGGAAGAAATGTTCAATATAGCAAAATGTTAGCAAATGTTATGTTTGAATATTGGGATTACAGATGTTTCTTATGTTTTTCATTATACTTTAAGGTAGTTTCCAAATATTAAAGGAAACATAAAGGATACTATTTAAGTCTAGTTTTTTAGTGAAGTCATTCTGAAAAGCAGGACTTTGTTTTTAATGTGCAACTATTATAGGGTTATTATCATTTTATGAGGATTAAATGAAGTAAAGGCGAAAGGGTTTATAAAATGTAACATTTTGTACAGGTGCTTATTGATGTTGTTACTCTCTAGTGCATTGAATAAATGTAATTACATTGATAATAATATTCTAAAAACTATCGGAAATTAAGAACAGTGAAAAATTTTCTCTAGGTGCTGTCCGATTTCTACATCAATTAAATCCGTTTCCTTTTGTTGGATAGGGAATGGTCTCAAATCCTAGATGTGACCGTGTAGCTTATGTTAATGTCACACTAATGTGAAAAGATAAGAACCAGAATAGGAAATTTGTCATGCAAACCATTGGAGTTTCAAAATGAAGGTGGTGAGCAGTATCAGATGCTTAGAGGAATATAAGGAAAATGGAGACTGAGAAAATTCTGTTTAATTTGGTGATTGGGAGGCAGTTGGTACCTTTCAAGATACCAATTAAATGAGAGCATAAGTAAAAGGTTTGCTCAGTATATCTGTCTTTAACACAAAGATGAATGTCTTTATTTTATATAAAATTACTCTCCTTTTTTTCCTTGACATATGTTTTTATTTCCTTTTCTCCCCTTACCATCATGGATGCTCTGTGAAAACAAGGGCTTTGTTTTATCTTGTTTTATTTACTGCTACATCTGCCATCACCGAGAACAGTATGTGTAGTAGGCTTACAAGAAATACTTGTTGGATGGATGACAGGTGGAGTCATAAACCTGCAAGTGACCTTCGAGTAGTCCCTAACTACTGTATAGAATCTCACAGCCTGTTGCTCAGGCTGTTCTCAAACTCTTGGCCTCAAGTGATCCTCCTATCTCAGCGTCCCAAAGTGCTGGAATTATAGGTGTGAGCCACTGTGCTAAGATGCAGTTCTTAAAAGGAGAGGTTCTCTTAAGAATATAACTGGTAGAAAAACTTGATTGAAATAACAGGGGAGAGCGAGACCCTGTCTCTCTCCTTCTCTCTTTCACACACACACACACACACACACACACACACACGTGCACGCAAGTGGCTATACTCTGTATGCTGTTCGGTATTTTTAAGAGATCATTCCACATTAGCCCATTATTAATAGATATTTACATCTGTTGTGAACCATGTTTTCAAATACAGTCCCTGATTTCTCCATATTTTTTAAAAGATATGCATGTATATTTTTAATGAGTAAAGCATTACATTTAAAATGAACAATTCTGGGAGGATTTTGGTTTAATATTGTGGATGTCACATGCCAGGTTTGAGAGTAATCAGAATGTGAGTTTGCAGAGAATCTTAATTTCTTGCTTGTACCAGTCACCGTCAACCTTTCTTAAAAATTGTGTTTGTAAATACAATTAATAAAGCCTAAACCAAAACAATTGCAGGGATGTGCCTGAAAATATTTTTTAAATATATTATACTCTTCAAATTACAAAAACTTGCCATCTGTAGGACAAGTCTCTCTCTATTTTTATTTGAATGAGAAATTTTGTATAAATTTTATATAAATTTTTTAGATCAGGAAGGGACCTAAGATTATTCAGCCCAACCCTTTTATTTGGAGGGAAAAGCGAAGAAAAGCTAGTCAATTTTATATAAAAGCTGATCAATTTTATATAAATGAGAAAAGAACAAGTACCATGAATTCATTTTTAAACCTCTTTGGCTCTTTCAGAACACTCTCCTAATATAATGCTGTTTTATGAAAATGTTCATTTTTCTACCTATAAGCAGGGGTCCCCAACCCCTGGGCTTGTGGACCGCTACTGGTCTGTGGCCTGTTAGGAACCGGGCGTCACAGCAGGAGGTGAGGTGAGTGGCTGTGGGGAGGGGGGAGGGAGGGCAGGGGAGTGAGCATTACCTCCTCAGCTCTACTGCTTGTCAGATCAGTGGTGGCATTAGATTGTCACAGAAGCACAGACCCTATTGTGAACTGCAGACGCAAGGGATCTAGGTTGTGTGCCCTCTCTCACTCCTTCCATGGAAAAATTGTCTTCCTCAAAACTGGTCCCTGTTGCCAAAAAGGTTGGTGTCTGCTGCCTATAAGTATGCTATCTTTTGAAAAAAGAGCTGATTATATATTCATCAGGTAATTTATAGTTAAAATATAGATAGGAATCATTTTAGTTATAGGGAGGGTACCATTTTGAGGTGTTTTTCGTTGTTGTTTATTTGTTTGTTTTTTGAGACAGGGTCTTACTCTGTCGCCCATGCTGGAGTGCAGTGGCACGATTACACCTCACTGCAGCCACCACCCCCCAGGCTCAAGCAATACTCCCACCTCACCCTCCTGAGTAGCTGGGACTACAAGTGTGTGCCACCACTCCCAGCTAATTTTTTTTTTGTATTTTTTGTAGAGATGGGATTTCACCTTGTTACCCATGTTGGTCGCCAACTTCTGGGCTCGAGAGATCTACCCACCTATTATAGGTGTAAGCCACCGCACCCGGCCGATTCTGAGGTTCTTAAACATAAAGAAATAGAGTAATCAGGGACACTTGGGGAAAGGGATTGATTATTTTGGTGTTCTTTTCTTTCTTTTAACTTCAAAACACTTATCCTGAATATTTTTTGTTTCTGTAAAGACAATTTTTATTATAGTCATAGCTATGCCAGCCTTGTTACGTGAAATTTTACTTCTTAGCCATTTAGGAACCCCTTTCCTTATTACAATTAGCTAAGAAAAATTGAGTTAATTCAGACTTTATTTTGTTGATTGTTATTAGCTTTATTAAGAGTCTGTTGTAAGTCTAAATCTACTTAATATATTTTTTATTTTGAATTCCGTACTATCACCATTTGTGTGACTATATGGGCTACTTTACTAGCTTTTCTTCGCTTTTCCCTCCAAATAAAAGGGTTGGGCTGAATAATCTTAGGTCCCTTCCTGATCTAAATCATACTGAAAATTAAAAGTTAAATATTACTTTTTCTGTACACAGTTGTGTGTAGTAATTTCATATTTAACTATAGAATTTTAAGTTTTTTTTTTTTAAACCTTCTTAAGGACACAGGGCTCTTAAAATAAGTTTTTAAGTAACCTTCGAATATACCACTGTTATGTGTCAGTCAGTAATTAGTATTTGTTGAGTTAATGAATTGTGCAGAGCAGGTTTTCTTCCGTAGATAGGGTGTTACATTTAATTGTAAGTGTTGTAGCTGTGGCCCTCTTCTCTTCTTACAGTGTCTCATTTCAGCTACTACTCATTGTCTGATGATTCCCAACACTCACTAGCTCTTGCTCTTTCTCATATATAATCTGTTTTTGTTTTACGTTTAAAGAGGCTAGAAGTAAAGATTAGTCAAATGTACAGTCTTGAAAATGTTAACTAGAGTTGTGGACATGGAAAATAATCAGCTTTTAGCATATGATGGATTCCAGTGAAATTGTTTTCAAAGTAGTGGCAGCTGTATCTATTGTTGTAGGTTCAAGATCTAAGCATTTCATAGTAACCTAACATAATAGAAACATTCTTTGTTTTTCCTTTTTATCAGAGCAAGTAACCAATGTTCTTTAAAGTGCAGCTCTCACCACTATCTTGTCTAGACATCAAGTCTACCCTACTGTATTTAACAATCCATTATTACCAACCACTTGTTCAGATTTTACATACATACAGTTAGTAAAATATACTCACATAAGATTTACCTCTGAAAGTCTGGATTCCCAAAACAACTTGAAAAGAAATGATTTATTTTGACCAAATTTCAAAGAGTTTGAAAGTTACAGTTTACCAGATTCTAGTCATGCTGTTACTGCAGAAGCTTGTTGAAGTAAAAGTATAAAGTTTTTATTTTAAGAGAATCTAAAAGCTATCTCTATAAGATAATTTGTATCATATTTAAAAGGAAGCATCTCTTAAAGGTAATTTAGTTATTTTGTACCTGATATCTCTTTAAGTGGGAAGCTTGATGAATCTGTTAAGATGTTATATTTACATCAAATATAAAATATAGATAGTACAGATACCAAGTCTTATAAGAACCATACTTAAAATGATATGAGTACCTTAAGGGATGAGGCCATCTTGCACCTTATCCTTGGGGATGTTACCACTGAAACAAAAAATACCCAGTTATAAAGCAGTTCCAGTAAAGGTATTCCCCATGGCATAAACCCAAGTATAAGCTTCATTTTCTCACCTCTTCTCCTCATCCACTCTCTACCAGTGTTAGGTAAGGATTTTACCTAGTGGTTCCAAATTACTGTCCCATGCTACTCAATTTTGTTTTCTTAGGTCAACAATTTTTTTTAGTCTCTGAGTATTTTATGGTAAGGACATTTATAAATGGCATGGTATAATGAACACTTGGTGTTTTCACATCTTAGAGACCTTTTCCTCTTTTTTTTTTCTTTTTTTTTGAAACGAGGTCTCACTGCATTCTCTAATTATAAGTTCTCTCACAGAATTGACAACCTATTATATGTGAAAGCCATTTATGTATGAAAATC
Organism: Gorilla gorilla gorilla; assembly: GCF_029281585.2. Taxonomy (NCBI): domain Eukaryota; kingdom Metazoa; phylum Chordata; class Mammalia; order Primates; family Hominidae; genus Gorilla; species Gorilla gorilla. Next base: position 58,866,602 of record NC_073234.2, on the reverse strand, counting down.
ACCATACAGGTGGTTAATGGTAGTGTTAAGTAATACTTTCTGCCTGTTTCTTTGCAGCTTTGCAATATTGATTACTTTCAAATTACTTCTTAAGAATATTTTAGGCTGGGCACAGTGGCTCACGCCTGTAATCCCAGAACTTTGGGGGGCCCAGGCGGGTGGATCACTTGAGGCCAGGAGTTCGAGACCAGGCTGGCCAACATAGTGAAACTCCATCTCTACTAAAAATACAAAAATTAGCCCAACGTGATGGTGGGTGCCTATAATCCTCGCTACTCAGAAGGCTGAGGCAAGAGAATCACTTGAACCTGGGAGGCAGAGGTTGCAGTGAGCCGAGATTGCGCCATTGCACTCCAGCCTGGGCAACAAGAGCAAAACTCCGTCTCAACAACAACAACAACAAAAGAATATTTTATAGCAAGTTTGTGATACAGGTTTACCTCTGAAAGGTGATTTTCTGGTCAGTGTCAAGGTTTTGGCTATTTGCCTCTTACGTCTTCACTTCTTTTGGTTTGTTGTTGTTTATTTCCTTTTCCCCACCTCCTTCCTAATTTGTTCAAAATGAAATGTAAAAATACTATTAAAAAATATTTGTTTTGCAGCCGGGTATGGTGGCTCACACCTGTAATCCCAGCACTTTGGGAGGCTGAAGCAGGCGGATCGCAAGGTCAGGAGTTCGAGACCAGCCTCACCAACATGGTGAAACCCTGTCTCTACTAAAAATACAAAATTAGCCGGGCGTGGTGGCCTATGCCTGTAATCCCAGCTACTCAGGAGGCTGAGGCAGTAGAATCGCTTGAACCCAGGAGGCAGAGGTTGCAGTGAGCCAAGATCATGCCATTGCACTCTAGCCTGGGTGACAGAGTGAGACTCTGTCTAAAAAAATAAAAATAAAATAAATTTTTTTTGCTTATTTTGGGGGACTTTGTGATTTTGCTTTCACATTTTTCATTTGGCTTGCTCTTTTATCTCAGTGTTCCTTATCTGTTTTGCTTGTATACACATAGCATAAAAAGATTAATGTTTCCTCCTTATAATTCTCTACCATCCTTTTCCTAAAGCATAAGTTGTTCTCATATTTTCCCCTTCATCTGTCATCTCTCATTTTTAAGATGTGATCTGACTTGAAACATCTGCTGTCGTCTCTTAACTATTGTTTAATTCAGGTATTGTGCCAGGAGAGAACAAATGTGTATGTTTTATATGCACTTGAGTGCTGACTACAATTACAGTGTGAGTTAATTGATATTCTCAGTCCATTTATAAGAAACATTTTAAAAGCTGCACTAAGAAAATCTCATGTTTTACTTAAAGGTAACTTGAAAGTAAACACTAGAAGTGAATTGATGATAGTCTAATGTCTGGTTTATTGGGAGCTAATTATGTTATCTTTTGTTGTTTTTCTTTCCTTACTCTTCCTCTTTCTTTTTGCATTTTTTATGTTTTTGGGGTTTTAAAAAGAAAACCATTATAGGAAATCAGACAATGCAATATATGTTATTTCTGTTTTGAATACTTATTTACATGAATTAGCTGGGGGAATATTTGTAGGGGTTTTTTTGGTCTGCCTGAAAGCCAAATCTTAACATTTTTAATCCCTCAATTATTTGAACTTGGGGGAAAAGTGAGCAGCAGTTCAGTGTAATTTAATTTTCCAGTTGGCTGAAGTTAGCCATGCTAAACTCTGCTATGTTTGTTATTATGTTTTGCTTTTTTTTAAAATCACTTTTAGTGATGTATGTAATACAGAAAGAAGAGTGTTCAGAACCTAGTTGTTAATCTGAGTGATTTTTTCTACAAAGCAAATACTTGTAAGAACTACCATTCAAGGCAAGAAATAGAATATTACCAGCACCCAAGAATCCCTTCATCTCCCCTCCTAACCTTTACCCCCTTCAACCCCCTTCAAGGTAACTACTAAATTGATTCTTAACATTATAGTTTAGTCTGGTTTTTTTTTTTTTTTTTTTGAGACAGAGTCTTGCTCTGTCACCCAGATTGGAGTGCAGTGGTGCGTTCTCAGCTCACTGCAAACTCCACCTTCCGGGTTCATGCCATTCTCCTGCCTCAGCCTCCCGAGTAGCTGGGACTACAGGCACCCGCCACCATGCCCGGCTAATTTTTTGTATTTTTAGTAGAGATGGGGTTTCCTGTTAGCTAGGACGGTCTCGATCTCCTGACCTCGTGAACCGCCTGCCTCAGGCTCCCAAAGTGCTGGGATTACAGGCGTGAGCCACCGTGCCCGGCCTCTGTTTTTGAACTTTATACAAATAGAATCATATGGAATATAGTATTTGTGTCTAGCGTCTTTTGTTCAAAATTGTGTTTATGAGATTCGTTGATGTTGTTACATGTTATGTATCTCCTTATGGTTTTAATTTGCATTTCCCTGATTAGTGATGCTGAGGACTGTTTCCTGTGGTTATTGGCACATGAATATCCTTTTTTTGTAAAACGGCTATTGAAATTCTTGTCCATTTTTCTAAGTAGTTATCTTTTTTTAAGTTGATTAGTAGAAGTTCTTTATATATTCTGAATACAAGTTGGTTATATGTGTTGTGGATATTTTTCCCATTTTGTGGCATTCTTTTGATATCTTTGGGGGAATAAAAGTTCTTAATTTTATTGTAATCTATACTTTTCAATCTTTCCTATTGTTATTTGTCTATTTAAAATTTCTAGAAGCTTTTTTTATTTTATATTTTACATTGAGTTATAGTCATCTGAAAATGATTTTATGTATAGTTTGTATCACATATAGCGGGGATCAAAATTTTTTTCCACTTGGACATCAATTTGACCCCAAACCATTTGTTGGAAAGATCATATGTTTCTCCCTACTCTGCATTGACCCCTGAGTTATAAGACATCCATGTAGGTCTGTATGAATCTGTTTCTGGACTCCATTCCATTGGTCTGTTGATCCTGCAACAATACTACCCCATCTTCATTATTATAGCTTTTATAAGTCTTGATATATGTAGAGCTAGTCTTCCTACCTTGTTTTTCTTTTTTAAGAGTGTGTCTGTACTTGGAGCTTTGAATTTTGTAGAAATTTTAGAGTCAGTTTTTCAAACTCTCAGAGACAATAAACAAAGCCTGTTGAGATCCTGGCTCAGGATATCTCAAGAAGTTGTAGTTCAGCTGGCAGCCAGGGCTACAGGGCTACAGACATGACTGGAGCTGGTAGATTCACTTCCGTGCTCATTCACATGCTGTTGGCAGAAGATTTTGGTTCCTTTCCTTGCCATATGGGCCTCTCCACAGCACTTGCTTATGACATGGCCTCCACTAGAGCTAGTGACCTAAGAGTAAAAGAGTGACACCTTAATGCTTTCATTGGTTTAGTCTCCAAGTCACATACCATCACTTCTGCCTTGTTCTGTCCATTAGAAGTGAGTCACTAAGCCCAGCCCAAAATCAACAGGAAGGAATTACACAAGGAAGTAAATGTAGTGATTCCTCAGTATCCGTGGGTAATTGGTTTCAGGACACCTCAGAGATACCAAAATCCGCGGATGCTCAAATCCCTTATGTAAAATGGCCTTGTATTTGCATATAACCTACACACATCCTCCTGTATGCTTTAAATCATCTCTAGATTATTTATAATACCTAATGCAATGTAATGCTATGTAAATAATTGTTTGTAAATAATTGCTATGTAAATAATTGTACTGTGTTGTTTAGGGAATAATGAAAAGGAAAAAATTCAGTACATGTTCAGTACAGATGCACCCATACCCATTCATTTTTCTCCCCCAAATATTTTTGATCTGTGGTTTGGCAGTCCATGGATGTGAAACCCATAGATACTCAGAGCCAACTGTACCAGAAGGTAGGGATCACCGGGGGCTATTTGGAGAGTTAGCCATCATATCCTCCCATGATTAGTGTTATTGAAGTTAGCAGGTTTATTATTCTTTTCAAATAACTAACTTTTGATTTTATTTATCTCTTTCTTCTTTAGTATTCTTTATTAATAATTTTCTGTTTTGGGCAGGCTTAACTTGCTATTTAAAAAAAACATTCCTGAGCTGGATGCTTATTGATCTGCAGCTTTTCTTTTAACATATAAATTCTGACTCTTGGCCAGGTATGGTGGCTCACGCCTGTAATCCCAGCACTTTGGGAGGCTGAGGGAGGAGGTGGATCACTTGAGGTCAGGAGTTTGAGACCAACCTGACCAACGTGGCAAAACCCTGTCTGTACTGAAAAAATACAAAAATTAGCCAAGTGTGGTGGCTTTTTTTTTTTTTTAACATTACTTTTAATGGCAAAACCCACAATTACTTTTGTACCAGCCCAGTAGATTTTAGTGCATCCACACTATGGAATTTTATACAGGCAGTAGAAGGATTAACAGAGAATTACCAAAGTACATAATGGTGTATTACTTTAGTAGTTAGGTAAGTAGCATAGGAACTTTGGTGTTAGGGGATCTGGCTTAAATCTCAGTTCAACTGCTTAATAATATGTGTCTTTGAGAAAGTCACTTAACTTTTCTGAGCCTTGCTTTGCTCATCATTGTAATGGGATTGGTGACATTACCCACTTCATAGTAATGTTAGAATGAAGTGAGTATGTATATTTATGTTGCCTAAGACATTGTCAGTAATCAAAATATCTGCTATTATTGTTTTGTGGATTAGCCTGGGATCTTGAAATAAGGCAGAAATTTCAATTAAGTAACTGATAAGTCACACTGAGAAAAAACTATTCCTTTGGTAATTCCTTGTATTGTAAATTACAGTAGTTCTCCCACTTAACTGGGTTCTAAGACACCCAGTGGTTTTCTGAAACCACAGATAATACTGAACCCAATATTTTTCCTATACATACATATTTAAGATAAAGTTTAATTTATAAATTAGGCACAGTAAGAGATTAACAACAATAAGTAAAATAAAATAGAAGTATTAAAATAATGTAAAACTTGTGTGAATGTGGTCTACCTTCTCTTTCTCTCAAAATATCTTATTGTACTATAATCATCTATTTTTGGACCATGGTTGACCTTGGATTACTGGAACTATGGAAAGCGAAACTGCTGATTGGGGGTGAGGGGACTACTGTATAGTCTTTGTGAGTGGATTAAAATTTACTTCATTAAAACCAAAAAAAATGGACAACTCCTGTCACTTTTATCTAGTGATTCTTTCTTAGTAGAAGTCAAAGAAAAGGGCAGTGCAGATACTGGAGAACTGAAATGTGCAGGTTGGTGATAATATGCTGTTATATTGTCATCTCCATAATTTACCTATGATAGTAATGATTGTATTGAGGATAATGAGACCTGATTTTTGTACAGATGTCTTTTAAAGGTTAATGTGCTTGGGACACAGTCTTTAAAATATATAACAGCAATGTTACTTAGGGATAGGGATTTTGTCTTTCATGTATTATTTTAATCATACAATCCCCTTGTTAGAGTGGTAAGGAATGTTTTCTTTCATGGTACCTTTGAAATAATCATTTATGGTATGTGAATTCCTTGCCAGCAAATATAGTGTATTTCCTCCCATTGAAAACTTTCCTCCCATTAAAAACTGCTTTAAGGTTTTTTTTTCTGAACATTGTCCTGAACGTATCCACTCCATTGTCTTTTGCTGTTAAAGAGACTGTACTGAATTGTGTTGCTTATTTCTATCTTTAAGATAATTGACGATTATTTATCTATTATGTGTCTGTTTTCATTAGTTTCATTGTGTTCTATTGGGAGTCTCAATTATAATTCTTGCCCCAGAGTTCTGACAGTTTTATATTGTTCTCCAGTTTTATATCTCTGACAGCTTTATATTGTTCTCCAGAAGTTTCAGATCATATGAAGTCCTAATTTTATATTGTTCTCCAGAAGTTTCAGATCATATGAAGTCCTAATAATAATAAACATTTTTTAAATCTAGAGGGTTTAAATAGTACTCATTGTAAATCTCTAATTATCTGCTTTAGAAATTCTTTGTAGCTTTGGAAAAGCTTAAAGAAACACTTAGGATTCTGTCAGTAGAGGCTTTCTTACATACAAATATGTTTTCATTCCATGTTTTTTTTTTTTTTGCAGTACATTCTCTATTGTGATTGTCAAAACTGTAAGGACCCCATGTAAAGCAAAAGAGTAAATAATGTTAAATTGACTTTTTACTTGAATCTGGCGTTAAGGGAGGGTAGTTTGAAGCATGTCTGATTTTTTAAACTTTGTTTTATTTATACTAAAAATATATTCTATTCACTGAATTCATCAGTTGCATAGTCAACTGTGCACAGCCAGATGTTTAATATCTTTTCTTCCTACCAATAGCTGGCATGTGTTCAGATAAGATACTGCCTACCTTATTAACAGGCTGAAAGGAAAATTACCTAGTTAATCATCTTTGCATCATTTGGAATTCCTTGCCTATCGTAGGCTTGCTGTAAATGTTTGTTTAACAGTTATGAATTGTACTGGAAAGGGTGCTTCAGTCTCATGTAGTTTGGCTCTGTCATTTGCTAATTCCAGCTAATGAAGATAAATATTACAGTGAGTCTTCAAGAACCTTTGCTTTTAAGCAGTTAGAAAGTAAAAGAAGCAGCAAAACTGTTTCATTCATTTGGATGCAAAAACACAGCCAGCCAGGCTGTAATGGTTTTCAAAACACAGAAGACTGAGAGGATTTCTCATAAAGTTAGTACATATGACTAAAATATTTATTGAGATTTATGTAAATTATGTATTCTCATTAGATCTTTACAACAACCTGAATTGGGAAAGAAAGAAATTATTTTTATTTTAAAATGCATTTACTTTTGATATGCAGTTTCACCATAATGTATCTAGGTATGGATTGTTTTTGAAATTTATTCTGTTTAAGGTGATTTATGTTAAATTATGCCTTCTCTATCTGAGAGTTTATATTTTTCATTAGAGCTGGAAAATTATAGTGTTATCTCTTTGAATATTTAATATCCTCTATTTTCTCCTATTTTTATGTCCTCCAGTTGAAATTAGGTCGATTTTTTTTTATCCTTTCATTTTCCTTACACTTTTTTGTTTTTTTCATATCTTGTGAAAGACTATCTCTAAGTCTTTAATTGTATTTAATTTGCCATGTAATCGATCCATTGAGTATATAATATATATATATTTATTTCAATAGCTTTTAGAGTACAAGTGGCTTTTAGTTATTTGGATGAATTGTATAGCCACACTTGTGGCTGACTGCCGCAGTTACTACTTGAGACGGTCACTACAGCAGTTACTACTGTTACTGCTTGAGACTGTCATTACAGCAGTTACTACTGTTACTGCTTGAGACCGTCATCACAGCAGTCACTTCTGTTACTTCCTGAGACCATCATTACGAGACTGAACGAAGGGACGAACATAGAGATGATAACAAAAAGCAAAAGAAACTGTTTTAAGGAAAGGCAACATGGGGAGAAGAAGTCTGAGATTTTATTGCATCCACCACCAAGCAGTATATATTGTATTCAATAAATAAGTTTTTTAGGCTGGACGCGGTGGCTCATGCCTGTAATCCCAGCACTTTGGGAGGCCAAGGCGGGTGGATCACCTGAGGTCAGGAGTTCAAGACCAGCCTGGCCAACATGGTGAAACCCTGTCTCTACTAAAAAGACAAAAATTAGCTGGGTGTGGTGGTGCATGCCTGTAGTCTCAGCCACTCGGGAGGCTGAGGCACAAGAATCGCTGGCACCCGGAGGTGGAGGTTGCAGTGCGTGGAGATCGTGCCCTTGTACTCCAGCCTGGGGGATAGAGTGAGACTCAGTCTCAAAAAAAAAAAAAAAAAAAAAGGCTGGGCGCGGTGTCTCACACCTGTAATCCCAGCACTTTGGGAGGCCGAGGCGGGCGGATCACGAGGTCAGGAGTTCGAGACTACCCTGGCCAATATGGTGAAACCCCGTCTCTACTAAAAATACAAAAATTAGTTGGGCGTGGTGGCACGCATCTATAGTCCCAGCTACTCGAGAGGCTGAGGCAGAAGAATTGCTTGAACCCAGGAGGCGGAGGTTGCAGTGAGCCAAGATCACGCCACTGCACTCCAGCCTGGGCGACAGAGCGAGACTCTTGTCTCAAAAAAAAAAAAAGAAGTAGTTTTTTATCCCTCACCCACTCCACCCTCCTGCTCGTGAGTCTCCATAGTCCATTATACCACTCTGTCCACCTTCGCATACTCAATAGCTTCGCTCTCACTTGTGAGAACATATGGTATTTGGTTTCAGTTTCCTGAGTTACTTCACTTAGAGTATTGGCTTCCAGCTCTATCAGAATTGCTCCAAAAGATATTATTTCTTTTTTTTTTTTTTTTTTACAGCTGAATAGTATTCCGTGGTGTATATATACCATATTGTTTCATTGGTTGATGGACACTTAGGTTGGTTCTATATCTTTGCAATTGTGAATTGTGCTACAATAAACGTATACATGCAGGTGTCTTTTTAATTTTTTTTCCTTCCATATTGTATAAACACATGTCTTTTTGATATAATGACTCCTTTTCCTTTGGATAGATATACAGTAGTAGGATTGCTGGATTGGATGGTAGATCTACTTTTAATTCTTTAAATCTCCATATTGTTTTCCATAGAGGTTGTAGTAATTTACATTCCCACCAGCTGAGTAAAAGTATTCCCTTTTCACTGCATCCACACCAACATTATTGTTTTTTGACTTTTTAATAATCGCCCTCCTGGCTAGGGTAATGTGGTATCTCGTTGTTTTAATTTGCATTTCTCTGATGATTAGTTATGTTGAACATTTTTTCATATGTTTGTTGGTCATTTGTGTATCTTCTTTTGAGAATTGTCTATTCATGTCATTTGCCCACCTTTTGAGGAGATGATTATTATTTTTTCTTGCTGATTTGAGTTCCTCGTAGATTGTAGATATTAGTCCTTTGTCAGATGCATAGTTTGCAAATATTTTCTCCCGTTCTGTGAGTTGTTTCCTCTGCTGATTATTTCTTTTGCTGTACAGAAGCTTTTTCATTTAATTAGATCCTATTTATTTTTGTTTCTGTTGCATTTGCTTCTGGGGTCTTAGTCATAAATTCTTTGCCTAGGCCAATGTCCAGAAGAGTTTTTCCCAGGTTATCTTGTAGAATTTTTATGGTTTCAGATCTTAGATTTAAGTCTTTGTTCCATCTTGAGTTGTTGATTTTTGTATAAAGGTGAGAGATAGAGATCCGGTTTCATTCTTCTATATGTGGCTATCCAGTTTTTCCAGCACCATTTATGCATAGGGTGTCCTTTCCTGAATTTATGTTTTTGTATGCTTTGTTGAAGATCAGTTAATTGTAAGTATTTGGCGTTATTTCTGGGTTCTCTATTCTGTTCCATTGGTCTATGTGCCTTATTTTATACCAGTACCATGCTGTTTTGATAACTATATATATGTATGTGTGTGTGTGTGTGTGTATATTCTTTTGAGATGGATTGTCACTCTCTTGCCCGGGCTGGAGTGCAGTGGCGCCATCTCGGCTCACTGCAACCTCCACCTCCTGGGTTTAAGTGATTCTCCTGTCTCAGCTTCTGGAGTAGCTCGGATTACAGGCACCTGCCACCACACCCAGCTAATTTTTGTATTTTTAATAGAGACGAGGTTTCAGCCATGTTGTCCAGGCTGGCCTCAAACTTCTGACCACAAGTGATCCGCCCACCTCAGCCTCCCAAAGTGCTGGGATTACAGGTGTGAGCCACTGTGCCCAGCCGATAACTATAGTTTTGTAATATAATTTGAAGCCAGGTAACGTGATGCCTCCAGATTTGTTTTTGGCTTAGGATTGCTTTGGCTATTTGGGCTCTTTTTTGGTTCCATATGAATTTTAGGATTGTTTTTTCTAATTCTGTGAAAAATGATGTTGGTGTTTTATTTTATTATTATTATTTTATTTATTTATTTTTTGAGACAGTGTTTCGCTCTTGTTGCTCAGGCTGGAGTTCAGTGGCACCATCTCGGCTCACTGCAATCTCCGCCTCCCTGGATCAAGCGATTCTCCTGCCTGTCTCTCGAGTAGCTGGGATTACAGGCACCTGCCACCATGCCCGGCTTATTTTTGTATTTTTAGTAGAGAGGGGGTTTCACCACGTTGGCCAGGCTGGTCCGGAACTCCTGACCTCAGGTGATCCACCAGCCTCGGCCTCCCAAAGTGCTGGGATTACAGGTGTGAGCCACCGCGGCCGGCGATGTTGGTATTTTAATAGGAATTGCATTGAATCTGTAGATTGCTTTTGGCAGTATGGTCCTTTTCATGATATTGATTCTTCCAATCCATGAGCATGGGATATGTTTCTTTTTCAGCAGCTTCTTGTAATTCTCCTTGTAGAAAGCTTTCATCACTCTGGTTAAGGATATTCCTAGGTATTTTATTTTATTTTATTTTTTTGCAGCTATTGTAAAAGGGATTGAGTTCTTGATTTGATTCTCAGCTTGGTCGTTGTTGGTGTATAGCAGTGCTACTGATTCATATACGCTGATTTTGTAACCTGAGACTTTACTGAATTCGTTTCTCAAATCTGGGAGTCTTTTGGAGGAGTCTTCAACGTTTTCTAGGTATATAGTCATCGTTGATGAATAGCAATAGTTTGACTTACTCATTTTCAATTTGAATGCCCTTTATTTCTTTCTCTTGCCTGATTGTTCTGGCTAGGCCTACTCCATTGAATTCTTAACGTTAGAATTTCTAGAAGTTCAATTTGGTTTTCTTTGCAAATTTGCCTAGAATTAGATTGTTTATCACTCATGTTATTCTCTCTTATGTATTTAAACGTTTTATAATCTGTAACTGATAATTTTAATATTAAGGTGTCAGGGTTTTAATTCAGCTGTTGTCTCTGCTGACTCTTACTCGTGGTGGCAGGTTCCCTTGCATGTATTATATTTTGCGGTTGTGAGCTTATATTCAGAATTTTAAGTATGTGTGAACGTGGACCTGTGCTTACAAATACTCAAGGGCAACTGCATGTCTCTACTTAAGACCACAGGCCAAAACCTGTCATTTTTATTTTTATTTTTATTTATTGAGACGTAGTCTTGCTCTGTCTCCCAGGCTGGAGTGCAGTGGCGTAATCTCAGCTCACTGCAACCTCTGCCTCCCGGGTTCAAGCAATTCTTCTGCCTCAGCCTCCCGAGTAGCTGGGATTACAGGCGCATGCCACCACACCCAGCTAATTTGTATGTTTTTAATAGAGGCAAGGTTTCACCATCTTGGCCAGGCTGGTCTTGGAACTCCTGACCTCATGATTCACCTGCCTCAGCCTCCCAAAGTGCTGCGATTACAGGCGTGAGCCACCGCCCCTAGCCAAAACCTGTCATTTTGTTTGACCAACAGGCAGTTTTTGTTTTCTCATTCATCTTTTCACAGAGATCCTAGCTTTATGTAGACCCCTCAGATCCAACTCACTCTTACATGGGCTCGAGGTAATGTCTGTCATCCCTACCAGGCTCTGATTCGTGGCTCTTTGGGGCAGCCATGGCTTCACCACTGTATTAGCGTATCACTCTGATTTTTTGCTTTCTCTTCATCAACAGCTCCTGACAGTTTAAAAGAATGTGTTTCCAAAGTTTTTGACTTTTAAAAGAATGTGTTTCTAAATTTTTTGAGGCAGAAGAATTTTCTGAGAAATGTAGTGTGTTGTTTGGTGCTATCTTCATTTTACATGTTTAAAAAGCTCAAGTGACTTGTTCAAGTTTATGCTAGAAGTGGTAGAACTGTGACCACTTCTTATTTATTGCTTTCTAATATGCTTGTTTGCCTTAAACTGAGATTTAAAAATTAGTTCCAGTTAGAACCAAAGAAAGCCTTTCTGTGGAAGTGACATTTGATCAGACTCTTAAAATTCAGGTAGGATTCTCATAGGTAGAGATAGGAGGTAAAAGGTTTTACATAAAGGTGAATGACATGCATGCAAGTAGGAAAATAGGGAACTATAGGGAATAATCAACAATTATCAGTCGTTTAATGTGGGTAAAATCATCTTACATGTGTATTTTTAAAATCTCGCCTCCTGTACCCTTCATTCTCCCATTCTACTTCCCAGTCACAGCATTTATTGCATTGAATTCACAGAGTACGAATTTTTATTTACTGTGGTAAATTAGAAGGAGCTTGAATAGTCTTGAATAATGATCGCAGAAACTTTGTCTTGACTTGGTAGAAATTGGAAGGAAGTGTTCTGTTTCAACCCCAACAGGTGTAGTGCAATTCAATTCTGGCATTAACCACCTGGAATCAGTGCATACCCCACAATTAAAGGGCACAGTGTCCAACAGTACTGCCCTTACTTCAGACTTCAGCCTCACTTTGAGAATCCCCAGATCACCTGCACTTCTGTCAATTGGCTACAAATCTAGGGTTTTCCATGACCCCATAAGATTCGAGAATATGCTAGAACAACTCACGGAATTCAGGAGAGTGTTATACTTATGAATACAGTTTTATTATAAAGGGTGCAAATCAGGAAGGAAGTGTTCTGTTTCAACCTTAACTAGTCTACTGCAACTCAATTCTGGCACTAACCACTCAGAGTTAGTACAGAACCTACAAGTTAAAAGGCACTGTCTTCAAATAATGACTGAGAAATTAAGGTAGTATGGAAAAGGATGTGATTATATAGATTGTATTTTACTGAAATTTGTAGATTTATATTTTACTGAATTTTGTAGGTAGAATAAAGGTAATAGATAGCAATCCAGTATCATTTTATGAGATAGGTGGATCAGAGCCAGATTGTTGAAAAATTTGAAAGCCAGAAAAAAAGTGTTTGAATTCTATGATGGGCTTGTGGATGAATTTTGAATACATGAGTATTATGATTAAGATGTTTGTTGGAGGATTAGATTGGCTATACAGAAATGTTTGGCTACTTTTTGAGGGAGGCATAATGAGAGCCTAAGTTAAATTGGTAGAGTCTGAAATGCAGAAGAATAAGTGCATGAGAGTATGTGGCAGGCAAGTAAGTAAAACTTAGCAACCGATTTGTCTGTTCATCTGTTTACTTTTGAGCACTTGTGAAAGAAGAAGGGTAGAATGAGAGACTGAAGAGGAAAAACAGATAGAATAACTGATAAAGCAAGAGAGGCTATCAGTAGCACAGATACAGGAACTAATCTTGAAAATTCGGAGAAACGCTTTTCTGAGATAGGAGGAAAGGAAAATAAAGGACAACATTTTTGAGGTGGACAGGAGATGAGTTTGGGAAAGAGGCAGTTTTGCTAAGAGTAGGGGGAAATGGGATAGGGAGGAGGGGGAGTCCTATCAGCAGTTGGATTTCCTGAATTGGGCATGCAAAGGGCTTAGAATACCCCATATGTTACATGTTGATATGGAAGTCAACAAGAGAGACTAAGGAGTTAATAGTGGATCAAATAATTGCAGTTTTGGACTTTTTCCAACAATTCACAGCATCCTTTAAGTAAGCGTAGAAAGGCAAACCGGATTATTTATCCATAATTGACCAAGTAAAAACACTTGAAATGTTATTAAATAAAAGTTGCCCCCTGATAAGGTGGTGAAGATGATGATTTTATAGAAAAAAAAATGACGCAAACTTAGTCTCTTTTACTTTTTAACTCAATGTTTATTTGCCAAGAAGTTCGACCAGTTCTATGAGTAACTAGATTATTGGGACAGTTCAAAATTAAAAAGACAAGTGATAAAAGTTAAACTTATATCCATAACTCAGCTGAACTATTGATCATAATGCTTCTAAAGAGGGAAAAAAGAAAAAAAAAAAGCCCTAGTTTTTTTTTTTTTTGAGACAGAGTCTCGCTCTGTCGCCTTGGCTGGAGTGCTGTGGCGTGGTCTCAGCTTACTGCAAGCTCCGCCTTCCGGGTTCACGCCATTCTCCCGCCTCAGCCTCCTACGTAGCTGGGACTACAGGCCCCTGCCACCAAGCCCAGCTAATTTTTTGTATTTTTAGTAGAGACAGGATGGTCTCGATCTCATGACCTTGTGATCTGCCCGCCTCGGCCACCGCTCCCGGCCCTCTTTTTTTTTTTTTTTTTTTTTTTTAATCAACGCAGGAAATGGGGAACGTATTTAAAATTTTCCACCTAAAAGGAATGAACAATACTATTTTAAAACAAAGATGAGCACTGCAGAGTATTTTGAAACTCAGCCTCCCTAACCAAATGGAGTATTGCAATAATTTTTTTTTCCTGACGTGTAAACGTGTTAAATGCAATGGCTTCCCTATTTGAAATCCTCCAGTGGTTTCCCATTATACTTAGAATAAAAATCCAAAGTCTTCACCATGGCTATAGAGACCTGCTAACACTGTATACTACCTCACCCTCCAAATTTCTTTCATGTTACCCTCATGGCTCACTGTTCTGCAGTCATAGTGGCCTCCTCTCTACTGGGCATGCATTTTCCCCTTCTTGAGAGCCTTTCTTGATTATGACTTCTACTAAGCATTCTCTCTCTGGCCTCTGCTAAATGTCACCCTTTCCCTAAAATTTTTCTTTATCTCCCTGACCAATCTAAGTAGTTCTCCATCATTGAACCTACTTTATTTCCTTTATAATAACTTATCACAATTATACTTTTTTTTTGTTTTTATACATTTTAAAAATATCTTTCCAGCTAAAAAGAGAGTTTCCTGAGGATAGGCACTACATGTTTTTTTCACCACTTGTATACTGAGCCTTCACTTAGTAACTCCTCAGATGTTTGTTGAATGAATTAATGCTTTCTAAGTATTAAGTGCTTTATTACATTCTCTCATTTAATCCTCACAAAAGGTAAGATATTATTATAATTCCCACATTACAAATAAGGAAACGGTATCCCACAAATATATAAAATCATTATTTGTCAGTTAAAAATAAAATTTAAAATAAAAACAAAGAAATTGGGGCTTTGAGTAGGGCTACCTAGCACCCCACACTTAGGGCTTCATGACCATAAAATCTTCATCCCTCTGCCACATTTCCCTGTCAGCTCATTAATAGTTTAAATTCTTTCATATGTGTGTTTTAAAGTAAGAGAGAATGACATTTTAAATGCTTAGAGCATGTTTTTCTTTTTTTTTCTTTTCTTTTTTTTTTTTTTTTTTTGAGTTGGAGTCTCACTCTGTTGCCCAGGCTGGAGTGAAGTGGTGTGATCTCGGCTCACTGCAACCTCTGCCTCCCGGGTTCAAGTGATTCTCCTGCCTCAGCCTCCCGAGTAACTGGGATTACAGGCACCCACCACCACACCTGGCTACCTTTTATATTTTTAATAGAGACGGGGTTTCGCCATGTTGGCCAAGCTGGTCTCGAACTCCTGACCTCAGGTGATCCGCCTGCCTCGGCTTCCCAGAGTGCTGGGATTATAGGCGTGAGCCACCGCGCCCGGCCTTTATACTTTTCTATATAGTAGTTGCATCTATGGAAATTAAAAATTGAAGAGTAGGGTGGTTTTTAGTTTCACTTTTGAAGATTGAATTGTAATTAAATTATATCTGTGTTGTTTAGTATGAATAAGAAGTTACTTGTGTTGATCATCTTTGGCCTAAGTAGAAAGAAAATAAATTATACCTGTGGTAATATTTTTACATTTTTTCCTTTCCATGTGGAGTATTTGTGGATATGAGTGGCTAATTTCCCAAGATGATAACAAGTTGATTCTTATTGCACAAAGTAGTTGAATTTGAAACCTTCATGTGGAATTATATCTGTACATGATGACTTGAAGGCGAAGAAAGTAATTTAACCTGATTTCTATATGGATAGTTGCAAGTGTGTTCAGTATGTGAGGAGAATGTTGCTGCTTCTGCTGCTTCTAGCAGAAATATAGGATATCATAGTCAAAACTGACTTTTAAAGTTATATTTAGGTTGTTCCAATTTAATTAACATGACTTCTTTGCCATCAAAAAATAGAGTACAGAATGCAGCTGCTACACGATTGAGCTATATGGGGTAAATACTGGCTTGAATCACTGGAGAGGATTCAGTGTTTAGAGGAAAAATTTAGAGCTTTCCTGTCACACCTACACAATGGACTGAAAATTTTTCCTTTTGTTTTTACATATAATATGTTTACCTTTTAATTATTGCTTCATCTTAATAATATACTTCTTAAATAGTGTCATCTTGAATGGTACAACTCTTGGACTAGTTTTGTTTGAGAGTGTGTGTATACTTTTTTTTTTGAAAAAGACAATATAAATAGGTTTTTAGACATTTTGAAACTTGTCTCTGTGTGTGTGTGTTTTTCTCTTTTGGTGTTTATTGTTTTCTGGTGGAAATTGTATGACTGTGCAGTGAAGCAGGGTATCTCTAAATGATTTTTTTTTTTTTTTCTGAGATGGAGTCTCACTTTCTCGTGCAGGCTAGAGAGTGCGGTGGCACCATCTCAGCTCACTGCAACCTCTGCTTCCCAGGTTCAAGTGATTCTCCTGCCTCAGACTCCTGAGTAGCTGAGATTACAAGTGTGTGCCACCACACCCAGCTACATATCCTTCCTTCCTTCCCTCCTTCCCTCCCGCCCTCCCCTCCCCTCCCTCCCTCCCTCTCTCTCTCTCTCATTTTGCTAAGCCAACTGTCAGCAAGATTCTGTGTGTATTTTTCATATATGAATAATTGGTACTAAATACTGAGAAGTTTTATTTGTCAAAAACAAAACAGTGATAACATTAGATTAGCTTTCAGGATACTGTGTTTTAGGCTTTTCACTATTTTGAAATGACATTATAATGTCAACTTTCTTCCCTGGTTGATTTCAGAACTTGTTTGTTACAATTCACCTTCCATGTAATTCTAAATCTATTACGGTTTTAATTATAATCTTAACCAAGGAATAATTTTTATTGACCACCTCCTTTTGAACAGATTTATTCACTGATATCAGTTTGCATGTGGATCAGTTGGTTAGGATGATCAAAATGTCTAATTAAAATTTGAGCCAAGGCTAGAATATTTGATTTTATAGTTTTAGATAAATCAGAGATAATTAAAAATCAACTTTTTCT
Organism: Gorilla gorilla gorilla; assembly: GCF_029281585.2. Lineage (NCBI taxonomy): Eukaryota > Metazoa > Chordata > Mammalia > Primates > Hominidae > Gorilla > Gorilla gorilla. The sequence goes on along the minus strand of NC_073234.2, from coordinate 58,849,653 downwards.
CAGCCTTACACTGGGAGGCTCTGAGGTAGTTATAAAGGAAGCAAAAGAAGTGGTTCTGTCCTCAAGATAATGGAGGAGGTAGGAAGGACAGAAAGATACATACATTTCTTATATATTTAGAGTAACCTGGAAAAATTGATTCAGAAAGACTCTGTGAAAACTATCTTTATTTTATTGATTGATTGATTGATTGATTGAGATAGAGTTTTGCTCTGTTGCCCAGGCTGGAGTACAGTGGTCCGTTCTTGCCTCACTGCAACCTCCTGCTTCCCAGGTTCAAGCGATTCTCCTGTCTCACCCTCCCTAGTAGCTGGGAATACAGGCATGCACCACCATGCCTGGCTAATTTTTGTATTTTTAGTAGCGATGGGGTTTCGCTGTGTTGTTCAGGCTGCTCTCGAACTCCTGACCTTAGGCGATCCACCCGCCTCAGCCTTCCAAAGTGCTGGGATTACAAGCATGAGCCATTACGCTGAGCTGTGACAAATATCATAAACAAAATTTTGAAGAAATTAGAGAAGCAGCCAGGGAAATGCAGATGGCATATGAGAGAAGGTAAAATGCTTTAAAATGTATAGTAGATAGTATTTTAATGGGTGATGAGAAAGTTTTACTAGCTAAGATTTTGTTGAATTTAAGTGGATCAGATCAGAAGCCAGAGGAGCAGTATACTGGGAAGGTTGGAGTTTTTTTTTTGGTGTAGGATTTTTGTTATTTTGTTTTTATTTTAATTTTATTTTAAGGAAGATGGCACCTGTGAATAAGAAAGTTTAAAATAAAAATAGGCTAGAAGCAAAACTGCTAGAAAGAAAGCTGCTGTGCTGTGATGTAACAGTGCTGTATTGGTTAGGTCTGTGCTAGTGTTATGAGTGTAGAAATAGTAAGACCAGAAGTAAGAGTGCACAGGGTCAGATTTCAGCACTAATGGTACCTCTAAAGGCATGTAATCATCCCTTTTAAAAATACTACAATAATTTAGCAGTTACTTTTTACAAATGATTTAGTGTTTTTCAGAAAGTAAGTCAAACCATAAATAATAATTTCTGGACTTTTAAATACTACAACACAAATAACACTAAACCCTCAGAGAGCAAAGCCACATTTTGATGTTTATGCTTTTTATTGTGATAGGACACTGAAAATGTGTATGAGGAGAAGAATGGTTTAATGCCTTTTTCCAGGATGTGTTTATATGAAAAATTTCTGTCTATGTTGTATCTACATGAGCACATGGTAATTTTCCATGAAGTAAGATTAAAGGGGAAATGACAGCGTACTGTTTCTTTTGGCTCTTGTGCTAAGTTGATCAGCCTTCTGACTCTTATCTGAACCAATCAAATGTTCAGCACTGCTAAAACAAAGATTTTTATTTCTGGCTTTCCCTGTTATTCTTTCCTAAAATTGACGAGTCATTCCAGTTTTAGTGATTTTACTAACCAAAAAAGTTACAATGTTGTAAACTAATAGTTCAAATTTAAAAAATCAATTTTAATAAACATGCTATGTACTAAAAATATGTATGGCAAGGTTCATTTGATTTTTAAGGATTTCAGTAGAATTTCTTAGTTATAACACTACCATTTTTGCCCTTGTAGTTTCTAATAAATAGAAATACTGAGTTGTGTTCCTTAATACTGGCTTACCCCAAATTATCTGCAAACAATACGTTAATTTGACTAGATTCCTACCTCAAATCCTTGGCTGTAGGTAAATTCTATTTCAAAAAGACTTCTTGAAAACAAGATTGATATCTTCATTTACTAAAATTTAATAGCACTGTGCTTAGTAACTAACACCCGGTATTTACCTTGAGCATAAAGTGGAAGTAGCAATATGACTAGTTGATGTAATAATGACAGCATGGTTCTAACATTAGTATGTTTATTTTTGTGCACAGTATTATTCTAAGTATTTCTCTGATTCTTGGAAGGAACTTAATATCATTTGAGAAGTCAGTAGCAGTTTATATTTGTATTGCCAACTGGACAAATCAAGATTAATTTTAATTCATATACCAATTACTCTATGAATTTTGCTGTATGGATTAGAAAATATCTACAGACAGATCTTGAAAATATGGACTTCCATTTATATATAATAGTATTTATGGATTTTCCCCACTGTACATAATGCCTTCAGAGATAAAAGTAAAATAATGAATTATTTTAAATATTAATTAATTTTAGCCTACTTTTAATCTACCTGATACCACAGTTCCTATTTTTAAAATGAAGCTGTGCTATTTATATTAGTTATGAATAATACCTTTCTTCTGGAAAGAAAAAACACATCTTGGAAGTATTCAGAATGGTATTGTATGTTACCTAATTGAAAAGTCCGTCTCTGGGAGAAGTATGATTAAGTAGACTGATAATATTCTATTATCCTACATTTCTATATGATGAGCTGAAAGCAGATACATTATTCTTTTTTCCAGTAGAAGTAGCAATAGCTGTATTTTCAAAGGAAACTTTAAGGATTAGTAATTGTTTAGCTTTTAACATGCAAATTTTTTTTTTTTTTTTGAGACTGAGTCTTACTCTGTTGCCCAGGCTGGAGTGCAGTGGCATGATCTCAACTCACTGCAACCTCTGCCTCCTGGTTCAAGTGATTCTGCTGCCTCAGCTTCCCGAGTTGCTGGGACTACAGGCATGAGCCACCACGCCCAGCTAATTTTTGCATTTTTAGTAGAGATAGGGTTTTACCATGTTGGCCAGGCTGGTCTCAAACTCCTGACCTCAGGTGATCTGCCCACCTCGGTGTCCCAAAGTGCTGGGATTATAGACGTGAGCCACTGCACCTGGCCGACCATGGAAAATTATAGCCTATCTTTAACTATGTTGAATAGAGGCTTGTGAAGCACCTTTGATGGGTTTTGCAATTACATTGATGAGAAAATAGATTTATAACATCATGATGGCGTTTCTGCCAATGTTAAAGCACTGCTGATAGGCAGATAGGCTGCAGTGCAAGTATAATTGCACAGGCCTGCACTGCTCCCAGAAGGCCTGGTAACATCTATTCCATGAAGCAGGCTATCTTGGTAGGTATCTGGAGAAAGTTTAAAAACATTATAAAACCCACTCAAACTGCCTTCAGCAAGTAAAGGCAAAGTATTGAAAATTTGCAGGGTTTCTCATGTAACAGGACAGAAACCAAGTTTAGAACCTGGAACTGGAAGACCACGAGGCAACTTATTTTCTTCCATAATTTCCCTTTCTTCCCTTGCCTCCTTTCCCCACCTTCCTGCCATCCCTGTTTCCTAGGTATTCCTTGGTAATGTCAACATCAAACCAGTTTTTTATAAGCTAGTGAACTCTAGGATTCATCTTTATTACTAAAACTCTTAAATCCTGTCTTCTACAAATACATATTTTTCAGTTGGCATATAATGTAAATACAGCTTCGGGGGCTGGCCTATCTTAGGAGGTTAAGGAGGGAGCAGCTAAACAGAAACTGCCTATTTACTGGAGCTGTAGGTAATCCTGACCACCCTGTACTAGCACTTTCTGATCCTGTTTACCTCCTAGCTACCCCCACTCGCTTCAGCCACAAAAAAAGAGATTATGGCATACATTTTGAAAGTCTCCCAGAAATATTGCATGAGCAAAGACTTATTTTTCTTGGGCTGAAAAGTCACGATACCTTGATACTATAAAAAAATGAAAGTTTTTCTAAACATACAGAATATTTAAACTGTTTACAAAACTGTTACAGAAAACAGAAAAAGAAAAAAGCATAATAACACGGTGTAGTAACATAATACAGTGTAAGACATGGAGAAATTTCATAGTAACAAAAGTAACTTCTACTAAAATCAGCTTTCCAATATAGAATTTTTTCCTCAGGTTTTTATTTTTTTTTATTTTATTTTATGTAGGTATGTATGTATGTATGTATGTATGTATGTACTTGTTTATTTTTGAGATAGAGTTTTGCTCTTGTTGCCCAGGCTGAAGTGCAGTGGCGCAATCTTGGCTCACTGCAACCTCCCCCTCCCAGTTCAAGCAATTCTCCCACCTCAGCCTCCCAAGTAGCTGGGATTACAGGTGTGCACCACCATGCCTGGCTAATTTTTTTTTTTTTTTTGTATTTTTAGTAGAGACAGGGTTTCACCATGGCCAGGCTGGTCTTGAACTCCTGACCTCAGGTGATCTGCCTGCCTCGGCCTCCCAGAGTGTTGGGATTACAGGCGTGAGCCACTGCACCCGACCTATTTTATTTTATTGAGATGGAGTCTTGCTCTGTCGCCCAGGCTGGAGTGCAGTGGTGCTATCTCAGCCCACTGCAACCTCTGCCTCCCGGGTTCAAGCAGTTCTCCTCCCTCAGCCTCCTGAGTAGCTGGGATTACAGGCACATGCCACCATGCTCAGGTAATTTTTGTGTTTTTTCAGTAGAGATGAGGTTTCACCATGTTGGCCAGGCTGGTCTCGAACTCCTGACCTTGTGATCCGCCTGCCTCGGCCTCCCAGAGTGTTGGGATTACAGGCGTGAGCCACTGTGCCCAGCCTCCTCAGGTTTTTAAAATGACTTTTATTTTTAAAAAGTTAATATGTGCATCATGGGTAACAAAAAACACAGGAAGCAAGGAACAAAGTCATCCATAATTACAAGCAGTTTACAGTTTGATGTGTCCTTCTAGGTCCTGTGTGTGTATACACGATACAGGATTTTAATATTGAAAGAAATGGGATAGTAGAGTGAATGTGCCACTGGATGTCCACTGGATCATCTGTCAAAAGAAACTAAGGGAGAACTTGCCGCCTCTGCAGGATACTTTGAAAATGTCCCATTTCAACCATAACATGCTCTTTAACCAACCAAAGCATAAGTAGCTTACAGAATAATAATGCTTTTCCCAGCATGGGGCAGATGGCTGATCTGACCTATTTATTTCTATCTTAGTGGCATCCCTGAAGCTATATGGAAAAATAATCCATGTTTCAAATTTCACTAGAGGAATGACTTGAATAACTTAAAGTACAGTATTAGACTTGACACACACACACGCACCCTCATGTATTGTCTCATGGCAGTTAGGAATCATAATCAGATGACCTGCCTTCCAGACCCCTCCAAACCAGTTTCTTTACACTACTCTTCAAAACCAAGCAAGTTCATTTATCTTTGCTAAGGATTTAGTTCAGTCAGGGTTTCATTTCTATTTTGGATTTTAATAATTATCTTGAGTTTGTAGCAGCAGTATGATAAGGAGTGAATTTGAAATCTAGGCTATGAATGTTTATTGTATTTCTTACAGTTAACTCCTTTAATCTCTCTGCTTCACTATTTTTATAAAAAAAAGGCCAATAACTCCAGAGTGCTTTTGAGGATTCTGGTACATAAAGTAATACAAAGGTCTATATGAAAATGTTAAGTTAGTAACTTAATACTTCTAATTTGCCAGGAATTTTTAAATGTCATTATATTTGAATAAGCAAATAAAAAGACCTTTAGAATTGTAACCCACAGCCATCCTTAGACATGGAGACCTTTGCTAGGTATTCCTCCCCATTCTCCAAAAATTGTTCTTAGGTGGTGAGGCCTCCCTGAATTGAGAACTCGACTCATTGGACCCAGTAACAGTTAAAACTTCTATGTTCTGAGACATAACTTCTGTATCTTCAGAAGATCATGCGACCTATATATTGAATTGTCTCCGACCTCTTTGGTGGTAGATGAGCTGGGAAGGAAGTGGAGGGGGTGGGTCTTGAAATAGCTAAGCTGCTTCCCGCTTAGTCATTCCTGCTGACAAATTTCTCTCCTGTTGGAGAGTAACTGGGTGGATCTCGCGCCGTGCAGTTTTCTCAAACCAATGTAAGACTTTTTTTCACTTCGAGAACTGGCTGTTGCCAGTTAATTACTTTCTTTTAGCCTTAGTCAGATCTAAAATGTGACCTTTTGTACAGTCAGGACATTGCACTTTTCTGATAATATTAAATTATTTCATGAAGACTGGACTACCTCATCTGTGAAATTGTAAAAAGATTTATTTGAAGTTATTGTGTTTAAAATAAATTTTCTTTGGATAATTCTCAAATATTTCTTTTGTAAGAAATAGCTGTATATAAAAATCAATTCAGTGTTTACATAAGAATTTTGCCTTTTTAAGCAAAAAGAAAAGTCTGGAGGCATCACATTACCTGATTTCAAACTATACTGTAAGGCCATAGTCACCAAAAACATCATGGTACTGGCATAAAAACAAGCACATAGATCAATGGAACAGAATAGAGAACCCAGAAATTAACCCAAATACTTACAGCCAACTGATCTTCGACAAAGCAAACAAAAACATAAAGTGGGGAAAGTACACCCTATTCAACAAATGGTGCTGCCAATGTAGGAGAATGAAACTGGATCCTCATCTCCCACCTTATACAGAAATCAACTCAAGATGGATTAAGGACTTACATCTACGACCTGAAACTATAAAAATTGTAGAAGACAACTTAGGAAAAACCCTTCTAGAAATTGGCTTAGGCAAGGATTTCCTGACCAAGAACCCAAAAGCAAATGCAATAAAGACAAAAGATAAATAGCTGAGACTTAATTAAACTAAAGAGCTTTTACACAGCAAAAGGAACAGTCAGCAAAGTGAACAGACAACCCACAGAGTGGGAGAAGATCTTTACAATCTGTACATCTGACAAAGGACTAATATCCAGAATCTACAACGAACTCAATCAAATCAGCAAGAAAAAAAAACAATCACATCAAAAAGTGGGCTAAGGACATGAATAGACAATTCTAAAAAGAAGACATACAAATGGCCAAAAAATATATGAAAAAATGCTCAACATCACTAATGATCAGAGAAATGCAAATCAAAACCACAATGCAGTACCACCTTACTCCTGCAAGAATGGCCGTAATCAAAAAAATCAAAAAACAGTAGATGTTTGGCATGGATGTGGTGAAGAGGGAACACTTCTACACTGCAGGTGGGAATATAAACTAGTACAGCCATTATGGAAAACGGTGTGGAGATTCCTTAAAGAACTAAAAGTAGAACTACCATTTGATCCAGCAATCCCACTACTGGGTATCTACCCAGAGGAAAAGAAGTCATTATATGAAAAAGGTACTTGTACACATATATTTATAGCAGCACAACTTGCAACTGTGAAATCATGGGACCAACCCAAATGTCCATCAGTCAACGAGTGGATAAAGAAACTGTGGTGTATATATATATACAATAGATTACTACTTAGCCATAAAAAGGAACAAATTAGTGGCATTTGGAATGAGTGGGGTGAGATTGGAGACTATTATTCTAAGTGAAGTAACTAACTCAGGAATGGAAATCCAAACATCGTATGTTCTCACTCATGTGGGAGCTAAGCTTTGTGGGGTGCAAAGGCATAAGAAAGACACAGTGGACTTTGGAGACTCAGGGGAAAAGAGTGGGAGGGGGGTGAGGGATAAAAAAGACCACATATTGGGTGCAGTGTATACTGCCTGCTCAGGTGATGAGTACACCAAAATCTCACAGATCACCACCATAGAACTTACTCATGTAACCAAACATCACCTGTTCCCCAATAACCAATGAAAAGTTTTAATACTTAATTAAAAAAAATGAAGTTTGCCTTTTTAACTTCTTCTTTTTTTTTTTTTTTTTTTAACTTAAGGGACTTTCTAAGTGACAGATATCGTTTAGGGAGCTGAATTGCTATCTTAAACTGTGATCTGTTTCATTATGATGGATGTTTTGGACATGACTTGGGAAATGTGCAAATTAAGCCTACTCCTCCTTGCTTTTATTAAATAATTTTTATTATTCTCAGACACGACAATATCAAAAGCCAAATGAAATTTTATCATATTGCACAATATTTGTACCCATTTTCTCAGCATTTAGAACTTTAAAGCCTATTTTATTATGTATTTAATTGCCTTCCATCCTGTGTTCATTATGAATATTTTTCTTTAGATTTAGCCTTTTTATATGTTTTGCATCTTAGAAATTCTTTTCCCAAGCCAGTAATTGACATTGAATACAAAATTACTTTTCTCAAAATTCATTGAGCAATGAATACATTGGTTTTTTTCCTAATCAACAGTCTTTAGTTGTTTGTTTATTGCCTTTTGAATGAGAGAAAAAATGTCTACAGTGTTTCTACCATAAGTTATTTTAAGTCTAAGAATTTGGTCTTTGCCTTACCTGCTCATATCTAGCTCCATTTTGATTGCAGTCTACTATCTTTCCCAAAACTTCCCTATATTCCAAGATTCATTACTGTTTAAACACTCTATGCTTTTTTGCTTCCAAGGTGCTTAGAATAATTCACGCTGTCTTAGTGCTCCCTGCAACTCCCATGATCTTTTATTTGGAATAATTACAACACTTTATATTTATCTTATGGCATTTACCATATTCTGCCTTGTTGTTTGGTTATTTTTAATGTGTTGGTCTTTTTACTAGAATGTAAAGTCCTTGAACAGAGCATGTTGTACTCTGACCAATTCCGGTGCTTTAACATAGAAGGTGAGCTCTAGCTGTGTGGCAGGCACATTTATCTGTCATTCACACTCATGTCAGCATTTGCAGATTCATTAATATCTAACCCATATCGAGAAGATGCAAAGCTCATCCTCCAGGGTCAAAGCAGAACAGATCCATCTTCATTTTATTTTGAAAATTTTTGTATACCCATCACCTGGATTCTATAATTAAGCTTTTGCTCTATTTGTTTTGTCACTTATCTTTCCATTTCTGGATGTAATAAGAAATATATATTTGGCTTCTGCCCCCATTTCTTGGCACACAGCTTGGAATCTTAAAGTGATGTGTCTTTTTGTATGTGAATGAGGTAACCAATGGCCGGGGGAGCTCCTGGATAGGTTCTGTTTAGGGGCTGATTGCCCAGGGAAACCAACCATGTGTTTAGAGAGTTGGAACTTCAGCCTACCCCCTTGACCTCTAAAGGGGTGGAGAGGGACTGAAGGTTGAGCCGCTCACCAAAGGCCAATGATCTAATCAACTGTGTTTTTGTGATAGGTCTTCGATTTTAGCTGCTCTTCTCTCTCTGTCTCTGACACACACACACACAGACACACACCCCTACAGTCACACACACACACACACACACACACACACACACACCCCTACAGTTGATACTTGAACAACTCAGGGATTTGTGATGCTGTCCCCCTGCCACCCTTAACATTTGAAAATTCAAGTGTAACTTTTGACTGTCCCAAAACTTGACTACAGATAGTCTGCTGTTGACCTATCAATAACATAGTCAGTTAACACATATTTTGTATGCTATACATATTACATATACTATATTCATTTTTTTGTTTTGTTTTGTTTTGTTTTTTTGAGACGGAGTACCCAGGCTGGAGTGTAGAGTGCTATGGTGTGATCTCGGCTCACTGCAACCTCCGCCTTCCCGGTTCAAGCAATTCTGCCCCAGCCTCCCAAATAACTGGGATTACAGGCGCCCACCACCACGCCCAGCTAAATTTTGTATTTTTAGTCGAGACGGAGTTTCACCATGTTGGCCAGTCTGGTCTCAAACTCTTGACCTCAGGTGATCTACCCACCTCAGCCTCCCAAAGTGCTGGGATTATGAGCGTGAGCCACCGTGCCTGGCCAATACACTGTGTTATCTCTTTTTTTTGGAAGATCAATGTTTATTTACTATCTGCATACAAAAAGATATTGCACATCAAACAACCGAAATTAAACAAAACAAGATAAAAAAGATACTCTACTGAAGACTAGCATGTAGTTTATATAGAATAAACCTTCTGGAAATTAATATTTTCAGTAGTTCCAGTTATGTCTGAATGGACATGACTAATTCAGCTTAGTGTTTTAACTAAAGCTATGTTTTATTTTTAAATACTGTACACTTTAATAAATAAACCAAACAAACCCTCAAGGTGGAACAGTCACTGCCAAATATCACCCAGTGTCCCTGCAGATGAGAGTTTAACAAATGTATTCCAGTGGTCTGCAGATTTTTCTCTATATACAGCATTTAAAAAACATATTAAAACAGACCAGTTTCCAGACTAAACTAATGGAGAAATTACAGTTCAGTGCAAAATATTTTAGACTGCATTTTATTCTAGTTTTCCTCAGATGAAGAAGTGGTTGCATATTAAAAATGTAACAAAAGCAGCCAGTGCTTTCATAAAGAATATTATGTTAGGGATCCCACCTCACCCACCACCCCCCATCTGCCATATTTTGAAAAGAAAATAACATTTCTTATAGCCAGCAACTTTTTTTTAATGTTACATGTACTATTCTCAAGGAACATCTGACGGTTTATAACCCAGTAGGTGTCAAAGTATGTTTAATGTATGATTTATTCAGGATCCCTCCCCTTTTTGAATTCCAAATGGTAGAACTGAAAGTGCGATGTAAAGACTGGCGATCCATATTCTATCTTTGGCAAGCTTGTACAAGCACTGTTGTAAATGTAATGTAAAAGAACTGTAAACTAGGAACTTCTTCAGTTTATGAAACACCATTCAGGACTGCTGCTTCTTGACTGTTTACTTCTTTTAAGGTATTAATCTTTTCTTCTCCTGGAATATGCTGTAGCTTAGAAATGTCATTGCCAGAAGCACTAGTTGGGCTATTTATTGCCTTTTCTGAAGGACCATGCTCTTGAATCACATATTTTGCCTAGCCCATTTTCAGTAACTGAAGCTGTATCAGATTCAGTCATTCCATCCATCAGAACAGCATCTTCATCAGTCCTTCGTCTACGAGACCTCGTATGACGATTAGTACTGTGATGAGATTTGCTGGCATCAGTGTATGCAGTCTGATCTGATTCTGATTATCAAGTAAGCTGTATGGATTGCTGTCTGGATCTCTGGGCATAGAACTGATGGAGGATTTGCCACCACGTGGTCCACCACAACCTCGACCCCCTGCATCTTCCTCCTGGGCATCTCCTGCTGTCACGCTGATGTCGGCCGTCTCGATCATCTTCTTCAATGACCAATCACTCAGCTTGTCTTTACCCTCAGATTCTATTTCAGAGGGGTTAGACAGCTCAGAATTTGTACCATAACTGGAGGTGTAATTAGGGCCCTGACAACCTCTGCCTCTTCCACTATGAGATCTAGAACCAATCTGTTATGGCTGCTCATTAATCTGTAGGCATTCCATTCTTAGCTGTTCTACTTCCTTTAGATAAGCAATATGGTACTCTAAAAGAACTTGCACATTTCCAATGGTTTCTTTAGTGCCAACAAATACAAATGGAATCATACTGTCTTCTCTGGGTAGTTTATTTTCACTGTCCCCTTCAATTCTCACCCGAACCATATCAGATTTGTCCACTATTTCTTGAATAACTTTGCCATTTTTTCCAATTACTTTTCCAATGAGATTCTTAGAAACCTGAATAAAATCCTCCACAAATTCCAAGAAACCTCTAGCCTTTTTTACAGCACCAGCACTCTCTGTAGATTCTAAATGTTCCAGTGTCTTCATCTAGCTTAATGCGGTAACTCCAGGAACCTTCCTAGCTTGCTGAATGTTACTACCATGTGTTCCTATTGCCACACCCATTAAATTTTCTCTCACAACAAATTCCTCAGGAAAAGCTACTGCAAGTTGTTTTGTGCATTCTGAATGCTTAGTGATCTCTTCATTTCTGGTCATAAGCATCAGCTTCATACAAATACTTCACAAACGCATGTCACTCAAGATGTTTACTTTCTTCACAGTTGCTTCACTGGCAGACAGTGTCATTAGCTGTGTTGTTTCTGGATGGTAAAAAATTCTGCATGCTCCTATGCTTTCTTAAAATCTTTATGTGCATTTTCATTAGCACACGCCTCTCTCATATCCTCAGGAAAATCCACTGTGCATTTAAAGACGGTATTTTTTTTTTGACAGTTTTATTGACAGGCCAAAGTTGTTCAAATGTGACTATTTCATTGTAAGTAGCGTCACAAGCAGTATATTCAATGACAAAATTCTCCTTTCATCATCCAAACTTTAGCCACCCACCATCCACATGGCTCTTCGTCATTTGCTCTTGAATATACCTCTACTTCATCTCCTTCACTAATTTATTTTTTTATATCAGGTGGTGGAGGTAATCTAATCTCATTAAATGGAACCTGGCATTCTGGGTGCCAATTATTTTCAAAAGCAACTGTAAGGGAGTTGCTTACTTAAGGGAGTTGCTTACTTAAGGGAGAACGCAGTGGTGCGTTCTCTGCTCACTGCAAGTTCTGCCTCCCGGGTTCATGCCATTCTCCTGCCTCAGCCTCCCGGCTAGCTGGGACTACAGGTGCCCACCACCATGCCTGGCTAATTTTTTCTATTTTTTTAGTAGAGACGGGGTTTCACTGTGTTAGCCAGGATGGTCTCGATCTCCTGACCTCGTGATCCACCTGCCTCAGCCTCCCAATTGCTGGGATTACAGGCGTGAGCCACCGCACCCGGCCCACACTGTATTCTTAAAGTAAGCTAGAGGAAATAAAATGTTATTAAGAAAATAATAAAGAAGACAACATATATTTACTATTCATTAAGTGGAAGTGGATTATCATAGAGATCTTCATCCTCCTTGTCTTCACGTTGAATAAGCTGAGGAAAGATAAGTTGGTCTTGCCATCTTAGGGGTGGCAGAGGTAGAAGAAAATCCACATATAAGTGCACCCACTCAATCCAAACCTGTATTGTTCAAGGACCAACTGTGTGAGATGATAGATATTACTATCTATATGTATCCCATAACATGTTGTAAACCTTAAATACACACAATAAAATTTATTTTAAAAAAACATAACACCACCAAAAGTTCAGGGTTTGGAGAGCTTCTGGGTTGCTGAACAGGTAGAGCTGCTACAAAGGTGGCATACTCAGAGTGGGCACAACAGCTCCATTCCTGTTCCCCCATACCTTGCCCTACATATCTCTTCTATCTGGCTGTTCCTGAGTTGTACCCTTTTATAATAAACAGTATTTGTGGAGCTGGAGACCATTTTCCTTAGCAAACTAACATAGGAACAGAAAACCAAATACCACATGTTCTCATTTGTAAGTGGGATCAGAATGATGAGAATACATGGACACAAGCGGGGGAACAACACACACTGGGGCCTGTTGGAGGCTGGGGAATGAGGGACGGAGAGTATCAGGAAGAATAGCTAATGGATGCTGGGCTTAATACCTAAGTGATGGGATGATCATAAAAGTTGGAAATAAAAATAAATAAATGGTATTTGTAAGTAAAGCACTTTCTGTGAGCTGCTCTAGCAAATGATTGAACCCAAGGAGGGGCTTGTAAGAACCCTCAGTTTATAGTTGCCTGGTCAGAAGTTTTGGAGGCCTGGGACCTGTGAATTGGTTTCTGTATTGGGGGTTAGTCTTGTGGGACTGAGTCCTTAGCCTATGGGATCTTAACCCAGTTGGTGTCTGCTGGGGAATTGATGTGTGGGCATGCCAGAAGTGAAGTGTTGAGTATTATGAGTGAGGGTACAGTAGGAGAGGAAATAAATTACTGTTTCTTTATGTTTTTGTTTTTGTTTTGTTTTTTGAGACGGAGTCTTGCTCTGTCTCCTGGGCTGGAGTGCAACGGCGCGATCTCAGCTCACTGCAACCTTGGTCTCCCAGGTTGAAGCAGTTCTCCTGCCTCACCCTCCCCAGTAGCTGGGACTACAGGTGCATGCCACCATGGCTGGCTAATTTTTGTATTTTTAGTAGAGACAGGCTTTCACCATGTTGGCCAGGCTGGTCTTGAACCCTGACCTCAGGCAATCTGCCCGCCCTGGCCTCCCAAAGTGCTGGGATTACAGGTGTGAGCCACCGCGCCCAGCCCTGTTTAGGTCTTATATTTAAATTTTGTGGAATCTGGTTTTGGCATTAACTATTCTGCAATGATTACATTATTTGGAATTATTTCTTTTTTATATGTGGAATTATTTCTTTTTGTCTAGTATATTATGATTGAAAAAAACTAATAAGCTGAAAGGGATAAAAAAGTCATAATTAAGGATTAATCTTTGGTTGAATTCTATATATTTATAAATTGGTCTGTATTTGTGTATGAGAATTCTGTAAACATTGATTGCTGAGGCTTTTTAGCATGTCCTTAATTTATAATTGGTTTTGCAGTTGCTTCCTTTTGTGGTTGTAATAATTTCACTCACATATTGAATGTAGGCACTATAGCTCTGATCCATGTGTTCATAATGCATTTCTTAGCAACCACCAGTGTTCTTTTTAGGAGCTGTGTTTTTAAGAGGCATTGGGGCTGCAGCTTTGAGGAGGACTCAAAAGATATCTTTTTCTATTAATACAGCACAAGCAGCAACATAGATTACAATAGTTTTGACACCTTCTGCATTACTATAGACCAAAATTAAAGGGTTTAAATTTATCTCCAGTATTTAATATCAATGTGCTATCGCTTTTTTCCTGACCTCATCAACACATTAAACATTATGAATGGTTCCTTGTGTATTACGCCCCAATTGGAGTTTCTTTTTTTAACTTATTTTTATATACCTTTCATTAAAAGTTGTAGAACATTTTACAGATGCTAATTATATTTCACAATGCTCCTTTAAAAGTTGTAAGCTTTTATTTTCCACTTTAATGGTAAAATAGTTGCAAATATGTATTTAATTTACTAGATCACCACTTAACCATGACAACTTTCCCTTCTTTTTACTCCTCAGTCCTCCATGACAACTCTGCTAAATAGAATTGTCTGCAGTGATGAAAATGTTTTATATCCTCATGTCCAGTATGGCAGCCACTAGCGTCTGAAATAGAGCTAGTGTGACTGGGAAACAGAATTAATTCTATTTCACTAATTAAAAATAAAATATAGTCACATATGGCTAGTGGCTACTGTATTGGACAGCACAGCTCTCCAGTCTCCACCATCCCAACAAACTGCTATTGTGGTTTACCTCCTAATTGCCAAATCCAGTCAATATGTTTCTTTGATCTTTCTCTGGCATTTGATTGACTGTGTCCTTATTTTATAAACTCTTTCTTTGGCATCTGTGCCTTCACTGTCTCTTGATTCTTAATTTTTCTGTGGATGATATCGATGGTTTTAGATGTCTGCACTTGGCTCTTACATTGTCTTAAAGCACACTTTAGCTATTCATTCAACGTTTACTGGGTATCAGTTTTGTGGTGCTAGGAAGAACTTACTCCCTCCTTCAAGAAATTCCCCTGGCCTCAGCTGGCATTACTGCTAAAGATTATAAAATCAATCTCTTCCTCACTTGCGTTTATTTCTTCAGAAGTCCAGACTCATGTACTTAACTTCCTATTGATAGTTGGTTCTGGTTGTCTCATGAGTGCCTCAAGTGACTACTTAGTACTGAACTTATCTCCACTCCTATATAAAAGCAAAAAACCTTCCACCTATCATTCTTTACATTATCATACATCTACTGCTTCTTAATTACAATATCCCCCCCTTATCCTTAGGGGATATGTTCCAGGATCCTCAGTGGATCCCTGAAACTCAGATAGTACTGAACCCTGTGTATACTATGTTTTACCAATCCGACAACTGAGAGGGCTACTAAGTGACTAACAGGTGGGTAGTATATAAAGATTGAATATGGGACAAAGGGAGGATTTATGTCTTGGGCAGGATGAAGCAGGATGGCACAAGATCTCATCATACTACTCAGAACAGCATGCAGTTTAAAACTTAAGGATTGTTTGTTTCTGGAGTTTTCCATTTAATATTTTTGGACTGCAGTTTACAGCAGGTAACTGAAATCTCAGATAAAATGGGGACTACTGTACTTGTAAAGCCTCTAATCTCATCTTTCTTTCACACATCTTGTCATATTTATTGTCCTGGCTCTCAGGAGCAGGAACCCAAAGCATAGATTCTTGCTCATTTTTCTCTTCCTGATACATCCAAAGGTTCCAATTTCTACTTGTAGCTCTTTCCCTCTTTGTTAATTTATCAGTTGATGTCTAAGCTCCTTGAAGGAGCTCTTCATGATCTCGTTTCAGGGTGAATATCCTACGCTCTAGCTGTGCTAAGCCAATAGTATTTCCCCCAAATGCCGTTTCCTTTTCCTTTTCTTTGTTTTCCTAGAAAGAACTTATCAGCTCTAACACCATTTTCTACTACTCCCTTCTATAGACAAAGGCAGAACAGTTGTTTCTCCTGTTTCCATCATCATCACTATAGCTGCCTTAGATTAAATGCTTCCTATGTGTCAGGCACTATTCTGAGTGTTCTGTATTATCTTATTTAATTCGTAAACAGCACAGTCAGGTGTAGGTACTGAAACTCTGGCACAAAAGTTAAGAAACCTTTTTTCCTTTTTTACTTTTATGTGATTATTTTTGGGAAAAAAATTTAATTTTATTTTTTGGAGCTGTTTTAGATTTATAGAAAACCTGCAAGAGCATAGAGAGTTCTTATATGCCCGTTCTCCCTACACAGTTTCCCCTATTATTAACATTTTGCATTACTGTGATACACTTGTTATGATTGATGAACCAATATTGATATATTAACTAAAGTCCATAGTTTACATTAGGATTCACTCTTTGTCTCCTACAGTTCTGTGAATTTTGACAAATGTATAATATATCATTCAGTATCCTACCATACAGTCCCATACAGCATAATTTCATCTGCCTAAGAAATGTCCTGTGTTCCACCTGTTTGTCCCTTCCACTTCCCCCTGGCAACTTATGATCTGTTTAGTGTCTATGGGTTTTTGTTTTTTTAATAACCAGAATGTCATATAGTTGGTATCATAGTGTATAACCTTTTCAGACTGGCTTCTTTCACTTAAGATTCTTTCGTGTCATTTTGTGGCTTGATAGCTCATTTCTTTTGATGAAAAATATTCCATTGTATGAGTATACTGCAGTTTGTCCATTTATCCATTAAAGAACATCTTGGATGCTTCCAATTTTTGGCAGTTATGAATAATGTTGATATAGAGATTTGTATGCAGGTTTTTGTGTGGACATAAGTTTTCAACTTATTTGGATAAATACTTAGCAGTGGGATTGCTGGATTGTATGGTAAGACTGTGTTTTGCTTTGTAAGAAACTGCTGGACTGTCTACCAAAGTGGTTGTACCATTTTACATTCCCACCAACAACGAAGGAGAGTTCTGTGGCTCTACATTTTTGACAGAAATTGGTGGTGTCAAATTTTTTTGTGGATTTTAAGCTGTGGATTTACATTTAAATCAAATTTAAATTTAAGTTGTGGATTTTAAGCATTCTAATAGATGTGTAGTGGTATCTCACTACTCATCATCATTTTAATTTTCAATTTCCTAATAACAAATGATGTTGAACAATTTTTCATATGTTCATTTGCCATCTGAATGTCTGCTTTGGTGAGGTGTCATTCAGTTTTTTGCCGTTTTATAATTGGGTTTTTTTGTTTTTTGTTTTTGTTTTGTTTTTTGAGACAGAGTCTCACTGTGTAGCCCAGGCTGGAGTGCAGTGGCACGATCTCAGCTCACCGCAACCCCTGCCTCCCAGGTTCAAGTGATTCTCCTGCCTCAGTCTCCCGAGTAGCTGGGATTACAGGCATGCGTCACCACGCCCGGCTAATTTTTCATATTTTTAGTAGAGATGGGGGTTTCACCATATTGGTCAGGCTGGTCTCAAACTCCTGACCTCGTGATCCGCCTGCCTCAGCCTCCCAAAGTGCTGGGATTACAGGTATGAGCCACTGCGCCCGGCCCTCTTATTGTTGAGTTATAAGTTCTTTGTATATTTTAGATACTAGTTTATCACATACGTGTTTTGCAAAGATTTTCTGAGTCTGTAGCTTGTTTGTTCATGCCCTTAACAGTGTCTTTCACAAAGCACAGATTTTTAAATTTTAATGAAATCCAATTTATTGGGGTTTTTCTTGGATTGTCTTTGATGTTATATTTAAAAGTTGTCACCAAACTCAAGATCACCTAGATTTTTTCCTCTGTTATCTTCTGTAAATATTATAGTTTTGCATTTATATTTAGGTCTGCGATCCATTTTGAGTTAACATATGTTTGAAAGGTATAAGATCTGTGTCTAGATTATTTATTTTGCATGTAGATAGATAACCAGTTGTTCAAGCACTGCTCAACTTGTTGAAGTTCAATGAAGTCTAGAACGTAACTGTCAAGTTGAAGACTATCTTTTCTCCATTGAATTACTTCTGTGCTCTGTTTTAAAAGATCAGTTCACTGTATTTGTATGGGTCTGTATCTGGACTGTCCTGTCCTTGATCTTTCTGTCTGTTGTTCTGCCAATGGCATACAATCTTGATTACTGTAGCTTTACAGTAAGGTGTGTTGTTTTTTGTTTGTTTTCTTGTTTGTTTGTTTTGAGACAAGGTCTCGCTCTGTCACCCAGACTGGAGTGCAGTGGCATGATCTCGGCTCACTGCGACGTCTGCCTCCCAGGTTCAGCTATTCTCCTGCCTCCGCCTCCTGAGTAGCTGGGACTACAGACAGTGCCACCATGCCCAGCTAATTTTTGTATTTTTAGTAGAGACACTGTTTCACTATGTTGGCCAGGCTGGTCTCAAACTCCTGACCTAAGGTGATCTGCCTGCCTCAGCCTCCCAAAGTGCTGGGATTACAGGCGTGAGCCACCTTTACAGTAAGTTTTGAAATTGGATAGTGTCAGTCTTTTGACTTTTTTCCTTTTTTTCTTCAATATTATATTCAGTATTATGGGTTTCCTGCCTTTCTGTATGAACTTTAAAATCAGTTTGTCAATATTCACAAAATTAATTACTGGGATTTTCATTGAGACTATATTGAAATTTATATAGGTCAAGTTGGGAAGCACTTGTATTTTAACAGTATTGACTCTTCCTGTCAATTCTTGGACTATCTCTCTATATCTTATTTATATGTTACTTATATTTATTTATATTAATACACATTTATATAGTTTATATTTTATTTGTATTCTATTTATTTATATCTTCTTTCATCGGTATTTTATAGTTTTCCTCATATAAATCTTGTATATATTTTGTTAGACTTATGCTTAAGGGTTTTTTTCCAGTGCTAATATAAATGGTGTTGTGTTTTAGTTTCAAATTCCATTTGCTCATTACTGGTATATAGGAAAGCAATTAATTGACTTTTGTATATTAAGAAATCCTGTATCCTGCAACCATGCTATAATCACGTATTAGTTCCAGTGGATTTTGTGTGTTATTTAGAAGTGTGTTGTTTAATCTTCACATACTCTGAGATTTTTCAGCTAGCTTTCTGTTGTTGAGTTCTAATTCCATTGTGATCTGAAAGCATACTTTATATGATACCTATTATTTCAAATTTAAGGTTTTATGACCCAGAATGTTGTCTAACTTGGTTAATAGTCCATGAGAACCTGAGAATAATATATAAAGTTCAAAACAGTTTTCACTGGACCCAAATCAGAATGTCTGCAGGGCTGCGTTTCCTTTGGAGGCTCTAGGGAGAATATATTCCCTTGCGTTTCCCAGTTTCTAGAGGCCGCTACCTTCCCAAGTAGCTGGGGTTACAGACACGCGCCACCGCGCCCAGCCAATTTTTTGTATTTTTAGTAGAGATGGGGTTTCGCCATGTTGACCAGGCTCATCTGGAACTCCTGACCTCAGGTGATCCACCCGCTTCCACTTCCCAAATTGCTAAGCTAACAGGTGTGAGACACCGCACCCGGCCACTAAACAGACAGGGAGAGAGAGAGACTAAGAAGACAGACACAGTGAGAGAGACAGAGACAGAGAGAAAGAAAGACAAAGACAGAGAGAGAGAGAGAGAAACAGACAGGGAGAGAGAGAGAGAGACAGACAGACAGGGAGAGAGAGAGACTAAGACAGAAGACAGACAGTGAGAGAGACAGAGAAAGACAGAGACGGACAGAGAATTTGTTATCTGATCATGATTCAAACAAAGAATTTAAAGTTAGGGGCTCAGAAACTTTTTTCTTCCTAACGAATAAATGAACAAAGTCATTGATATGTCTTCCCTAGCCTTTGTTCTTATTCTCATCTCTAGTCTGATGTCCTTTGAGTAGACTGCCTTACACTGACAAATGCCATGCCAAACTTCTACATTCAGTAATGTAGTTTGTTAATGTTTTCCTTCTCATTCAGGTATTGTCAGCAGATCTCATGGATAGAGGTTTAAATGGCCTCTGGTAATAGTGACAATGCAAGGGCCAGAAAGGTTCCGCTTTCTCTTTTGTGTCTCTCTTTTAGATGTCAGCATCATAATTCTGCCAACTCAGATAAGTATTTGGCTAGTTATTTTCATTCTCAGCTAACCAGAATGTGTTTTACCTTTTAGGTTTACCGACAAGACTGTGAAACTTTCGGGATGGTGGTGAAAATGCTGATTGAAAAAGATCCTTCATTAGAAAAGTCTATACAGTTTGCATTGAGGCAGAATTTACATGAAATAGGTGAGCGGTGTGTTGAAGAACTCAAGCATTTCATTGCAGAGTATGATACTTCCACTCAAGATTTTGGAGAGCCTTTTTAGATTTTTCTGCTCAGGCTGAAAAAAAAAAACCAGTTTCTAAAAATTTTTTTTCCTGGATTGTGTAAATCCTTAATATATGGAATTTTTGTGATGCAGAGAAATACTTTATGATAGTTGACAACATTTCAATATTAAATAAACATCTAAAATAGTCTGTTTAAAATGTTTGATTCAAATTTTTGTATTTTTTGTAGAGATGGGGTTCACCATGTTGGCCAGGCTAGTCTCTAACTCCTGGCCTCAAGTGATCTGCCTGCCTCAGCCTCTCAAAGTGTTGAGATTACAGGCGTGAGCCACCGCTCCCTGCCCAACACATATACCATCTGAAAATGTTAGAATTCTGAGTTGTGAGTTTATTGACTTGTTGCTTGCTTTTTCTTAGGCTTTGTAACTTGTAATATGTTAAAGTGTACTATCCTAATAAACTGAATACTTTGGTATCTTAGAGAATATTTGCTTTGAGAGTAATTCTCATTCAGTGATAAAATAGAGCACTTAAATCTCTGAGAGATACCTCAGGAAAAAATCCGTTTTTCCAAGTAATGAACTCAGTGTCTTCTATTACAATAATCCTGAAACTCCTGACTCTCTCACTGATGTATGAGTCTTAAATAATATCATATACAAGACTAATAAATAGAAGAGGCAGTTTGAGGTGGAAGGTGAGGGATATTTTAAGTTTCGGACTGTAGGAGATCAGTCAGGGTGGTAGGAGAAGCTATAAGGAAAGACGCAAACCTTCTTGGAAGGCTGGGAGGTTTTGCAAAGCTTCAGAGAGAATAAAGCTGAAGGCAGCTAATTCTCTTACCCCGAGGCTGAGGGCGAAGAGTAGGTAACAAGGTAGTGTAAAGAAATTTATCTAGATAAGTTTGTTTACATATGTCCTCTGGAAACCAACCCTTGATCATCGAGTGCAAGACTGCTCCCTGCAAAGGGGGGCAACAATGTTCATTACTCACAAATTGTGTTGGCTTCAGGCCTTTGGCATTCTATCTGTACCGAATAAATACAAGCGGCTCCAGCTTATCAGGACTGCACTCTCTTTTCGGCTGCGCTAAAGCCGGCAGTCCCCTAGCCATTCTTACGCAAAATACCTGCGTCTGAATACTCCTTTCATCCGGTCGCTCGGCCAGAGTCTGCAGGACAGACTTGGCAGCAGGTGCCCCCTGTGAGGAACGCTGAAATGGATCACGACGGAACCCCCGAAAACGAAGGTGAAGAGACTGCGCAGTCAGTAAGTCATTGGTGCCCGCTCGGGATTTCCAAGTTCAGGGGAATTCTCAAGCTAGGGTTTCATCATGGGACAACAGCTATCCACACAACAGAAACAGTATATAAAAGTATTGAAACAACTGCTTAAAGCTAGCAGAGCCTTGGTTTCGCAGGCTCAATTAAGGGACCCAGTGCAAACTGTTGTTTCCCATAACCCATGGTTCCCAGAAGAAGGCACGCTGGACCTAGAGCTTTGGGAAAAAGTGGGGAGAAATCTTAAACGATATCATGCACAAGGGTAATGGGTCCCAGTAACATCTTTAACGTTATGGGCCTTAGTTAAGGCTACTTTGGCCTTGCTCTACACAGAAGAGCCTAAGAAGGGAAAGGAGGAGGAACCATCACCTTATCGCCTCTTCTTCCTCCCTCAGTCCTGCCGTTACCAGATAAAGATACCAAAGAGGAAACGGAGGTTTTCCCTGAGCCCCCTCCCCCAATAAATTGGAAAAAAGACAACAGATACACTACAGCTATGGAACCTGTTTTAGGCAAGTGACATTAGAAGGGGACCTCTTGGCCTGCCCAGTGATACAAAATTGACAAGGCAATCAAGTATATGAACCCATTACTTTTTATGCTTATAAAGAGATAAGAAAAAGCATTAGAGAAAATGGAGCTGCTAGTAGCCCATTTACGAAAGGATTAATTAAGGCCATAGCAGACAACTTCCATATAACCCTATAGGACTGGCCAGTGCTAGCTAAAACAATTTTAGAGGCCAGTCAGTACTTCCCCTGGAGGACAGAATTTGATGAATTATATAAACAGCAAACCTCTTTCTAGTAATAGCCACTGTTACAATTCCTCCTCTATCCCTTACGTGGCTCTCTTAAAATCCTGTTTGGGTAGAACAGTGGCCTTTAAAGGGAGAGAAATTACAACTGAGCCAATAAATTAGTTGAGCAATTAAAAGCCGGCCATATAGAACCATCAAACAGCCCTTGGAATTTGCCCATTTTCGTCATTCCCAAAAGGTCTGGCAAATGGAGACTTTTGCATGACTTACAAGCTATCAATGCTAATTTGCAATCTATGGGACCCCTTCAACAGGCTCCCTTCCCCCGCAGCAGTTTCTCAAGATTGGCCTATAGTTGTTACTGACTTAAAAGACTGCTTTTATACTATTCCCCTTGCAGAACAGGACAGAGAAAAATTTGCATTTACAATACCAGCTATCAACAATGAAAGGCCAGCTCACCTATTTTATTAGAAAGTACTTTCTCAAGGAATGCTGAACAGTCCTACCATGTGTCAGTATTATGTAAATCAGGCTTTGCTCCCCAGGAGAAAAGAATATCCTAGTTGCAAGATTATTCATTTTATGGATGATATTTTACTAGCAGCTCCAATGGAGCCAGTACTTTTGAGCTTATATGCCTCTGTCATAAGGAATACACAGTTAAGAGGTTTAATCATAGCACCTGAAAAAGTACAGATGTCCTCACCTTAGAAATATCTTGGATACATACTAACTTCCTGGTCAATAAGACCTCAAAAGGTTAAATTAAATACTAGCAACTAACATACCTTAAATAATTATCAAAAATTGCTAGGCAATATTAACTGTCTTTGCCCCACCTTGGGCATAACTACTGATAAATTACAGAACCTGTTTTCTATCCTAAAAGGCAGTATAGCCCTAGACTCTCCTAGGTATTTAACCCCCACAGCAAAAAGAGAAATTGAGGAAATCAAGCTATTTCTCAGAGGCAACTAGATCGCATAGACCCACAATACTCAGTCCAATTGTTTGTTCTTCCTATTAAACATTTCCCCTACAGGATTAATAGGACAGATGGCCCCGGGGCTGCACTTCCTAGAATAGGTTTTTTGCTCACATACCAGGACTAAAACACTATCTCCCTATATCCAGCTAGTTAGTAAAGTCATCCATACAGACAGCAGATGATGCCATCAGTTGCTAGGTTATGACCCTGATGTCATAAGAATTCTCTTGAGTAAAAAACAATTCGAAGCAGTCTTGCCCCTATCTCTAGACCTTGAGATAGCACTCTCTGATTATGCAGGCCATATAAAACATGCCCTTCCTGCTGACAAACTACTTCAGTTCTTATCTAGTACTTCTGTAGTTATTCCTACAAAGGTAGTTCCCTCCCCCATACCTAACGCTGTAATGCTTTTTACCGATGGCTCTCGTAAAAATGGAAAAGCGGCTATCTGGTGGAAACCACATAACTCCCTCACTCCATCTAGATTTGCTAGTACTCAGAGAGCTGAGGTTGGAGCCCTAATATTGGCCCTAGAAACTTTTTCCATTCAGCCCATCAATATTGTTAGTGACTCTGCTTACTCTGTTTATTTATTGCAGAACCTTGAAACAGCCCTCATTAAGTCTACTCTCGAGCTGGCCCTGTGTGCCTTTTTTCTTTGACTTCAGTAATTGCTAGATCAATGTACACATTCTATTTTTATCACACATATTTGAGCCCACAGCTCACTGCCTGACCCACTGGCTTATGGCAATGATCAAGCAGACCTGCAGGTTATGATGTCACTGCTTAACCAAGCCACCCAATCACATCAATTTTTCCACCAAAATTAGAGAAACTTAACTAAACAATGTCAACTTACCCAAAGACTAGCTAAACAAATTGTCCTGCAATGCCCAGATTGCCAGCTCACAGGCACATCCCCTCCTTCAACAGGTGTTAACCCTAGAGGACTAGAACCTAATCAGTTATGGCAAACAGATGTTACACATGTCCCTGAATTTGGAAAACTAAGATATATACATGTATCCGTTGACACCTATTCTCACCTAATTAGCGCACATGCTCTTCCTGGAAAGTCCACCCCATCTGTCATTAAACATCTTTTAACTTTTATGTTTATGGGGCAGCCCACAAAAATTAAAACTAATAATGGTCCGGCTTATGCCAGCTCACTCAACAATTTTGTCACACTTGGAGCGTCCAACATTCCACAGGCATCCCGTACAACCCCCAAGGACAGGCCGTAGTAGAACATGCCCACTTCACCCTTAAAAATATGCTCAGAAAACAACGGAGAATATGAGTAAAGACCCTGCAACACTACTAGCACAAGCCTTACTTACCCTTAATTTCTGAAATTTAGATGATAAATTTCAGTCAGCTATAGAAAAGCACTTTGCTAAAACCTCTCCAGACATAAAACCGCAGTTTTATGGAAAGATGTAAATAGTAATATATGGCATGGTCCAAATGTTTTGCTAACATGGGGAAGAGGATATGCTTGTGTTCACATCCCCTCAGGCCCTCTTTGGATTCCAGCACGACGCATCAAACCATACCATAGTGGGGGTAGGACCCAACCCAGTACCAGAAATGAAGGAAACGACCCTGCAGGCCCCGCAGCCCCCGCAGGCCCCGCAGCCCCCGCAGCCCCGGAAGAAACGGGTTCGTCGGACGACACAGCTTCGTCGGACAACAGGAGCCCCAGACATTACCTGGGGGATGCTGAAGAAGACAACTCAGGAGGCTGAGAGAATCCTGCTCCGAACACAGACACCATTCACTCCAGAAAATTTGTTCCTTGCTATGCTCTCTGTTGTACATTCCAACTCACGCAAGGTATTGGTCCTTTTTATTCTCTCACTTTGCCTGTTACCCGTACCTACTATACCCTATTAAGCCCATTTTCTAAATCTGCCTTTTTTCAGCCCTATTCCCTTCCCAGCGTCTAGCAGTGTGACTTTTTAGCTAGGAGGGACTAACATACCCCCAGTGGGGTTCCTTAGTAACAGCCATATGGAAGGATATGCAAAAAAAAATCTCTCCTAGAAAGACCCCCACTCCTGGGGGTCGCTTCTTAGTTAGAAAAGAATATTACTAATTATACTCATGTTTCTCTCTTGTTTACTAATTCTAGGATGTGAAGCCGGAAAACAAGCAGTAACTGCTATGCCTGACAAAACTGTTGCTGCACACATCTGTACTCGTCAATCAACAAAACCTGATGCAAAAAACAGAAAAGGGGTGATGTAGGAGATCGGTCAGGTTGGTAGGAGAAGCTATAATGAAAGACGCAATTGGAAGGTCGGGAGGTTTTCCAAAGCTTCGGGAGAGAATAAAGCTGAAGGCAGCTTTATTAATTAATTCTCTTACCCTGAGGCTGAGGGTGAACAGTAGGTAGCAAGGGAGTGTAAAGGAATTTATCTAGATAAGTTTGTTTACTTATGCCCTCCGGAAACCATGCAAGACTGCTCCCTGCAAAGGGGGGCGACAGTGTTCATTACTCACAAATTGTGTTGGCTTCAGGCCTTTGGTATTCTGTCTCTACTGAATAAATACAAATGGTTCCAGCTTATCAGGACTGCAGTCTCTTCTCGGCTGCACTAAAGCTGGCACTCCCCCTAGCCGTTCTCATGCAAAATACCTGTGTCAGAATACTCCTTTCATCCATCACTCAGCCAGAGTCTTCAGGACAGACTCGGCATGGGACTTGTCCAAAAAAATTCTAATCAAAAGAGGAAAATTTTGGAATGTGCCAGGAATAGTGGAATTTTATTTTTTAAATTTTTTATAGGCCCATACGCTGTATCTCAAGAAACAAGATGATTGTAACGTGTCCATGATTAAACTATTGGCAGATTATTGCTGTGTTAATCTCTGTAGTCTAATGAGTTCTTTGTTCTGTTCTGCTGCCTTTTACGTTTTCTTGTCCTTTCAAAAGTGTTCTTGAAAGAAACAAAGTGAATAGGCAGTTAGCACAGCACAGCTACCCCTTACCAAGCAGTCTATGGAAACAACCCCTCATCCAAATCATGGGTTAGTTAAGAATCTAACTGGGGCAATTAAGATGAATTCCACTCACTTCCTGGTCACTTCAGCAGCCCAGTGGCATTGAGCCAAAATATACAATTCTGTGTTATTAGTGAGGAAACTTTAAAACTCATGTTTGTTATTACTTACTACGCAGTTTCATTATCCTCCCTTCCTCTTTCCATTTCTATTCTCTCTCACTTGAATTCTGGCATTATTTTTAGTGGCCTCTACTGATAATACCTACCCTAGAGTACATAAAAATTATATTAAAAGAGGAAGTAGCAGTATGCATAATTTTAACAGATTCTATAATGGGTGCCTCAAAATATGTATTGTGCCATTCTGCAAATTTAAAAGCTAATTGAGGACAATTTTTTTTTAATTTCCTAAATGAGACCACCTTGGATTTTTATTTTTGCCATTTAGATGTTTATACTTATTTAGCTTTTATAAAACATAAGCCAAGCTAAATCCCACATAACAACTCTGGTATTCTTCCCTCATATGAGCAGTGATTTTATTTGTTACCCACCTTAGATAGACTAAGAAAGTTCTAGTCTTGTTTTTCCTTCTCCCCGCTTCCCTGGGGTTTTTCCTTACCATAAGTATTCTGGTCCCAGGGTTCAGTTCCTTTAGTCAAGATGTCACAAGTTTAAAAACAAAACTTGAGAAACTACCAAAGGCTCAGGAGTTGTTCACTCTGTTGAAATCCATTAAATTAGAGAAGTCTCACTAACAGATGTATTTAAATATAGGTACAACAGATAATTTCTTTTTCTCCCCTTCCCCAAATTACAGTCAGCATTTAAAGCTGTTTATGGCTTGCCATCAGCATTATTCTGGTAGGCTTGTTAGTGTTAAAATCTATTTGATTTTTTTTTTTTTTTTTTGCCTCTTAAAGTCTAATTTTAGGATGGATGAATTCAGATGTTTACCAGAGTGTGTATTTTACATAATGTTCTTGATTAAAAAGACTTGTTTGTAAATTATCCGTTGTTTTTGGATATGCCCAGTTGATGTGATAAAATTTTCATTGTCTTGCCATATAAAGCCTTGGTTATCAACAGGTGGAATGTAGATATTGTAAAGCTTTTTGTGAATTAAAAGTGCAAAATAAAGCAACCACATTTAAGTAGATTGTCTTTTCTCTTATTTTAACAGGGTTAACGTATTTTGCTAAAATGTGGGCTTTATTACTCTCTACTGCAAGATTACTTCTTAGTCTTCAGTTCATCTACTCAGCAGCAGGATAGAGGAAGTGTGAGAATTGAAAAACTACAGCAGTGCCCCCTCATCTGTGGTTTTGCTTTCCATGTATAAGTAAACCATGGCTACCATTGTCCAAAAATATTAGATGGAAAATTTCAGAACAACTCATAAGTTTTCAACTGTGTGCCATTCTGAATGAAATCTTGCAGCACCATGCTTTGTTCCACGTGAATCATCCATTTCTCTAGTGTATCCACACTGTATACACTACCCACCTGTTAGTCATCTGTACCATTTACTCCTGACATGCAGCCATTGACTATGTCATGGTTCCATGATCCAGGATCACCCAAAGCAGATGATCCTCCTTCTGATGTATCGTCAGAAGGTCATAGTAGTGCTCATGCCTGTAATCCCAGCACTTTGGGAGGCCAAGGTGGGTGAATCACTTGAGGTCAGGAGTTTGAGACCAGCTTGGCCAACATAGCGAAAACCCCGTCTCTACTAAAAATACAAAAATTAGCCAGGCGTGGTGGTGGGCGCCTGTAATCCCAGCTACTCAGGAGGCTGAGCCATGAGAATTGCTTCAACCCGGGAGGCTGAGGCTGCAGTAAGCCAAGATCACTCCAGCCTGGGTGACAGAGCCAGACCCTGTCTTAAAAAAAGGAAATCAATAGTAGCCTCACGCTGTGTCACAATGCCTGCATCATCCACCTCACTTCATCTCACCATGCAGGCATTTTACCATCTCACATCCCATCATCAGAGGAAGAGTTGATTACAGTATATTGTTAAAATTGTTCTCTTTTATTGTTGTTAATCTCTTACTGTGCCTAATTTATAAATTAACCTTTACCATAAGTGTACATGCATAGGAAAAACCTGGTATATGTAGGGTTTGGTATTATCCATGGTTTAAGGCATCCACTGGGGCTTTCGAGCATACCCTCCACACATAGGGGGTGCTAGTGTATTCACTCTGGGGACTTAGGGAGTCTTCCGAGAAGTAGTTAAGAAAGGTGGCGCCTGATACAGTAGTACTCAATTGTTGTGTAATTATGAATCTGAATTTCAAAGAATTGTAGGATCAAGGTCCTCTATCTTTGTAATAACTCCTGGAGGGCAGGAAACTTGTCTTTGGGACTCCAGTTCTTAGCATAGTTTAAAACGTAGTAGATACTCATATTTGTTAACTTAAAGGGGGCTTCACAAAGGAAATTATATTTGACCCCTGGGTCTTGGAGGAATATGACTTATTCAGGCAGAGAGGGGAAGCATTTATTAGAAATCCAGGAGGAGGAAAAGGTGTCCTGTGTCCTGAAGCTGTGTGCTGAAGATGACAGGGGACGAAGGTGGGAAAAGGTAAGTTGAGAGCAGAATGGGAAGGATGTTGAATGTTTATAGCTTATTTACCCTTTCTCTCCTACTTAATGAAATTTGGAAACATTATCTATGTAGTATTCTTGCAAGAGACGTGGATTTCTCATAGCCCTCAGCAACTTCACAGATCTAGAACCTCTTGAAGGAAGGGGAGGCCAGATCTCCTTAAGGAAAGACTCCGCTGTACTGCCAAAATATATTTTGGTTTCAGCTTCACTTCCAGACTTTCCTGTAATGGATCCTGAGTTCCAGGGAAGTCTCTGACAGTTCTTTGGCAACAGTTTTGGAGATGGTGATCTGATCATCTCTGAAGTATTCATTCTAGACAAGATTCAGTGCTGCCAGCAGCCAGTCACCCAGGTTGCTTTATAGCTGTAACCCTGCTCAGGCTGGCTCGTGGAGTTCCTGAGAGTAATGGCCACTCTCTGCTTGCCAGGTCAAGGCTTGTGGATTATGCATGATATATTTGTCACCTTCTTCCTGCCAGTTCTCTTGAGAGCACTGATGTATCAGTTACCCAATTCAGTGGAAAAAAAAAAAGGGTAGGGGTGGACCTGTAACTGAGGTAGTTAACACAATCTGTTCTCCTATTTTTTTCCATGGTAATAGGGGTTAACATTGAATAACATGCCTGCCTAACTGGGACTGTATTTGCTGTTTTCCTTGTAGTTTTAGGTGTGATGAAGCAACTAAGTTTTATGGAATTTGAGTGGAAATGCTGCTAATTCCAGGATAGGAACCTGACGACAGTGACTGTGCCTCCTCCATGCTCTTTTATCCCCTCTCAAAAGTAGCAATAGCAATGCAGCCTTGATTTTTTTTTTTTTTTGCAGAGCCACAAGATGGAAGGAACCTGCATAGCCACATGGAATAGTGAACTGTTATGTGAGAGCAGAATAAATGCCTTTATTCTTTAAGCCACAGTTTTGTTTGGTTTCTTGTTATAGCAGCTTACTTTTTGCTCAAACTTATTGATTATTTTTGTCAAATAACATCTAAGCATTCACTTCACCAGTGTAGGCCCTGAGCAGGCCGCACCACTCCTGCTTTTCCATTGTAATGGAAATCTTGGGGTAAGGGACTGATTCTAAAAAAGGCTTTGAATTAAGAATTTTAAGCTGTCTTTTAAATCTTGGTAAGTATTGTTACAGCCTTGTGAACATTTGTATAGCAGCAGACACAGCCTCATTATATAGCATGTTTTTTTTTTCAGCTCTGTTCCCACAGATTGATGGTTTGTGTGTGTGTGTGTGTGTGTGTGTTTGTGTGTGAATTTTTTTGAGGCAGGGTCTCACTCTGTTGTCCAGGCTGGAATGCACTGGCACGATCTTGGCTCACTGGAACCTCCCCCAGGCTCAAGCAGTCCTCCCACCTCAGCCTTCCGTGTAGTTGGGACCACACAGGCACGTACCACCACACCCGGCTAATTTTTGTATTTTTTGTAGAGATGAAGTTTTGCCATGTTGACAAGGCTGGTCTCGAGCTCCTGATCTCAAGTGACCCGCCTGCCTCGGCCTCCCAAAGTGCTGGGATTACAGGCGTGACCACACCCAGCCAAGTGTTTTTTTTTTTTTTTTAATGGGGAAAAAACTTTAAAACCTTAGACAATTTTAGTGACAATGCTGTAGCATTAGAATACCATCGGCCAGGCGGCTGGGCACAGTGGCTGAGGTGGGAGGATCACTTCAGCCCAGGGGACGGAGGTTGCAGTGAGCCAAGATCGCACCACTGCACTCCAGCATGGGCAAGAGGGAGAGACTGTCTCACCAAAAAAAAAAAAAAAACCAAAAACCACACACTTATATTCTGCTACTTCTGTAGAATAGACTCTAGTATACTATATTGGATGCCATTTAAAATATTTTAATTTTAGGTTTAATACACTAAATATTTCATAGAATTCTGAGAAGCACCAAATTTTTTCCATTATTTCACTATCTGAATCTTGCTATGTTACCTAGGCTGGTTTCAAACTCCTGGGCTCAAGCGATCTTCCTGCCTCGGCCTCCCAGAGAGGGGCTCCCAAAGCGCTGGGTTTACAGGCGTGAGCCACCATGCCTGGGCTGGAGCTGTTTTAGAAAACACCATTGTGATTGGTAAGGAGGAGCTGCTTGGGGGTATGTAGAACAGGGACTTCCAGCACCCAAAACCACAGCGCAGCCAGAACACATGGTGGAGTTTGAGAAGAGCCGTTTAAGTAGAATGAACCTGGTAATTTAACTCTCCTATTTAGGAACCAACATTAATTAAACATAGCACCTTTTCAGCTTTGCTTACAGCATGTTCAGAGATTCAAGACTAAGATTGCTGCTGATAGGACTCTGAGAGGTAGGGAAAAAAATCTTACTTTTCATCTTGGTAACCGGGGAGAAATAACGTGGAGTAAAATATCTTGCCCTCCACATACTCTGTAATTGTCTCCAAACTGTCTACTTAATGGCGATAAAGCCAACTTCAAACCTGAAGCATATGCACTGATAGGGAAATAACCATCCCCAAGCTTCTTTTTTCTTTCTGTCTTTTTTTTTTTTTTTTCTTTCGAGACGCAGTCTTGTTCTGTCACCCAGGCTGGAGTGCAGTGGTGCGATCCTGGCTCATTGCAACCTCTGCCCACCGGGTTCAAGCGGTTCCCTTGCCTCAGCCTTCTGATCAGCTGGGACTACATGCATGTGTCACCACGCCTGGCTAATTTTTGTATTTTTGGTAGAAATGGGGGTTAACCATGTTGGCCAGGCTGGTCTCAGACTCCTGACCTCAAGTGATCCACCCACCTTGGCCTCCCAAAGTGCTGGAATTACGGGCGTGAGCTACCGTGCCCGGCCTGCTTCTTTTTCTTTATTTAGTTTAACCTCTTGCCCACCCCAAGTCCCAAACATTAATATATATTTTTAAAAGGCTCTCTTTAAAGTTCCCAACTCCCATAATCCATGGTCTTCGGGGGTGGGGGTAGGGTTCCATCCTTTCAGGAATCCTTGCCAGGCAAATATGTTGGTAAGTGAAAGGGAAAAGAGAAACCACATTTTATGCTGAGTAGGAAGGCTCCTGCTAACCTAATAAGTTCAGTCCAGTCACCACAGAACACTGAGGCTGGAAAGAAGCCTTTGAGCTGGTCTGGCACTCTCATTTTACAGAGTGGAAATAGAGCACTTAACCTGCATGAGCTAATGAGAGAGGAGGGTCTCCTAACCCACATCTGAATCCTGGAGTCCAGTGTACTTCGCACTAGCCACTCTGCAAGATCAGCTTTGTGGTGGATTTCTATCAGACTAGGAATTGGCTTTCCTGATGGCAATTGCTTGGTTCCATTATTGAAAAGTGCTAAAACAATTATTAACATTTAAGATTCATACTTTCGGCCGGGCACGGTGGCTCACACCTGTAATCCCAGCACTTTGGGAGGATGAGGCGGGTGGATCACTTGAGGTCAGGATGTTTGAGACCAGCCTGGCCAACATGGTGAAACCCCATCTCTACTAAAAATGCAAAAATTAGACAGGTGTGGTGGCGAGTGCCTGTAATCTCAGCTGCTTGGGAGGCTGAGGCAGGAGAATCACTTGAACCTGGGAGGCAGAGGTTGCAGTGAACTGAGACCGCGCCATTGCACTGCAGCCTGGGCAACAAGAGTGAAATTCTGTCTCCTAAAAAAAAAAAAAAAAAAAAAAAAAAAATTCATGCTTGTTTTTTTAAGAGATGGGGTCTCTGTCATCCAGGCTGCAGTGTAGTGGTGTGATCATAGCTCACTGCAGCCTCAAACTCCTGGCCTCAAGACATCCACTCGCCTCAGCCTCTCAAAGTGCTGGGATTACAGGCATGAGCAACCATGCCTGTCTTAAGGTTCGTATTCCTAATGGTACTATTACCATTGTCTGGAATCTAATGATTTGACAGTAGGTTGCAAGTTGTTTTGAAAGCTGGCATAACAGCACCTTCTGCATATAGCAATAGAGATGTGAAATTTCTTTTCTAAAAAGAGAAGTTGAGACTGAAGCGGATCCCTTAAATGGGAATGTTTGACCAGCTACTTGGGTCTGTTCAAACAGAATGAATTGGCTCTAATCCTGTGGCCAAGTCTATTTATACGCTCAATGTCTTACTTTTCCTCCATATTCTCTACCCAAACCATTTTGAAAGCCACTCTTAGCCTGACATGGTGGCGTACCTCTGTAGTCCCAGCTACTTGCGAGGCTTGAGGTAGGAGGATCGCTTGAGCTCAGGAATTTGAGGTTGCAGTGATCCCACCACTGCACTCCAGCGTAGTTGGCAGGGTGAGACGTCATCTCTTTAAGAAAAGAAAAAGCCATCCTTAAACCTTATCCCCCCTAGTAAAGTTTATGATTCTATAACCTTGGCAAAATGTGAGCTCAGAGATGCAAACTTCAGTTATTTCTGCACATTTCTCCTTGGCCCAGTTTACCTGGAAGCCTTTCTAATGGTGTGGGAGTTTACAGAAAACCCATGTGACTATATAGGAGCATGCCTTCTGTTTTTAGACTGTTCCAGTGAATGGCTGGAGAATCTAACCAGGCAATTAGCAATTTTCTCATTTGACTAATTAAAATTGGTTTTATCATAATTGCATTACTAGGATTGAATTGATAATGAGACTTTTAGTGGAATTTTCTTGGATCCCAATAGGTTTTCTTCTTCATGCGTCCAAAAAGGTCACTTTTATTTTATTTTATTTTATTTTATTTATGCCAGAGTCTTGCTCTGTTGCCCAGGCTGGAGTGCAGTGGCATAAGCTCGACTCACTGCAACCTCTGCCTCCCAGGTTCAAGCGATTCTCCTCCCTCAACCTCCTGAGTAGCTAGGACTACAGGCACAGGCCACCACGGCTGGCTAATTTTTGTATTTTTAGTAGAGACAGGGTTTCACCCTGTTGGCCAGGCTGGTCTTGAACTCCTGACCTCAGGTGATCCACCTGCCTCAGCCTCCCAAAGTGCTGGGATTACAGACGTGAGCCACTGCACCTGGCTAAAGGTCACATGTATTTCTATAAACAGGAATTAGTTGTGCCTCCCCTCAACAGCTCTAAGAGATAAGGGAATCCCCTCTAGACTACTGAATTTATAACTCAGGGGTTGGAGACTGGCTAATGACAGGCTCATTTTGTTCAACAATGTTTCAGAAACATTTAAATTTGTTGCTAGCATTTAAAAGCTGGGAGATTCCTACAAAATCTCAGATTCCTGGCATCTGTTGAAAAATCTGATGGTCAAGCAATATTGTTTTTCCATGGCAGTAGTCGGGAGTTTATTAGAAAACAGCACCCCAAGAGACCAAAGTGTGCCCACACTGTTAAAAACTGTTCTGAGGCCAGGCGCGGTGGCTCACGCCTGTAATCCCAGCACTTTGGGAGGCTGAGGCAGGTCAATCACCTGAGGTCAGGAGTTTGAGACCAGCTTGGCCAACATGGTGAAACCCCCTCTCTACTAAAGATACAAAAATTAGCCGGGCGTGGTGGCACACGCCTGTAATCCCAGCTACCTGGGAGGCTGAGGCAGGAGAATCGCTTGAACCCAGGAGGCAGAGGCTGCAGTGAGCCGAGACTGCACCACTGCACTCCAGCCTGGGCGACAGAGACTCCATCTCAAAAAAAAAAGTTCTGAAATCGGCTGCTTCAAGTGCAGTGGTGTTTACAACTAATTGATCACAACCAGTTACAGATTTCTTTGTTCCTTCTCCACTCCCACTGCTTCACTTGACTAGCCTTCTTAAAAATAATAAGTGGTTCTGAAATCCTCTGGGCACTGCTGAAATATGTCCACCCAATACTTCCAGCACAATTTAAAGCCCTGGGTCCCATCACCCAAACTGAAAGGGACCCATGCCATACATGCAGATCTAGCAGTCTCAGGTACGCATTCCAATTTCACTACCCTTTTCATAAGGCACATGATTTGTGTCTAAAGTGAGAGGGTTAGACAGCAAAGACATCTCCTTTCTCTTCTGGTACTTTTATAACTCAGGAACTATTTAATAGAAAGCAGAGTATAGGCCGTGTGCGGTGGCTCATGCCTGTAATCCCAGCACTTTGGAAGGCCGAGGCGGGTGGATCACAAGGTCAAGCATTCGAGACCAGCCTGGCCAACATAGTGAAACCCCGTCTCTACTATAAATACGAAAAATTAGCCGGGTGTGGTGCCAGGCGCCTGTAATCCCATCTACTTGGGAGGCTGAGGCAGGAGAATCGCTTGAACGTGGGAGGTGGAGGTTGCAGTGAGCCGAGATCGCGCTACTGCACTCTAGCCCAGGTAATAGTGCGAGGAAAAAAAGAAAAAAAAAAAAGAAAGCAGAGTATAGAGATCAGCAAATGCACACACAAAATTAATCCTTTTTTTTGGAATCCTTTTAACCAGAGCTGAAAGGAGTTCCCAGTGACTTTTTGCCAGTATTCTTCCATAGGCCTTCAGCAAAATGTTCTCCAGTGACTGCTGAGAAGTGAGGAAAATGCAGCCGTTAAGGTTCTGCTTCACCCATGTAGAGATTAGATGCAATGTTTCTTATTTATTTTTACTTTTTCTTATTTATTTTTTTTTTTTTTTGAGATGAAGTCTCACTCTGTCACCTGGGCTGGAGTGCAGTGGCATGATCTTGGCTCACCGCAACCTCCACCTCCCGGGTTCAAGCGATTCTTCTGCCTCAGCCTCCCGAGTAGCTCAGATAACAGGCGCCTGCCACTACGCCCAGCTAATTTTTTTGTTTTTTTAGTAGAGACGGGGTTTCACCATGTTGCCCAGGCTGGTCTCGAACTTCTGACCTCCCAGCAATTCCAAATTGCTGGGATTACAGGCGTGAGCCACCGTGCCCGGCCAGATGCAGCATTTTAACATTTGATATTTATCATCAGGCTGGGTGCAGTGGCTCACACCTTTAATCCCAGCACTTTGGGAAGCCTAGATGGGCAGATTACCTGAGGTCGGGAGTTCGAGACCAGTCTGACAACCATGGAGAAACCCTGTCTCTACTAAAAATACAAAATTAGCTGGGGTGGTGGCTTATGGCTGTAATGCCAGCTACTTGGGAGGCTGAGGCAGGAGAATCGCTTGAACCCAGGAGGCGGAGGTTGCAGTGAGCCGAGATCTCGCCACTGCACTCCAGCCTGGGCAACAAGAGCAAAACTCTTGTCTCAAAAAAAAAAAAAAAAAAAAAAAAAATTCCTATTTATCTCAAAAGACCCAATTTTGGAATTTAGTGACTGACCAGATACTTTGAACTCTTGTTAAGTAGATCTAGTAACAACTTTTAGAGCAACTGGGATGGGCCAGGGGTGGAATGATATGG
This sequence comes from Gorilla gorilla gorilla, assembly GCF_029281585.2. Lineage (NCBI taxonomy): Eukaryota > Metazoa > Chordata > Mammalia > Primates > Hominidae > Gorilla > Gorilla gorilla. The sequence goes on along the minus strand of NC_073234.2, from coordinate 58,813,261 downwards.
TTTGGCTCTGTGTCCCCATCCAAATCTCATCTTGAATTGTCATCCCCACCTGTGGAGGGAGGGAAATGATTGGATTATGGGGCCGGTTCCCCCACTCTGTTCTCGTGATAGTGAATTCTCACGAGATCTGTTGGTTTTATAAGGGGGCTCTTCCCCCTTTGTCTCCTTCACAGGGTCTCTCCACCTGCTGCCATGTAAGACGTGTTTGCTTCCCCTTCTGCCATGATTGATTGTGTTTCCTAAGGCCTCCCTCCCCAGCCATGTGGAATTGGGTCAGTTAAACCTCTTTCCTTTATAAATTACCCAGTCTCGGCAGTTCTTTGTAGTAATGTGAGAATAGACTAAGTCGGCAACTATAGGCTTTATTTTCTTGCCAATTCTTTACAGAACTGTAAGGCAGTTGCTTCTTTCTTCCGTTGTAGTCTTCTGTTATTGCTACAAACTGGGATTAATTTTTAAGCTTGAAAGTTACATTATTGCCGGATGCAGTGGCTCATGCCTGTAATCCCCTGCACTTTGGGAGGCTGAGGCAGGTGGATCACCTGAAGGTCAGGAGTTCGAGACCAGCCTGGCCAACTTGGTGAAACACCGTCTCTACTAAAAATATAAAAAATTAGCCGAGCATGGTGGCAGGCACCTGTCATCTCAGCTACTCGGGAGGCTGAGACAGAATTGCTTGAACCCAGGAGGCAGAGGTTGCAGTGAACTGAGATTGCGCCGTTGCACTCCAGCCTGGGCAACAAGAGCGAAACTCCATCTCAAAAAAAAAAAAAAAAAAAAAGGAAAAGAAAGTTACATTATTATATTATTATTGTGAATAAATATCTCTGCATTTCCTTAAGGCTTTGGCAGGCTATGTAACCCCTATCTTTTAAGAATGTACTTGAAAAGTGAGGGCAGTACCTTCACCTTATACCTGCATTTCTCCAGGCTAAGTATCACCTGTTTACTATTTATTATCCATCCTTTATAAGCAACATATTGCAACAGTCTTTTCTAAAAGGATGCCCACTTGTGGCAGCACAGGTTCTGAAAATTTCTTCAAAATCAAGAAATCTGCTAATACATTGAGAGGTTGTGATGGAACAAACACTCTCATTTACATTACATTAATGTAAATCAGGAGAATTTCTTTTGGAGGAAAATTGGCAATATCCATCAGTCTTAAATACATAACCTTTGTCCCAGTAACTACGCTGCTCCCGATTTATATGCACATGTGCCAGTGTAGCATAATGTATGAGGAAAGTCAACTCCATCATTAGGAGTAGGCTATTAAGCAGTCACTGAAAGAATGGGTAGACCTATATGCACTAACGTGAAATGTCCACATACAAAGGGAAAAAAGCAAGTCACAGCACATATAGGTCACTACCACTTTTAAAAGACACATTTATACGAATGTGCTTTGAATGTCTGAAGGAGACACTAGAACTGGGTAAGGGCGGTTACTTCTGGGGAGAGGACCTGGGGGACTGGGATGAAGAATGGAAAGGAGATGCTGTCTCTGACTTTTGCCCTATTTGAATTTTTTTGTGATGTATATGCACTTCCTTTTCATTGCTGATGGTTTTTTAAAGGCATCAGACCAGAGAATGTAGGTTACTGAGTGAAGAACTCTCTCACCATTGGTGCTTTTCTGAAGGGAATCTGTGTAGCCCAGATACAAATCCTTGTGTGGGACGGCTGTCCACCTACTACTCGCTGGTTTACCCGTTGGACTTGTGTCTGTCCTCCCTAAGGCCAAATTTTCCCCACTCCAGTCTATATGGAAAAAATAAGCCTCTGTGTCTGAAGCCCTATTTCTGGCCTACAAGTGGGGCGTGTGGACACATGAGACAAACGGAGGTCTGTTAATGGTAGAGCAACTGCAAAATAAATCATGCCTGAACACAGGCACAAAATGGAAGTTATCTGGATACATTGCAAAGATTTATATTCAGAAAGGTAGTTTTGTCATTTATTAAGCATTTATTAGATGCCTCCCTGAAGGTCCTGGATGCCACTAGAACCTTTAGTTAGGACTGAGATGTATATGCAAGAGTGGCACATAGCAAAATATCTGCTCATTAGTTCAGATCCAACGTAAGTTTTCCTTGAACCAGAACCTCATATTAACCTGAAGTACTCAATGGCACAGCATCCTCTAATTTAAAGAAAGATTTTAAAACAAAAACATAACCAGAAGACCCAGTTTTCAAAATTGCTGTTAAAGGCCAACAAATTAGTGGGAGGGAAGGAATAAAAAGGAATAACCTCTCTTAAAATAACAAATCTACAAAGTCCTCTGCCACAAAAGCAGATCTTTGTCATTTCCCATGAGATAATCATCACCTTGCTGAAAATGAGAAAGGCACCCCCCACAGGCAGGGGGAAAAAACCCACTCGCTGAAACAGCTTCTACTTGTTTTTACCATATATTCCAGGGGTTATGTGTGTGGAGGGGTTGTTTTTACATTTATACAGTTTACATTGCTTGACCCATAAATAACACTTGTAAGATTAATAGGGCCATAGTTTTAAAGAGTATTTACATAGCCCCACCATGCATACAGAGCCTTTTTTAATATTGGAAAAAAAAATCAAAAAAAGTTGAATTTTCCATCACTAGGCAATGTAAATTTGACCATCTACATTTATAAACCCTGACTAAAATATAAGCAATCAGTTCATCCATAAATTCTGGTTCCCTAGCAAATCTAGCACTGCAGCGTAACAAACGGCTTACAATTCAGGGATATAAAAATATCAGCTTTAAAATCTGAACTGTACAGTATATACATTAATATTTGCACCGTTAAATTAGGAATACACTTAAGTCTATGAAATACTAAGTTATAAATAGCAATGTTTTTTGTGTTTTTTTTTCAATCTGTAGCTGGCGCTGATACAATACAATGTTTACCTGGCCAAAGAGGGTTCGAGGGGACAAGCTGGCCTCACAATAAGATGCACAGTGTTAGCTAGGTCATCGTGACGAGCATGCCTCACACCAAGACGGACTATCAAGACCTGAGCCGACCTGACTTACATAAATGACAAACACTATTGCTTTACAAAGGTGGCTGGAGTTCTCCATCTTCTAAAATCAACATCCAATCCCCTTGAGTCAGCATCTTGAGTATTCCCTTGAGGACTGGAAAACCAAAGCAGCTACATCAATCTGTAACGCACCCGCACCCGACAGGCACAAGATGTCACGTCCACCTGGCACCGTCCAAAGAGGGTAAATTGGAGAAATCACACCTTTCAAATGTTAATCTGACACTGTAAACAGCAGTTGAGTTCTCATTTACATGGGCAAAGAAAGCACTTTAAACTATTTTCACAACTTTCCTATGGAAGAAAAGGATACGATTCAGATGGTTAATGGCTAAGTTTTAAACAAATGCTCTGCATCACTACTTGGTTAAGAAATAATACAATTTTTGCCCTTGTGTCCCTTTTTCTTCTTGGATTTTGTTGTCCTCTGACCAAACTGAGGGGTGGGAAGTGCAGATGGTGGACTAGAAAGGTCATCTGTATAGTAGGCAAATCTCTGTGGCCGGGGTTGAGGGATTGGTTGTCCAAGAAAATATCCTTCTTCTTCCGAGTCGGAAGAGGAGGAGGAGGAAGAACACCAGGAATCATCATCCTCGCCGTAGAGTCCCAGAAACCGATTCATTCCTGGGTTCTGCAGGCCATAATCGGAAGTGGCATGGGTGTACTGTCCGTAGAGATCAGCATTCTGGATGTATGCTTGGATCTCCCGGGCACTTTTATTCTGTATAAATTTCTCATAGTTGTCGGGGGTGTACAGCCGCAGTCTGTCCTTGGGAGAGTATTTTCTTTCTGTAACAAGATTCAGGGCATTGTCGGAGCGGGACTTTCTACTTCTCCTGCGGCGGTGGTGATGAGACCTGGATCCCCTCTCTTCAAAATTGTAGACGCGTCTCCGAGTCCTTTCACTCATCGGAGGCTGCCGGATTTCAATGTCATAGTTCCCATTGTCAATGACATCATCGGAAAACTTGACCTGCTGGGGTCTGGATTGAGACTTGGACCTTCTGAGCACTGGCAGATGTACTGGTTTCTCTTCAGGCAGGATTTTCTCTGGACACAACTCTGAACTTAGACTCTTTAAGGACTCTGCACTCCTGTGCAGCATGGAAGAGTTCAAAGTTCCCATATTGCTCATCTTCTCACAATCTTCTGTTTCCATCTCCTCAAAATTTTGCAGAGAATACAATGATGGCCTTGGCTTGCTTTCTCCATCCACCGAAGCCCCTAGAAGAGAGGCCAAAACAAGATGTGCTTCTCAATCATCCTAATAGTCGACAGTACTTAAAAGTAAGCTACTGAAAGGAAATATTTCAAAGAAAATTTCCAATCTCAATATTTGATTAAAACCCATAGGGAAAGCCAACATGTATCTATGCCGATTGAGAAGTGGTATAAATGCAGTTATTGTTATAAGGGGTGGGCACAGCCTTTTTTGTTTTTTGTTTGTTTGTTTGTTTTGAGACAGAGTTTTGCTCTTGTTGCCTGGGCTGGAGTGCGATGGCACTATCTCGGCACACCACAACCTCCGCCACCCGGGTTCAAGCAGTTTTCCTGCCTCAACCTCCTGAGTAGCTGGGATTACAGGCATGTGCCACCACACCTGGCTACTTTTGTATTTTTAGTAAAGACGGGGTTTCTCCATGTTGGTCAGGCTGGTCTCGAACTCCCGACCTCAGGTGATCCACCCACCTCGGCCTCCCACAGTGCTGGGTTTACAGGTATGAGCCACTGCACCTGGCCTGGGGCACAGGTTCTCTTATAAGCCTGGAGTCAAAGATTAGTTACGTAGTTACGGCACATGGCATGAGCAGCAAAACTTTAAGAGCTCTTCACAGCAGCCTGTTCATTCATTAACATAAGATGTAGAAGCTTCTGCTCCTCAATTCATTAAAGCCACACTGCTTCATTTGGACATCTTTCAAATCAGTCCCTCCTTGGTCTCCATCATGAGCTAGTCTTCCTCATCTTATACTGAGACTAGTGGTCAGCAAACTACAGCTCAACAGCTTGTTTGTGTATCAAGTTTTATTGGAACAGCCACATCTATTTGTTTACATATTGTTTATAGCTGCTTTCTACAGTGGCAGAGCTAAGTAGTCACACCAGAGACCGTAGGCCTAAAAAGGGCTATTGAGCCCATTATGGAAGAGGTTTGGCTCAACCCCTGACCTAGATCTTCATCCAGTCTTTTCTGCCTTCAACGTGTAAAATATGCCACTTCCAGATTAATCTTCTATTGAAACATTTAAGAAAACAGATATTGATCTCTTTTGATATAATAGGGCCCAGGCATGTTAAGATAAATACATATAGCCCTATAGACAAAGTGATACTGTTGTCAACTGGAGACTACATAACTTCGTACTTATTTTTTTTTGAGATGGAGTCTCGCTCTGTCGCCCAGGCTGGAGTGCAGTGGCACCATCTCGGCTCACTGCAAGCTCCGCCTCCCGGGTTCACGCCATTCTCCTGCCTCAGCCCCGCCGAGTAGCTGGGACTACAGGCGCCCGCCACCACGCCAGGCTAATTTTTTGTATTTTTAGTAAAGAGGGGGTTTCATCATGTTAGCCAGGATGGTCTCGATCTCCTGACCTCGTGATCCACCCGCCTCGGCCTCCCAAAGTGCTGGGATTACAGGTGTGAGCCACCGCGCCCGGCCCTATATAACTTCATACTTTTTAAAGGGGGCCTATTTTTCAGCTTATTATTGTCAAGGAATGTCACCCCCTAACACTTAAATGTGTACCAAATTATGTTTAATTCTTTTATTTATTTTTTTTGAGACAGAGTCTTGCTCTGTCACTCAGGCTGGAGTGCAGTGGTACGATCTTGGCTCACTGCAACCTCCGCCTCTCAGGTTCAAGTGATTCTCCTGCCTCAGCCTCCCGAGTAGCTGAAATTACAGGCACATGCCACCATGCCTGGCTAATTTTTGTATTTTTAGTTAGAGACAGGGTTTTGCCATGTTGGCCAGGCTGGTCTCGAACTCCTGACTTCAGGTGATCCACCTACTTTGGGCCTCCCAAAGTGCTGGGACTGCAGGTGTGAGCTACCGCACCTGGCCAAATTATGTCTATTTCTGATATTAAATTTAAAACTCCTAGCACTGGGCCTGGCAGACAAAAGGTGCTTACTCAGTCTCACCCACCATTCTTCCTCAACTCCCCTTTATTGCCGGCCTTATCTTTGACAAGTCCACAGAAGCCTCGGGGGTAGCTTTGCCGTACCCTTCCTTGTCACTGCAGTGTCTGGCACAAGTTATTCCTGGCAGGAAGCAGCTACTAAGCCTTTCCTGTCTACATTACAGAAGCATTACCTTCATCAAAGGGCTGGATGTCAGTAGTTTGACTATAAAACTAGCCATGCAACAGCAACATTTCTATAATCCAAAGACTTGTTGCAAATAATTTGCATAATGTCCTAGGTTCTAGGCCTAATCTTGCCTTTAGAACCTACGTAATGTTTGGCATTTAGCCTTTTGGTAATTCAAGTTTCCTCATGTGTGAAATGCAATCATATCATCCACTCTATACAGCTCAGGGTCATTTTAAAGATAAAGTGTGGATAACTGGTATGACTGTGCTTTGAAAACATTAAAGTAGGCCAGGGGCAGTGGCTCACACCTGTAATCCCAGCACTTTGGGAGGCCAAGGCAGGTGGATCACCTGAGGTCAGGAGTTTTAGACCAGCCTGTCTCACAAAAATTAGCTGGGCGTGGTGGCAGGCGCCTGTAATCCCAGCTACTCATGAGGCTGAGGCAGGAGAATCGCTTAAACTCAGGAACCTGAGAGGCAGAGGTTATAGTGAGCTGATATCGCGTCATTGCACCCCAACCTGGGCGACAAGAGTGAAACTCCATCTCAAAACAAAACAAAAAACTAGGAAAAAAAAAAGAAAACATTAAAATAATATTTTAGAATCTAAATAAAAAGTATTCAGCTGTTTTTGAGCTACTGTCACAGGGAAATTCAGGAAGATGTTTAAAAAAAAAAAAGAGCTTGTGGCCAGGCATGGTGGCTCATGCCTATAATCCCAGCACTTTGGGAGGCTGAGGCGGGTGGATCACCTGAGGCCAGGAGTTTGAGACCAGCCTGGCCAATATGGCGAAACCCCATCTCTACTAAAAATACAAAAATTAGCCAGGTGTGGTGGTATGCACCTGTAATCCCAGCTACTGGGGAGGCAGAGGCAGAAGAATCACTTGAACCCGGGAGATGGAGGTTGCAGTGAGGTTAGACTGCGCCATTGCACTCCATCCTGGGCGACGAGCGAAACTCCACCTCAAAAAAAAAAGAGCTTGTAAAGCGTGTGGGCCAATTTTGGTATCTTAGAATCCATACAGAATAATTCAAGCATACAATATCTTTCAGACACAATCCAGTTGTACACTCCTTCCTCCAATTTCCTTCTCTTCAAAACAGGGTAATAAAACCTATCCCTAGAGACTGCACTGTAAATATATTTTATGCACATGCACTCACCTCACACACGTGTTTGTTTTGCTAGTGTTTGGTATTTAAGTGAGGTTCCTTCCTTCCCTTGATCCATGGTTTTGAATAACACACAACTCCTACTCATGCTGAATTGCAATTTTTTTTTTTTTTGAGATGGAGTCTTGCTCTGTTGCCCAGGCTGGAGTGCAGTGGCACAATCTTGGCTCACTACAACCTCTGCCTCCTGGGTTCAAGCAATTCTCTTGCCTCAGCCTCCCGAGTAGCTGGGATTACAGGCCCACGCCCAGCTAATTTTTGTATTTTTAGTAGAGCCGCGGTTTCGCCATGTCAGCTGGGCTGGTCTCGAACTCCTGACCTCAAATGATCTGCCCACCTCAGCCTCCCATAGTGCTGGAATTATAGGCATGAGCCACTGCGCCTGGCTTGAAGTGCAATTTTTTGAATACACTTTTTAGTAGCTCCTTTTTTCAAATACCCCATAATCCCTAGATTACGTACCTGTGATATTGGACAATGCCAAAGAATCCATCGAATCCCGAACACTTTGCTCTGGTTTCAGGTCTGACAGACACTCCAGGGAATCTTCATACCACTGTGTTTCATCATGATTATACCCTGAAGCCCCATGGTCCAGTTCCAATTCCTGAAGCCTTCTACTGCTTGCAGGGCCTGGGTGGCTGCCATAAGCAGAATCACCCAGTCCATCTTGTGACTGTGCCCAGTACATATCAGACTGGTATTTTTTACTTGCAAGGCTCTGGTTATTTTGCTTTAACTCAGTCTTATTTTTAACCATGTTATCAGATATCCAGTGCTCACTGGCTCGAATATCCATCTCATTGGGCTGTGGCTGAAAGAGGCTTTTATCACCAAACTTGAGGAGGAGCTGCGTCATATAATCTTCATGATCAGCCCATTCTTCAGGGTCTTCTGGAGTTTCATGCTCTACTCTGCCTTTCCAAAATTCTTCACTGGCAAAACTTGTTCCTTGTCTGGAGAGACTCAGATCATCCAATTTTCGAGAAAGGGTGTCATCAGCATTGCCTGAGAGGCCAGGAAACTTGTAGTTCAGAGCAGGCGATAAGAGGAGAGACTGTCTACACTGATCTGCTGACCGGCTGCTCTTGCCCATTCGGACACTTCTTCGGGAGTCTCTTGATCGAGCTGACTGAAATGCAGAGTCGGAAGAATCAGAGGCATGGACGTCTTCACCAAGACTGCACGTTTTTGAGCAGTAAATCTGACCCTGTTTGGGAAGGAAGGGACATCCCAACAAAGAGGCTTTACACTGGGCACAAGAAAAGCAGGCTTCTGTGGCGTGCCAGTGCTGCCCGTCATAGGTCATCTGTGCATGGTCCACACCTGTTTTGAAAAGGACAGAATAAATAACAGGTTATGGTTTAATGCCTGAAACAAGGTATAAGGAAGAAATGAAGAAAATAAATAAAGATTATGGGTATGGGGGAGCTGTGTGGGTGACACAGATATAATTAATCCTCATTCTTTGTGGATTCTGTATTTGTGAATGTGCCTACTCATAAAAATTTATTCACAACTCCCAAACTAATATTCGCAACACTTTCATGGTCATTTGCAGATGTGCAGAGTGGTAAAAATATGAACTGAACCAACATGCACTGATCCAGGAGATGCTCAGCTTTTTGTTTCAGCTCTCATATTGTAGACAAGTGTCCTATTCCTGGTCTATCTACTGCCGCATTTTCTGCATTTTTGTGCTCTTTGTTGGTGAGTTTACTGTTTAAAATGGCCCCCAAGTGTAATGCTGATAATGCTGAAATGCTGTCATGTTGCTAAGGGCAAGAAGGCTGTGATGTGCCTTACAGAGAAAAGACATGTATTACATAAGCTCCTAATCTTGAGTACGGTACTACTGGCTGTGAGTTCAATATTAATGCATCAACAATGTACATTCAATAAGGCAGTGGCTTTAAGCAAAAACACACGAGAAACAAGGTTATGTATTGATGGGTTGATGAAACTGCTGTGACCAGAGGCTCACAGGAACCTAACCCTGTATTCCCCCACGAGCAATGGTTCAGTGTTCACTAATCCAGTGTTTGCAGTAACTTCACAGAACACAACTACTGCAAGTAACAAGAATCAACTCTCTGTTCATTTGTCAAAGCTCATCAGCTGGAACATTTAAGATCTGTACATTTCATTGTATGTAAATTATATCTCAACTTTAAAAAACAGAAAAAGAAAAAATAAGACTGGATAATCCAAGACAGACTAATGGCTAGGTGACAGGGCAGACGGGCTGGCTGTGGACTTACCAATATGTTCCCCACAGGTTTCACAGTACTCCGCATAGAGAGACTCAAAACAGCCACAGCAGAACGGGCGGCCATCCTTCATGATATACCTCTGTCCTCCCAGGACCGTTTCACACTCAAGGCAGCAGAAGTGTTTCATGTGCCAATGGCGACCCTCAGCTTCTGTGCACTCATCAGCAAAAATTATCTTCAAGAAGAAATGTGAAACCAGAGAATGAAAGAAAATCATTAGGAACTATTTTAAAGGCCAAGTAACTGCATGTTTTCTGGGCAATGGACAGACACTGGCTCTTAAAAAAATCAGATAGCTAACCTTGTTTCTTAGAGTCACAAGCTTAAATCTAACTTGATTTAGCTACAAACTAGAGCATAAATTGACAGTGCTGAGAAAACAAACTAAATAATAAATGCTTGCTTCGACTTTAAAAAAACAGAATTCTACATTGGAGGTAATTCATTTGGTCATATTTTTGCTCCCCAATAACATTTCCTTGGCATAATCTGGCAAAGAACACATTAACACGGAAATAATTTAGTGAAATAATTTGGTGTTTTAGTAGAAAGAAAACTCATAAAAATGTCTGTGGACTCAACATAGTTATAGCTACACAGATGCTGGAATTGAGTGAACAGCATTTGTGTTGATAATGCTTTATTTGACCTGGTGGCCATCTCCAGATTAAGGACTCTTTATTTTTTTGAGACAGGGTCTCACTTGTAGCCCAGGCTGAAGCACAGTGGCACAATCATAGCTCACTGCAGCCTCAAACTCCTGGGCTTGAGCGATCCTCCCACCTCTGCCTCCTGAGTAGCTGGGACCACAAGGGCACAACCACCATGCCCAGCTAATTTGAAAAACATTTTGGGACAGAGATGGGGTCTCACCATGGGGTCTAGTCTGGTTCTTTTTTTATTTTTATTTTTATTTTTATTTTTTTGAGACAGAGTCTCGCTCTGTCACCACGCTGGAGTGCAATGGCGTGACCTCGGCTCACTGCAACCTCCGCCTCCTGGGGTTCAAGCAATTCTCCTGCCTCAGCCTCCTGAGTAGCTGGGACTAAAGGTGCATGCCACCATGCCCAGCTAATTTTTGTATTTTTAGTAGAGACGGGGTTTCACCATGTTTGCCAGTATGGTCTCTATCTCTTGACCTCGTGATCTGCCCATCTCGGCCTCCCAAAGTGTTGGATTACAGGCGTGAGCCACCGAGCCCGGCAGGTTCTTTCATTTTTTTATATTTTTGGTTTCCAAAATATGTTCAGCGGAGCATGGTGGCTCACCCTGGTATTCCCAGCACTTTGGGAGGCTGAGGGAGGCGAATCTCTTGGGGTCAGGAATTTGAGAACAGCCTGGCCAACATGGTGAAGCCTGCCTCTACTAAAAATACAAAAAAAAAAAATTAGCTGGGCGTGGTGGCGGGCACCTGCAATCCCAGCTACTCGGGGGGCTGAGGTGCGAGAATCACTTGAACACGGGGGGCGGAGGTTGCAGTGAGCCAAGATTGCACCACGGCACTCCAGCCTGGGCAACAGAGAGCAACTCCATCTCAAAAAAATAAATCAAAACAAAGCAAAAACAAAAATATGTTCAAATAGGACATTGTTGAAAAAAATGTATAAAATAAATGAATGTATAAAAATAAAAACAAAGTTTATTGTCATAGATTGAAGGAGACTAAGAAGATACAACGAGTAAATGCAATGAAGCACCCTGGATTGATCTTGGATAAGAAAAGGAACATCTGTTAAAAAACTGGGAAAATCTAAACAAAGACTATGGTTTAGTTAATGGTATTACACTGATGATAATTTCTTAGTTTTGATACATATATTATGGTTATGTAAGATGTTAGTGTCAGGGGAAGCTGGGAGAAGGGCATGCAGGATCTCTCTGTAATAGCTTTGCAACTCTTCTGTAAATCTAAAATTATTTTAAAATAAAAAGCTAAAGGGAAAAAATTTTTCCTTTCAAGCCATCATCCATTCCCACCTTCCCCGAGGGTAACTACTATTAATTTGGTATTTGTCTTTCCATACCTTTTCTGAGTATAAACAAATACATATATCATATTGTTTTTTAAATTCTTAACAAAAATGAGACCATCTACTACATGCTCTTCTGCAACTTGTATTTTCTCACAACCCACTGAAGACATAATACTTATCAAAGTACAAAGACATCTGCTTCCCTTTCTATCAGGAAGGTGAAAAATTAATTGCGGTTTTGACCATTATGGCAAAAAACCGCAATTACTTTTGCACCAACCAAATATAGATTATTTCATTGTATGAATGTACAGGATTATCTTTAAAACATGCACACAGAACAAAATCCAGGAAATTTTAATATTTTGCTTAGATGTAAACAGTGGAATATTGGCTTAATCTAACCTTATTTTTCCCACTGTGAAAGGATGAACTTTTTTTTACCTCGTCACATGCTGAGCACCGTGGTTTGAGCAGTTCTGCATGGTGCCTGCCACAGTGAATTTTTCCATCCTGATAAAAATAGATGAGGTCGACCAGCAGCTCATTGCATGTGAAACAGACAAAACAGGATGGGTGCCAGCACACACCAGGGCCCGCGCGGGAGGCGAACACTGCAACTTCACCTCCATTTATCTTCAAACCACACTACAAACAAATGGGTTTGAATGTAAAAGGATCATTTTTTAAAGACAGGATTCTCAGGCTTTCCTACTTTAGGATAAATCTCGAATTTGTCAGGAATGTGTTTATTTTTGCTACCTCTGTTAGTGATTAAGTAGCTCTTTAATGCTGGATTACTGGTGATTCTCCACCGTAAGGCACGTGTCTCAGACATACTACAACTATTTCTAAGGATGGTGTAATCTGATTCACACAAATAGTGGTTTTCCTGTGCCAGCCTCCTACTGGATACATTTCCTACTCTGAGAACTGCCAGCAAAGATCTGAATGTCTTCATTATGTTTCTGCATCTTTTGAATACGAGATGTATCCTAGCACCTACCTCCATGCCAGGATCCTACCAAAGGCAGGATTTCACCCAATGTTTGCATAAGGGTGATTGACTCCTGCTGTCATACACAGCAGTGTAGCTAGTTACAAATATGAAACATGAATTGCTATTTAATAAAAAGCTAGGCTGTCTTTCTCTCATTTTCTGGAGGCTTTCAGGACCCACACCTCTGCTAGTCCAGTCACCTACCCCCGACTGTCCACCCCATCCACATCACTGCCACAAGCTACGCATCAGAGAAGGGGCTGCTCACCTGCTCACACACAGCATGCATGACTGCTCTGGACAGAAGCTTAATTGTTCCTCTTCCCAGTGCTTCTTTCTTCCGCTGAGCACTGAACACCTGCAACTCTTTTTTCTCCTCTTCACTCAAAGACTGGCAATACCGCACCTTCACAGAAAGCAAAACAGAAACACCACACTGAGTGCACAGTCTTTCTCACCAGTTCTCTACTTCCAGAGTTAGGGTTTCAGGGAATAACACAGTAAGTTTAGCTCGCCTGTGTCACACCCCCACGATTTTAAAACGACACCATATCTGAATTTTACAGCCTCTCTAGAAAAAGGGAAATGCAATGTGAAGGAATAGTCTTTTTTTTTTTTAATAAGAAATGTTTAATTGAAAACCCTTATCAACACAGACATTAAAAAATATATATAGGACATTAACCTTTCCACAAAAGGTTTAAACTTGTTAACTGCCACTTTTACTCTCCATTTTACATGCACTCAACCCAACTGCAGGCCTGAGTGACCATAAAGCATTCACTCTGGATGCAGGGGCAGGGAAATCTCAGGAATTTGTAGGTTCCTGATCATTGGTGGGTGGCTGCAAACACTATAAAAACCAACTTGTGTTAAGTTTATTACACTGATACTCTTTTCTCTCTTTCTCTCAAAGAATGGAAAGCTGTATTCTCTGGCCAAATTTTAACTAAAGAAAGGCAAAAGGGAGCCCTCGCCAGTGAGGAGTTGGGGTTTATAAGCAGCATCTCAATGCTTCTCATGCATTTTTTCTTCTTTTTTCTAATTAGCCTTCTTCCTGCTATTTTACCTCATTGTCATGTGGTGGTAACTGGTACAAAAGCTGTTTAATCCGATGCTTCTCTCCGGGGCTGTTAACGTAAGGAACTTTTTCCTCTGGTAAGCAAGCAAAATAGAGCTGGATCTGCAAAAGAGACAGTGAGAATGGCATCAACATACAGAACTGAGCATCTCAGCTCACTTAATCTTTAAAAGTTACCTTTCCCTAGGTACAGGGTTTGGCCTCTTGTAGCTAATGAGAAGACCAGCTGAGCCAACTCAGCAGAACTGCAAACCTTCAGATAACTAGCACCCAGCTGCTAAATTGCTCTTCAGGAATGTAATTTGTAGTGACAATTAGGGACATCATAAATTATGCACCATAAAATATGCACATTTAAGACCACTCTTCCGGGTGGTGTGGCTCACGCCTGTAATCCCAGCACTCTGGGAGGCTGAGGCTGGTGGATCACCTGAGGTCAGGAGTTCGAGACCAGCCTGACCAACACGGTGAAACCCTGTCTCTACTAAAACTACAAAAATTAGCTGGGCGTGGTGGTGCATGCCTGTAATCCTAGCTACTCGGGAGGCTGAGGCAGGAGAATCGCTTGAACCCGGGAGGCAGAGGTTGCAGTCACCCAAGATCGCGCCACTGCACTCCAGCCTAAGTGACAGAGCAAGAATCCGTCTCAAAAAAAAAAAAAAAAAAAAAAAAAGACTACTCTTCCTCAGCCAGTCTTCCAAGGGGTCAGACAAGAGATCAGCAAGAGAGAGAGTCCTGGGTGAATCCTGCAAATTACTACACAGACTGTGTGAAATGGTCCAAAATCCAGCCACTACACGAACACATTTAATTTGCTCTCTGAATTTTACACATCACAAAGACAAAGGCTGTTTTGCTAAATGTTGTAAACCCTTCTTTACCAGGTTCTCTCAAACATCAGCTTTCTTTGCTTCCATGAGTGCTATTTTCTGAATACCTGAAGTCAGCCTCCCCAGGGAAACTGGAGAGAAGCCACATTGAGCTGTACTTTGCTCACTCTGAAAGGAAAACTTAATTTCTGCTTGTTTGTTTTTCTGATGTCTTTAAAGGAACATCCCTTAATGAGTACTGCAAAGGATACTGCAGAGCTGAGAAGGAATAAATGAAAAAAAAGACAGGAGACAGGAATTTAGGGCCTGTCTACTTCAATACCTTAGTACCATACAAAACCTACCCACTCTAAGATGTAAGAAGGGATT
Source organism: Gorilla gorilla gorilla (assembly GCF_029281585.2). Lineage (NCBI taxonomy): Eukaryota > Metazoa > Chordata > Mammalia > Primates > Hominidae > Gorilla > Gorilla gorilla. The sequence continues at coordinate 58,798,203 of NC_073234.2, read as the reverse complement.
CTCTCTAAGTAGTTTGTCAAAATATTGCTTTTCTAACTGCTTCACCAGCACTCCACCCTCTCCCCATTCTATCAGCTCTAGAAGCTTTTTACAGTTATAAACACTTACTGAATATCAGCTACATGCGTGCCAGGTATTGTGCTATGCCATGGATAAATAAGGATACCCTATTCTCATAAAACGTCCCACCCTACAGGAAACAGAACCCTAACATCAGAAGCAAAGCAACCACATACCCCACTGTCAACTTTATTTTCAAATGATGCCTCTGCTCTTTTAATAATATCACCAGTGATTTTCAACAAGTTAATCATTGTAAAGATATTGGGAAAATTAAATAGGCATATGGAATGTTCTCATCTTCCCTAAAATAACAATACAAACAAAGCATAAAATTAGCTCTTTAATTTTTTTTCCAATCCCTGTGGTGTAAGTGACAGACTCTTTTATATGCAAAGTTATCAAAGGTCAAACGCCTAAGCAGTAACACTTCAGAGGGTTTCTGATAGCTCACTATCTCGCTTCCAAAGCAAAAGCATTGCTGAGAACTGGCATGGAAACTTTTCTCTTTTCTTTTATTGCCTTTTTGTTGTCACAGAAGTTTTTTAAAAGGGAAATTCCTCTCACTCTCAAGAGGGATTCATCTGAAATACACATAACCAATGCATATGTATACTCTGGATTTCATTCATTAGAGCAAAAATGGGATCCTTATGAGGCTTCTGGAACCATGGGTACGACGAGATTGGAAACTTCCATTGAGAAACTAAATATGACCTTCAAAAGTAAAACTTCAAAGCCATACAAAGAAGAATAAGGACTGAGGAGGGTGGTATTCCAGCATCTCAGTGATGTTCTATCCATTTACAAAATAATGTTCTAAAGTCTGAACTCACACTGAAAAACAAAGAGTAAATATAGGACGATGAAGTTCCTACCTGCTCTGGTCTCAGGCCCGGGGGGACCCAGGCGTACTCCTCCAATGCACAGCCAGAGTCATCATCTGATGTGGAACTTCTCTGACAGCCAAAGGCCAGTTTGCTCATCTTGGGCTCCATCTCCAAAGGCATAAAGTTTAAAGCCTAGTTTCTCAGTCACAGGACATCAAACAATTGCTGCTGTGGACAATATAAGAAAAAACAAAGACATCTAAAACCTGAATGCATTTCTCTTACCCCCGACCCAGAGCTTTTATTGAATGCTGTTAACAGACAGCTGGGCCCAGAGAAAGTCACCAAATTACTACTGTCACCACCCCCAGGCCCCAGGCCCCCTGAAATTTAAAATTTAGAGCTATATAATTTGGTAGTAGTCCCTTTGCCAGCTCAGAATTTCAGAACATGCCACCAAAGCTAGTTTATTTCCAGGAGCCTTTAAAAGGTGCCTCTCTACAGTCAATTCCTTAGAAAAGTTCTCAAGAAAGTTGATGTGTTGACTTTCTAACTTGCCCACAAATCCTTGTGACATACTGTAAGTTGTAGAAAGAAGTGTCGGGGTCAGGCCACCTGCCTTGCCCACTACTATGCCCCAGGAAAAATGGCTCAAGACCCCACTCGGCACCCCCGTATTTCCTAAGCAATTTTTCCAACTGAGGCAGTGCTGCCTCCTGAGAGTGGGTCCACTCAGCCAAACTGCTTAGGTTTCAGATTTCTAATTATGTTTTGTAAGACACTAAACTGAGTTTACACACAAAATAGAAATAGCACAGTTAAATCCTTATACTGCACATTAAATCCTCAAGTCTTTACTAAGGGCTAAAGTCAGTCAGACATTCATCAATGAGTTCCTTCAACAAACAGTCACTGAATACAGTACTATGTGAAAATAAAATCCAGCTTGGTGACTGTTAATGTTTAATTGCATCATAAGCAGGCATTCGCTGAAAAGTTATGCAGTCAGTGCCTAGTATGTGTGAAATGTCATCAGCCTGCTATGGGCAGAGTAAAATGTAAATCCTCCTCTGAATAAAAAGCCTCCTTGGATGAAGGGCTATAAAAGTGTCAAGACAACATTCCCTGTCCTAGAACCCAGGAACTTTGCTATCACCATTTATGTTCTTTGTATCTTCTGATTATTAAAATCATCCCTCATCCCAGGGCACAAAGAAAAAAATAATAATAGCAGAACTTTCAGAACCAGATGGAGAGATGGAGCTTTTTTATACCTGGGCCTTTCACCCACAAAAAAATGATGTAAAGAAAGAAAATTATAGATAATTATCCCGACCCAATGATTTTGGAGAAAACAAGGTTCAGGAAAGTCAAGAGACTTGTCCAAGGTCATATGGCTAAAAGCCAGAGTCTAGTCACACATACACACTGACATGTCAGACTTCCAAAAATTCTTCTGCCTCAATGAACATTCTTCCGTCTCAGGAAGGATGTCAAAAAAAAAAAAAAAAAAGGTCTCATTTGCTTAAACAAGTGGAAAAGGCAGTGAAAACCCATACACTTTCAGCCTGAGACTAAGTCATTTTTCAGCGACTATCTCAATTCAACTCTAAATACTGAGTGTTGGAAAATACTACCTATTAAAACCTTTGATTATTGGCCGGGCGTGGTAGCTCACACCTGTAATCCCAGCACTTTGGGAGGCTGAGGCAGATGGATCACAAGGTCAGGAGTTTGAGCTCAGCCTGGCCAACATGGTGAAACCCCGTCTCTACTAAAAACACAAAAATTAGCCAGGCGTGGTGGTGGGTGCCTGTAATCCCAGCTACTCGGGAGGCTGAGGCAGGAGAATCGCTTGAAACCGAGAGGCAGAGGTTGCAGTGAGCTGAGATTGCACCCCTGGACTCCAGGCTGGGCGACAGAGCGAGACTCTGTCTCGAAAAAAATAAAATAAAACTTGATTAAAATTTATGGTTTTTCTTTTATAAATGATAGGACATTGAGAAAATTAACATTGTAACAGTTCACAAATGAAGGGCAAGCACCTCATGGCTACAATCTTTATTAGCAGTAGGAGCAATGCCACACATATATTATTCCAACTAATAAATTTAACTTTCATTCACCCTGAACAAGAAGTGAAGATGACCTCATTTCCTACACTACCATTGGGAGGTTATGACCTTTTAAACAAGGCATCATTTCACACAGGTGCAACTCATTCACGTCTTGACTAAGGAAAGGCTTTCTAAACATAGGCGTATTCCTCCAACTCCTCAATAAAAAAGGATGTGTTAATGAGTCAGAAAATGTCTTGGATATTTTGAAAAAAAACACTTCCACATGTCAAAGGAAGAGAACCAGAGGTTAAGAATTTAATTAGTAACTCTAAAACTCCTACCAGGAGAATGACTGCCTTCAATGCAATTTAACCCAAATCATGAAATATGAACATCTGCCCCCTGCTAAATCAGGCTAAGCAGGGAGACACTAAGGTATTTGCTCTGCAGACTTACAAGGAACATAAATATTAAATAGAACCTAAAAATTAAATGTCACTGGATTATAAAACAAGAGAAAACATCACAAATTAAGACAAGCCATGGATTTTCCAAGCCAGCACAAAGATACAGATTGCCGAAGATGTGAATTACTTTTACAGCTGTACTCCCTGATTAGCCTTTTTGTGAAAAATGTGCAGTAAATTACCATCCTAATCAAGGTAAATCAACGTTAGCACTACATGCCACCATCCCACCATCCCCTCCTCCCAATCACCTGGGAGTTCTGGCCACATCTCAATCTTACAATTCCCACAAGTTCATTCCAGCCTTTCAACAAATTACACTGAGGATTGACTGTCATTCATGCACAAAGTAAAGAGTCCAACTGAAGGACATGAGTGACAATACCCTTTTCATTACGGGCATGGCTTTCTGTTTCATGTTTTAGCAGATGGCTAACTTACTTCTCCATGCCTGGCTGGTACCATTAGTGTTACGGCATTTAATCACTGTATCAAGCAACCCACGGTAAGTGGTGTCTCATTTAACAGACGGGGAAACTGGGCCTCAGAGCAATGTCCCTCAGGGTCAATTGCCCAAGGTCAGTAAGTGGTCTTAGGATCGGTCTTGGCTGTGATCCTAAACCCCTGCAACTCCACACTGCCTCCAGGGGGGGAGTGCTGATGGAGCCAATTCCTTTTTCTTTGGTGAATCAGCCAAGCTACCTGCGCTGCAGACACACAAAATGACACAACTGGAGGGTAGTCCACTTTACCCACGGAAGGCATTTTAAGGATATACAGTCAAAAAGGATTGTAAAAGTTCAATGGCCTCATGAGCACTTGGTTCAGAGTTTATTCACTGATGAAAGTTTTTCTTTTTCCTTTATATCAGAGAATACTTAAAATGACAAAACATTACATTCACTCGCAAGTTCTCAGAGCTCATCAAAACACAAACATTAAAAAAATGTTGGCTGGGTGCAGTGGCTCACACCTGTAATCCCAGCATTTGGGAGGCTGGGGGTGGGGGCAGACCACCTGAGGTCAGGAGTTCAAGACCAGCATGGCCAACCTAGTGAAACCCCAAATCTACTAAAAATATAAAAATCAGCTGGGCGTGGTGGTATGTCCCTGTAATATCAGCTACTCAGGAGGCTGAGGGAGGAGAATTGCCTGAACCGGAAGTTGCAGTGAGTCAAGATCGCACCATTGCACTCCAGCCTGGGTGACAAGAGCAAAACTCCATCTCAAAAAAAAAAAAAAAAAAAAAAGTTATATGACATGGCCTCCACTGGGACCAGGCTGTGCTAAGAGTTGCTACATCATCACTATCAACTTCTTTTTTCTTTTTTCTTTTGAGTTTTGCTCGTTACCCAGGCTGGAATGCAATGGTGCCATCTTGGCTCACTGCAACCTCCGCCTCCCAGATTCAAGAGATTCTCCTGCCTCAGCCTCCCAAGTAGCTGGGATTACAGGCATGCGCCACCACACCCAGCTAATTTCATATTTTTAGTAGAGACGGGGTTTCTCCATGTTGGTCAGGCTGGTCTTGAACTCCTGACCTCAGGTGATCTGCCCATTTCGGCCTCTCAAAGTGCTGGGATTACAGGCGTGAGCCACTGCACCTGGCTAATTTTGTATTTTTAGTAGAGACGGGGTTTCTCCATGTTGGTCGGACTGGTCTCAAACTCCTGACCTCAGGTGATCTGCCCGCTTTGGCCTCCCAAAGTGCTGGGATTACAGGCGTGAGCCACGGCACCTGGCTTCTAGCAACTTATTTACCTGATAACACGAAAACTTCGATTTAGATTTTTCTTTTTCCTATTTATCTGTCACCCAGGCTGGAGTGCAGTGGCACAATCATGGCTTATTGCAGCCTGTCTACCTCCCAGGTCCAAACAATCCTCCTACCTCAGCTTCCCAAGTAGCTGGGACCACAGGCATGTGCCACCACACCAAAGTTTTTTGTTTTTGTTTTTTGTAGAGATGGGGTCTCCCTATGTTGCCCAGGCTGGTCTCAAACTCCTGGACTCAAAATATCCTCCTGCCTCGGCCTCCCAAAGTGCTGGGATTACAGGCGTGAGCCATGACACCTGACTTCTTTCTTATTTTTAAAGATTGCTTGTACTTGCCAAGAGATCCTGAGAGTCTATTCTTAGGTATATCAGTCGGGTAAAGCAGTGGCAGCTAAACACAGTTCTTATGCTTGTAAAAAGTTACACTAAAAATTATAAAAACGTGGCCAGGCGCAGTAGCTCACGCATGTAATCCCAGCACTTTGGGAGGCCAAGGCAGGTGGATCACCTGAGGTCGGGAGTTTGAGACCAGCCTGACCAACATGGAGAAACCCCGTCTCTACTAAAAATACAAAATTATCCAGGTGTGGTGGTGCACACCTGTAATCCCAGCTACTCGAGAGGCTGAGGCAGGAGAATCGCTTGAAGCCAGGAGGCAGAGGTTGCGGTGAGCCGAGATCACGTCATTGCACTCTAGCCTGGGCAACAAGAGCAAAACTCCGTCTCAAAACAAAACAAAACAAAAAATATATATATACACGTATGTATATATACGTATATACGTATGTATATATGTGTATATATGTATATACGTATATATGTGTGTGTGTGTGTGTGTGTGTATGTGACCTCACAAATACCCCTTCCTTAGGCATTTAAAACACTATATGGTATTTACTTTTGCAGCACAGAAGGAAGAAGGGAGCCTGGCCATTCCTTCTGCTCTGGGTCATGGCTGAAGGTCTTCCTGAGGATACCTAACCATGGTTGAATGTGGTCTGCCAAAACATCATGTTTTAAGCCAAGCATATGAGACCACAGGTAAATCAGACCTAATAGAAAAATTCTAATAACTTTATCTTCAGGTATTGTCTCTTAAGGTTGATCACATGAAACGGGCAGAATCAGGTTTAAAAGTAGGCTGCATTATAATGGAAATAGAACTATTCAAAGTTGGGGTTATGACAGAGTAAAACTTTTTTATGATGCTTCTTTTTTCTTTTGTAGAACTATGCTTAGATGAACTAACAGTGGCCCTGCCCTACACTTTTTTTTTTTTTTTTGGTGAAATTTTATTTGGACATTACTTTAAACTTCCAAAAAGTTGCAATAGTAAAAGAACTCTGATACATCCCTTACCCAGACTCATCAATGGTTTACATTTTGCTCCATTTGCTTTTGCATCATCATCCTCCCTCCCTCTCCCTCTTTCTCTCTCTCATATGTATACACACTTCTGTGGCATCCATTTGAGAGTGTATTTTTTTACATTCTTTTACCTAACCACAGCTCAAAACATCAGTATTCTTGACTATTCTAAGGCAGATTTATTGTCTTGGTCTTAAAATGCTGTAGCAAACTTAATCATAAATGAATGTCAACTATGCATTAACCAATCCTGTGCTAAGTTTGGAAATAAATCAATAGGCATCCTATTTCTGCAGTGTCTCTCTATAATTTTGAATGTAAATAAACCTCATAATGCAGGAGAAAAAAAAGCAAAACAGTTTTCAGAGATGGGTTTGTTCAGGTTCCAAATAGTCTGACCATTAAGGAGGTGTGTGGAGGGCACAAAAACCTTTTAACAGCTACCACCACCATCAAAGATGGCATTGGGAGGGGGTGGTCAAGCACAAGGAACAGCTGTTAGAACTTAATTCTCTAGCAGGTTCATGAGTTCTTTGCAGACACTATTTTGAAAACTAAAAGCCTACTATCAGAGTCAAGTAGAGAAATAAATGTCAAACAGAAAAGAAGGGTATGGTCACAAGGGAGGTGAGAAAGAAGCCCAAGGTCATGTAGAGAGAGCTGGGATACTTTTTTTTTTTCTTTTTAGAAAGGCAAGGAATATCATGGGGCTATTCCATGCAATAGAAAATGGAACAGTTCCATTTCCCTCCTTTGTCCTTTCTCTCGCCTCTTCCTTCAAAATAGTTAAATAGCAATTTCTCATCATTAAAAACAAAGACAAGCAGCTAACAGATGTATGACTTCTCAGTCATCATTGTCAAGAGAACATCTGACCCAAAGGATAAGGGCTATACTTAGGGAATGGAATCTGATGCTCTCAGCATTCAGTAAACTTGGTTCTGATGTCTTCAAAGCTTTGACAAGTCAACAAACATCTTGAGACCTGATTTAAAAAAATAGCCACTATTTGCCTTCCAAAGATGGTCTGAGGATGTTTTAAAACAGAAAATAATTTCACGACCATAAAGAATTAAAGCTCCTATTGCAACGTACCAATTGGCATTGCTGCTTCCACTGGGACTAAACAGACTTTCTTGAAGCTAACCAGTGACAAATGGAATTGAAACAATATGTTAATAACAAAACCTGAGTTTCATCTTCTTTTTGAGCTTGCGAGAGCTCTAGCCTTCTGAACGGCAGACAATTTTGCCAAGTTATTGACCAACATTTCCAGCTGCTTTGGTAGCAGCTTCTAACCAGTCCCCACATAAAGCCTCCAACACCATACACATGGCGTGTGTGCGTGCACACATTCGCACACAGCATGTGTAGTGGTCTATGGAGCATGACAGTTTTTCTAGGTAAAGCTTGTTCCCCAAATTCAAGTATGGCCTTATTCATATAACATAGTGATATAATGAGGGGTTCCTTTGTGAAATTTACTTTCTAGGTTCATTCACTGCATTCATTCATTCATCCTTATATTTAAAGTTGTTATTGAATGGTTCTGGGGAATGCCAAAAGGAGCCAACTGACATTTATTCCATTAAAGGCCAGAACTCAGAAAGAAATGTAGCCGCCGGGTGCAGTGGCTCATGCCTGTAATCCCAGCACTATAGAGGCTAAGGTGGGTGGATTTCTTGAGGTCAGGAGTTCGAGACCAGCCTGATCAACATGGTGAAACCCCATCTCTACTAAAAATACAAAATTAGCCGGGCATGGTGGCACATGTCTGTAATCCCAGTACTTGGGAGGCTGAGGCAGGAGAACTGCTTGAACCCGGGAGGCAGAGGCTGCAGTGAACCAAGATCATGACATTGCACTCCAGCCTGGGCAACAAGAGCGAAACTCCATCTTAAAAAAAAAAAAATTCCATTATTCATCTTGCTTTCTTTCATGGTGGCACGTGTAAAAATTATATGTGATTTAGCCTTCGGCTGATCATTTGTTTTCATTTTGAGCACAGCAGAAAACACTGGCTTCGAGATTCAAGAAACAGAATGGCCCCTGACCCATACATTTATGATAACTAGCAAACTTTTTGTAGGTTTTTTTCTCCCTGCTCTCATAATGTTTTGATCCCTGCTACCTGTCTCTTATTAAGGTGCCTTTCTCTTTTGCCCACAGCCAACAACCTCCAAACCTTTCAAAATTTGTTGCTTCCAGTATTAGGCAACCATTCTTTGAAAAAGTTTGTCTAAAAGTACATAGAAGCTGGGCATGTGCCTATACTCTCAGCTACCTGGTGGCTGAAGTGGGAGGATTGCTTGAGCCCAGGAGTTTGAGACCAGCCTGGGCAATATAGCAAGACCCTGTCCCAGAAAAAAGTATATGTAGTAATTATGGCATGGACAAGGGCTTAAGGATTTCTCCTACAAGCACAGTAACCACTGGTGAAATAAGATAGCATACAGTGTGAGAAGGTGTTATTCAAACTAAAGAGAAGGTTTATTATTTCGTTATGCTATTTTGGCCACTTGGGGATCATTTCATTTTCTACTGGTCTGTATGCTGCTTCCAGGATAGCTAAGGATTATTATCTTGATTGACCTTGACATATACATAAATGAGCCATAACTATGTTTCTGTAAAGAGCTTAATAAGTCAGCACAGTATATGAAGGTCCAGAGGCAGTGAAGAGTGGACAGTTTTGCTAGAAGACAGATTCTTCCAAAGAAGCAACAACAGATGGCAATGGTGTCTGAATCCTATTTTCAAGAATTACACATTTCAGGCAGAAAACTGGGCTTATCACTACAGGCAATGTGAAGCTGCAAAAGACATGAATGGAGACTGCCACAAGATACTTCTGGGTCTTAAAGAAGATTAATATGGTAGTGATGGTCAGGAAAAAGATAAAGAACCTGAGAGGGGCCAATTAGTACACTGTCCCTAAGAAAGCCTACACATGGTGACTTGGGGAGGGAAAGTAAAAGGAACTAATAGGAAAGGAAGAAATTGGGCCAAAGACAGTTTTGAGTATTAGGTGATTGACATACCAATACATAAGTACCTTAGGGCAACTCAGAAGGGGAGTGAGGATTTGAGGGATTTCAGGAGAATGAGTTTAATCAGATACATATTGAGGTTGTAACTGTATATCAGGTCTGGTATGATTCCTATTATCCATAATTTTCTTGAACCAAGTCACCAAATCAAAATCATGCAAATAGAAAACAGTAATTGTCAGGGCCTGCCATTGAAAATGAAGTATAAGGTCATATTCCTAATTACATTTTTTTCTCCAATGCAATCCCACTCTAGTTCCTATATGAAGACTACCATGGCATTGTAAGATCCCTATGAAAAAGTATTTCTTGTGTGAACATGCCCAGGGAAGTTAGAAATCCTTTGATCACCAAAAGCCAGAACAGATACTGATTTGTGAAGTCAGGCCAACATTCCCTAGGTGTCTCCTGCTGCTAAGTGCCATCCGTGGGCTACAAACTGTTTAACAGCTTCTTTGTTAAACTGCTTGTTAACAAGGCCTTAGTGCATGGAAGATGCAGATCATAGGTTCTCCATTCAAAAGCTACTCCAAATTCTCCCAGGCTACATATGCAGGTGAATTAAATTTAACTACAGTCTAATTTAGCAGTACAGAAACATGTCACACATCCATTCTTTTCACAATACAAAATATACCACCCTTATGGATACACACATTTCCTTGTTTAGGATGTCCTTAACTTCAATCGAGATGTGAATTTTATAGTAAAAGAGACACTAAACTGTCATTTCTTTAAAGGTTTCACACAGTCAAGGGGCATTCAGTGCTTACTGTCTACTAAAGACAAAATCACTGCCAACAAAGCCCAATTCAATTTCACTTATTTGAAAAATAAAAACATAATGAAGTTATCAGGAGATATTGTTTATGAAACATTCCTTTACTAAAAGTTTTCCATACGAGCAATTAGTGGCATTAGGCCATATGCCCTTTGGTATTTTCTGTATTTTCCAGGTAAACCTCCGTCCAGCATTTTCGAGGTAAACCTCCATCCAGCTTGTACATTTCCCAACAGCTGAGTGGGCTATCACATATCACCCAATGGTCAAGAAACTATCCATTTTTCCAAGAGGAAATGTGGAACTCTTTCAAAGCATTCTAATTTCATGCACAAGTACATTCCATGACAGTAAGAAACAAAAGGAGGAAACATGACGACAAAGCCTGGTCCTCCGCCAGCGCGGCGCTTCTAGGGTCAGATTATCCGCACACGAGTATGTAAGGACAAAATCCAAAATGCATGCCATGGAATGAGGGGCACCACACAAAGCGGTGCTCTAATGAGCCCATTATTTTCCATAATGGGGGATGCAGATATTTTCTCAAAATCGTGTTCCCCTCAGTCTTCTATTGATTTTTTGGATTTCTATTTTCAACAGTGGCCCGAGGAAACGGCAGCCAGACTTGACTCCAATGTACACACAGACTCAGGTTTCGCCCCGTCACCTGTTGGCTCCTGAACAACACTCCTCTTTGTGAAACTTACAGCACTCATTTGAAACAAGTTTCCAGAGAAAACACTTCAAGAAAGTGTTTGAGAAGTCACAAGACTCGAGTTGTAAAAACAAATTCCACACATAGCCTGGCTTATAAGGACACAGACTAACGGGAAAGGCCGAGCTTTTAAAAATGGGGCTGGAGGAAGCGAGAAGCAAAGGATGTCACCATACTTTGGGAAAACTCAGCCGGCCAATTCTTGATGGGGCTGCTAGTGATGGCTGCAGGGGGTCCCCTGGGTCGTCCCCATCCCCGCCGCCGCAGCAGCAGAGACGCCTCAGAGCGGGCGTCGGCGCCCCCTGGGCCCCGCAAACCCTGCGCTCCAGGCGGCGGCGGCTGCTTAGGCCGCGAGGGGGCGCCCTGGGCCGTGGGTCGACCGGCTCCGGCCCCTCTCTGCGTCCCCGGCCCCAGGAGCCAGAGGCCGAGCTCAGGACGCAGAGGCAGCGAGCGAACCCCTCCTCGGCGCCGACGCGAAGACCCGAGAGAACAGTGCCCCTTGTCCTCCAGCATAGAACAGTCGCCTTCGAATTCCCCGTTACCCTCCTCCAGCAGAAAGCCTCGCGCCGCTCTTGGCGCCGTGTCACCTCCACGGAGCAGCACTCGCCCTGCGGCTGGACGGTGGCGCCGAGCAGCCACGGGTCCCCACGTCTGTCCCTCAGCTTCCAACGAGAAGCCCCTCGCCGGCGCGCACCCTGCAGCCCTCCCGCGTTCAGTCCCCGCCGCCGGCTGCCATCCAGCCCTAGGACCCAGACAGCGGCTCCCACCTGCGGCCCGGACAGCGGCCGAGCGCGGCCTGCAGCCCCTCGCGGCGCCGGCCCCTGAGCCCTTGGCGCGCACTAGCCGCCGGCCCGCTCTGCGTCTGAAGGAGGCTGGCGGCCCGGAGCGGGCGCGGAGGGCTCCCGAAGGAAAAGAGGGCTGGGTGCCCTACGAGTCACCCGTACCCACCCATTTCCGGAGGAGACCCCAGCAGGGTGGGGCAGCAAGCACCGGGCCCCCACTACATTGCACCGGGCCCCTACTACATTGCAGCGGACCGCGCCCCCGGGTCGCGTCCCGCTGCTGGCCCCGCCTGGCGGGCGAGGGGTCGCCCCCGCCCCGCCGTGACGCACTTTCCCCCACGGCCGGTCCCCGCCGAGCTCCCTGGCGGCGCAGCGCGGCGATCCTCACCCGCTGCAGCCCCTCAGCAGCCGTGAGGCATCCCACAAAAGGTCCTCCAGCTCCGCAGAGACCCTCGGTCCCTGCCGGCGTGACGGACTCTGCTCCCCGGGGTTGGAGTCGCCTCGTCCAGGCCACTGCATCCCCCAAGCCCCAGCTCCGCGTCCTTCCAGGATCCTCCTCTGCGGGGAGAAAAACTCGTCTCCGCTCAGCGCCGGGAGCCCGCCTGGGGCCGGCGATCTTCAAAAGTAATCAGAGCCCGCAGTAAAAAAAAAAAAAAGTAACCATTTCGTTTCCTGCCGATCCCGCCCTTCGATCCCAGCCGGACCCAGCTCCCCGCTCCCGCCCGCGGGCGGCGCCTGCCCAGCCTGCTCCCGCCGCCGCCCGCTTTCCAGGAACTGTCACTGCTGACCGTGCCCCTGGCAGATCTCCACGAGGTCCCGCGCGCACAATTCCTCGAAAAGTTACCCACCCCCTTGGCCAGCCTCGCGGCTCGAGCACCTACCGCCGCCCGCCCGCTCCATTCTCCGGAGCCCAGTGAGTGAAGCCGCTAAGATGCAAATACCCTAGGACGCTTATGTAAACTTCCCCCTCCCGCAGGTGCACGCGCGGGCCACGAAACGCTGGGAGAATATGAAAGGCCACCTCTTAAAGAAATCATCTCCACTCTGCCCATAACAATGATGTCAGCAAATGGCACATTTAAGCAAGTTCTCACTTGGAAGGGCTCATTAGCATATGAATTCTCTTAGGACTTTCCCTGCATTTCGGAGTGATTCCTACTGCTTAGCGCAGGAGATTTATTTTTATCAGTAAATAACAGCAAAGAAAAGGAGCCAAGGTCACGCGATGTACTAACTCAAGTACACTACTGAGAGTTTTTACAAATAGGTTAAGTGAATATCATTATTCAAACACAAGGAAGTGTCCCATACTGAAGCTAATCTTGTTTCTGAGCTATTTGTAGGTACACTGAGAGAAAGTGGAGCTTGGCTTCAGTTGTCTACAGAAAGGGTCAAGAGAAGCAAAACATACCCTCAAAGCAAGCCCAGAAAAAAAATGATAGATTAGTAATCATCAGTAGAGGTCTAATCTCTTCTGAACTACAAATTTTAGTTTCCACTATAGCCTCCTTATCACAAGGTGATAGAAATACCAAGAGAATGAAGGGGAAAATGCAATATTTAAGAGCTTCATCAATTTGTAAAATGTCAGTAAATAAAAGCAATTTAAAGTGGTCACCAGTTCCTTTGGTATCTTTTTTTTTTTTAAGCTAAAAAATAATCCTGTACCATCAGGATTCCTTGGGAGTGATTTGCAACCTATATGGTTCTACAGTATACACGTGAACAATAGCTCATTGTAACTGTGATTTAAAAATACATAAACAAGTTGCCATAAATAGATCAGTCAAGTAAATCACTCTGTGGCCAAATTCTGTTATCTCAGCTACAAAGTAAGGCAGCTGAGAAGTTGTGTTTTTTTTTTTTTTTTTTTTTTTTGTTACTCTCTTAAAGTGGCAGAAACAGAAAAGTTGTGGCTCTGCTGGTAGACTAGTTTGGAAACACTGATTCGGACAACACAATTTGTAATTCAAATAGACTCTTTATTGGCCAAATGGATTCCGGTTTTGAAGACGATTCCCAAAACGTTCTGATATAGAACTTTTCTGGCCTTAGGCCTAGTTTAGGGATTTGTGGGAAGACTTCAAAGGTTACCATTTTCCTCTGTGGATCTGTAAAATTAATCATGAATACCTAGGTCAGATTTCCTTTTTCCTACTTCACTCTGTTTGGGCTTCCTCAGGGAAGATTTCAACTACTTACCTATAGGAGAAATGCTCAATCAATTATTGATTTAAATCAAACTCTGAAATATCATATGATTATGATAAAGGGAGTATCAGCAGGTGAATACATTAAGCCAGGCAGACCCTTTTTGGAATAGCTTTTAAAGGACAGCTACACATTAGGCAACAAAATACTTCCAACTACAAACTATAGCAGCACTTATCACTATTAAATGTCAGCCAATTAAATGTGCTTCCTCTAACGCAGTTACTTGTAAATACGTTTTGTTATATTTTCAACAGGTACGGTCATGGTTTATTACCCATTGTAAGCGTTTTTAGTGATGAAGCAGTGTGGAGACAGTTGCAAGCTTCCTACAAAGGTTCAATCTCAATGAAACAGACTTTAGTCTAGTCTGAAAGGGGTTGTTATTGTCAAGGGTGAACTTATGCAGAATGGAGAGCAAGGCCCCCCACCAGCATCCTTTTGTTTCAGTCAGGTGGAATATTCATGCTTGCAGATCACACTTTAGGGGCCAGTTGAGAAAGGAAGCCCAAAAATTCACAGGGCTTGGTTCCCTCGCTCCATCCTGGTCTTTGCTCTAAGGTCATCTCTACAGAGAAGGCTTCAACTCCCTAACTAAAATATCACCCTCCCTCCATTTGCAATATTTGTCTGCAAAGCACTTAGCATTGCCAGCTATTTACATGTCTACTTGTTTATCGTTCGTTGTCTTTCTCCTTTGCTAGAAGCTGGGGACTTTGGGGACTCACTACTGTATTCTCAGCACCTAGAATGATGCCTGGCACATAGCAGACAAATTTAATAAACATGAGTTAAATGAATGAATGATTCTCGACATTATTCTTCTCAGGCCCTCATAAGTATACTATACCTCTACAAGTCTGTTTCTAATCTAAAGTCAAGCTGAACTACAATGTCCTAATGGAGGAGAGGATAATAGAAAATCAGAAATATGCCAAAGGCAGAGAAATAAAGAGGCAGCATTTTGTTTGTCAAATGTCAGCCAGCTGCGTTGGGTCTGGTAGAAAGAGATAAAGGACACAGTACAAAGCCAACTTTGGCGCTAATCCTTGGTTCTTCCATGTTGTGTATATAGTGACCTTGAGGTCTTTTCTGCTCCTTGCCTTCATTTTTTCCCTTGTAAAAAGACCTCCTTTTTAGTTTTAAGGGTAAGAGTTAGTTGCTCTTGGTATCGGACATTTGAAAGGATTTATAACTACTGTAAGTGCCAGCAATCTAGGAAGAATGTATTTAAATGATTAGATGTCTTTCAGGTTTCTTAATAGAAATGAGAAATCAAAGGCTCTGATAATCACAAATGACATCTAACCTAAATTTGAGGGGCATTTGGCAGATGTAGTATTAAATAGGGTGACAGTTCTAGTTTTCAATGCGAGCATATTCCAGAACAGCAGTTTGGTTGTTCTGACTATGTAGATAGGTACCTAAAAGAATCACAAAATCAATCATACAAATGTAGAGTTCACAAAACCCTTGGGATCCTACATCTTACCCAGATGAAGAAACTAATATCCAAAGGAATCACTGTAATGATATTTTGTTTCTTTCCAAATTTGTTACTGCTGAAAGTTTATGCCAAATGTGTTACTTTCTTGTCAATTTTAAACATTTCTGTTGTATCCCCGATTGGTCATTATAC
Source organism: Gorilla gorilla gorilla (assembly GCF_029281585.2). Taxonomy (NCBI): domain Eukaryota; kingdom Metazoa; phylum Chordata; class Mammalia; order Primates; family Hominidae; genus Gorilla; species Gorilla gorilla. Next base: position 58,782,465 of record NC_073234.2, on the reverse strand, counting down.
CCTGGTGGGTCATTGAACATTTGCAAATTCTAGTTACCATTACCTGGGTCTGTGGCATCCCCAGGGAAGGGCCCCAAGGCAGATACCAAGCTCTTCTTAGGGCTAACAGGCATTGTAAAGTTTTATAATAGGTTGCAGTTTCCCAAGGTCCCCAATTACTCTTTCCCCTTTGATTATATTTAAAGCAATGTGATTAGAGAGCACTGGTTCTTTAACGTTTTCTACACCCAATCCCTCTTTAGATTTACTACTCCAATAATCCTAGGCACCCATCCCCTCCCTGACCCTCCTTCCTTTGTGAGGGAGGTAAACTCTCCCTTCACAGTACCCTGATGCACTGGGTTTGAAGTTAGGAGGCTTAAATGTCTATTATCTGTCAATTACTATGTGATAATGGGAGGAATCACTTCTCTAGGGTGTTGTGTTTTTCATCTCTAAAAATGCTGGAGTTTGGATTAGGTCAATGTTTAGAACTTTTGAGGAGAGAACACAATCCACTTTCCAACTAAAATAAAAAATCTTGGCCAAGCGTAGTGGCCCACACCTATAATCCCGGCACTTTGGGAGGCCAAGGCAGGTGGATCACTTGAGGTCAGGAGTTCAAGACCAGCCTGGCCAGCATGATGAAACCCCATCTCTACTAAAAATACAAAAATTAGCTGGGCATGGTGGCGGGCGCCTATAGTCCCAGCTACTTGGGAGGCTGAGGCAAGAGAATTGCTTGAACCCAGGAGGCAGATGTTGTAGTGAGATCATGCCACTGCACTCCAGCCTAGGTGACAGAGTGATACCCTGTCTCCAAAAAATAAATAAATAAAATGAAATAAACATCTCGATATAGAAACAGACAGAAGTGTCACTGCTTTGTTGAAGTTCTGGACTGGCTTCCTCCTGACACTCTCCCACAACTCTCCTCACCCCTGTTCTACCAAGGCAGCCCCCAGGCACCTCCCTCTCTAACTAGATGCTCCCAGAAGCTCCACCAGTTCTAGTATTTCCTGGGTCTCTAAAGACTCAATAGCTGATTATGACACTAATACCAGATAGGTGTTTACAGCTGTGCTGTCTGGAGTCCACAGCCCAAGTTGTGTGGGAGAATATAGGACCAGGTCCATTCATTGACCTTGTTCAGGGTTGTTATCTACTACTGAAGACACACTGCCATCTTTGCCCACCCTAACCCTTACTCCCAACTATTCTGAAATACTCCTTCCCCCAACCCAGGAAATGTTTGTTACTTTTCATGAACAGATAATTAAACTAGCATTCAGCTTAATTGAATAAAAAACTTTAGGTTCTGACCTTAGGCTCTGCAACCCTCTCAACACCTGTCCATCTGTGGTTTGATACACTCTTAAATTTCACTACTGAAAAACTACCAAAATGTTAAGAAACTAAGAAAATATATTCCAATAAATATTGAGAGAGCTGTACCATGGCAACATATCCAACATTTATTAAATTGCAAACCCCAGTATATAGTATGATCATATTGTTATAAGTAATATTTGGTAAGCTGACATATACATTGCAAAATTATTTAGATACTATAAATACCAAACCAGTAGTATGGTTTCCAGGGGAGGGCAGATTATAGGAAATTATCATTTAAAAATTATATTGATAAAATAAATGAATTTTTATATTTTCACATATATTTTATATTTACATATATAAACAAAGGTTTATATATGTAAACCTTTTCTCTATCAATCTATCTTTTTTTTTTTTTTTTTTAAGACAGAGTTTCGCTCTTGTTGCTCAGGCTGCAGTGCAATGGCACAATCTCGGCACACCACAACCTCCGCCTCCCAGGTTCAAGTGATTCTCCTGCCTCAGCCTCCTGAGTAGTTTGGATTACAGGCATGCGCAACCAGGCCTGGCTAATTTTGTATTTTTAGTAGAGATGGGGTTTCTCCATGTTGTTCAGACTGGTCTCGAACTCCTGACCTCAGGTGATCTGCCCACCTTGGCCTCCCAAAGTGTTGGGATTACAGGCGTGAGCCACCACGCCTGGCTGTATCTATCTATCTATTTGAGATAGGGTCTGGAGCTGTCACCAGACCCTATAAATATTTATTTATTTGAGACAGGGTCTCAATATACTAAAATATACTACAATATTAATATATGGAAGAAAAGTTTGAAAGCAGAAATTAACATTCCAAATTTAAGGCCGGGCGCAGTGGCTCATGCCTGTAATCCCAGCACTTTGGAAGGCCAAGGTGGGCAGATCACTTGAGGTCAGGAGTTCGAAACCAGCCTGGCCAACATGGTGAAACCCCGTCTCTACTAAAATATACAAAAATTAGCCGGGCATGGTGGCAGACGACTTAATCCCAGCTACTTGGGAGGCAGAGGCAGGAGAATGGATTGAACCCAGGAGGCGGAGGCTGCAGTGAGCCGGATTGAGCCATTGCACTCAAACCTGGGGGATAAGAGCGAGACTTCTCTTAAAAAAAAAAAAAATTCCAGATTTAAGTATTAGTTGGTATGAGAAGATACCTGAATGCATACTTCCTCTCCATGCTTTCTTCCTCCCAGTCACAAGCTTCAAGAGTGGACTCTTTGCTGCATTTACTTATAATACTGTGAGAAGGAGGGTGTCACCAGTCCCACATTTCCATAGAGCCAGACATAGTGGGACAGGGGCTGTCTGATCCCTCATGCATCCATCCATGGATTCACTGATAGATTCTTTGGCTGAGATGCAGGGTATTACTTGTTGAAGGGCACCACTGTTCGACCTAGACCTTTCCCTTGACTTAGAGACTTCGCATCCTAAATCCATATTCTGTATCTTGATTTATTCCAAAAAGAAGACAGAGAAAAATACACAAAAAAGTGAGGAAAATAAATGACTGGTCTAATTTTCAGAACTACAGAACAAACCATGATACATGGTGATTATAGGAATATTTGACGTATGGTTACATTTTAATATAGGAATAGAAGGAAATATTGATATGTCAATTCGGTAAGAAGTGAAGATTCAGGAACCATGAAGGTGGGGTGACATTTGAGCTGCATTTTTAAGGACTAAAAGTACTTGATCAGAGTGATGAATGGAATGGGTTTGGGACAGGGAAGGGGGCCTAGTCCAGGCTGAGCCGGTCAAAGTTTGAGGGCCAAAAGAGCTGGAACACAGGAGGGAGAGGCTGGAGACTGCCCAAAGGCAGCCAGGCCCAGGCTGTGAATAGCTGCATAAGCCATCAGAAAGATGCCAAGTTATTCTAGGGGTAGTGGGGAGCCACAGAAGCTTAAGCAGAGAAGAGTGACATGGTCGTATTTATGCCCTAATTAGAGGGAGAGTGGAGAAAACCCTGCAGAGAAACCAGATGGGAAGAGTCTCGAAGCTGCCAGAGTAGTCAAGGGGAGAGAAGATAGTCGGTGTGTCTGAGGGTGTGATTTCTCAGGGTGGATAAACTGGATTTGTGGCTGCCCGGGGTGTACAGTCTGGGTAGGGGCAGTAGAAGGGGTGGCAGGAGGGACCCAGACATTCCTAAATGAGTCAGTATTTCCGTGGTTTACTTGAAAGACAACCAACAGCTTAGCCCCGATGTAAGCTCTCACTTGGAATTGCCATTTTTTTCACTGCCCATGGGAGACACAGTAACTGAAGGACTTATATTTCTAAGCTCAAACTTATTTTTTTATTTTTTATTTTTGAGACATAGTCTTAACTCTGTCACTCAGGCTGGAGTGCAATGGTGCGATCTTGGCTCACTACAACCTCCACCTCCGGGTTCAGGCAATTTTCTTGTCTCAGCCTCCTAAGTAACTTAGCTGGGATTACAGGTATGTGCCACCGTGCCTGGCTACTTTTTGTATCTTTAGGAAAGACAAGGTTTCACCATGTTGGCCAGGCTGGTCTCGAACTCCTGACCTCAGGTGATCTGCCCACCTCAGCCTCCCAAAGTGCTGGGATTACAGGCATGAGCCATTGCGCCAGGCTTCTAAGCTCAAACTTTATCTTCCTGTTGATATTCACCTTTAAAATAGAGTATTTAAAAATATTACACTATTTACATGTAATGTTAAAAAGCTCAGTGGCCGGGCGTGGTAGCTCACACCTGTAATCCTAGCACTTTGGGAGGCCGAGGTGGGCGGATCACCTGAGGTCAGGAGTTCAAGACCAGCCTGGCCAACATGATGAAACCCCATTTCTACTAAAAATACAAAAACTAGCCAGGCATGGTGGTGGGTGCCTGTAATCCCAGCTTCTCAGGAGGCTGAGCCAGGAGAATCGCTTGAACCTGGGAGGTGGAGGTTGCAGTGAGCCGAGATCACATCATTGCACTCTAGCCTGGGTGACAAGAGAGAAACTCTGCCTCAAGAAAGTAAAAAATTAAAACATTAAAAGAGCTCAGGGGCCTATCATTATAAAAGAAGTAGGCACATGATTTTTAGGTTGGAATGTAATCCATGTGGAAGAACTACCCAACTAACTCCTACTGCAGAGATCAAAATGTCATTGGAAAAGCTAGTATGTTAAATGAGGGTGTGCAATCTAGTAGTTAGGGTTTTATACAAAACTTTGAAATAATATATACTGCTCCATCTTCTTTTTTTTTTTTTTTTTTTTTTTGAGCCGGAGTTTCACTCTTATTACCCAGGCTGGAGTAAAATGGCATGATCTTGGCTCACTGCAACCTCCACTTCCCGGGTTCAAGTGATTCTCCTGCCTCAGCCTCTCAAGCAGCTGGGATTACATGTGCCCACCACCACGCCCGGCTAATTCTTTTGTATTTTTAGTAGAGACGGGTTTTCACTATATTGGTCAGGCTGGTCTCAAACTCCTGACCTCATGACCTGCCTGTCTCGGCCTCCCAAAGTGCTGGGATTACAGGCATGAGCCACCGCGCCTGGCCTGCTCCATCTTTAATTAAAAAAAAAAAAATTTCTTCAGAGACAGGGTCTTGCTCTGTCACCTAGGCTGGAGTGCAGTGGTGCAATCATAGCTCACTGCAGCCTCTGCCGCCCAGGCTCAAGTGATCCTCCCATCGCAGCCTCTCAAGTAGCTGTGATTACAGGCATGAGGCACTACACCCAGCTAAATTTTAAAATTATAGAATATTTGCTGCTTTGTTTCATGAACTATGTGCTCAAAACTATTTTGCTCACCAGGTATTTTCTTTTTATATTTAAACTCTCCACCAACTAGGATGGTTGGTTCTCCACAAGGGAAAATCTGGGCATGCCAGCTTTTAACACTGTTACCATGTGCTATAACTAACCAAGGTGTTCTTAGAGAGGTGTCAGTAAAGAATTATTTCGAGCAGCCAGAAGCCTCCTGGAAGAAGAAAACAGCCAGCAAAGCTTTCCATAACATTTCTTTATCTTATCTGAGATTCCGAGACCCTTTCTGCAACTGCAGGAATTTAAAGGAGGTGATTTTGTAGTGAAGACTGGTTTACAAGCTTTAATTAGACTGCACCAGGGCCAAGATTTGGAATTCAAATTGTTCTGCTGATCTTGAATCACACGCAGCTCTAGTAAGTAACTGTCTTTTGATCCAAGTTACTTTTAATATTTATTTTCTCCTTTATGTTTGGAGAGCTTTAATCTCTTGAACATTGAGTCTGCGCTGGATTATAGAGGCACTAGGGAAGGGATCTTGTCTGTTTTGTTTAATGATATATCCAAAGTGCTGAGATACTCTGGCCTGGTACAATAGATACAGCAGATACTTTACCTGGCATCTAGGGGATTCTCAATGGATATTTATGGAGTGGTGAATGACTAACTTGTTCATATTTTATCCTCCACAGAACCTGACTCAGAATCTTGCGCATACTAAGTCTTAATTATCAGTCCATTTATTTTTTTTTTTAAATTTTTATTTGGATTTTTAAAAGTGAGTCAACTCATTAGAGTTTCAATGTTCCAATTCAAATATTTAAAGAAATCTCAATAGTTAGGAAGAATGAATGAGACCTATTATTTGATAGCACAACAGGGTAACTATAGTCAATAATAATTGTACATTTAAAAATAACTAAAAGAGTATAACTGGATTGTAACACAAAGGATAAATGCTTGAGGTGACAGACACTCCATTCTCCATGATATGATTACTATGCATTGCAAACCTGTATCAAAATATCTCATGTGCCCCATAAATATATACACCGTCTATGTACCCACAAAAATTAAAAATAAAAAAAATTTATTGTTTAGGTCATTTGCTCTTTTTGGCTTATAAGATCTGATATGGCAATGGTTAACCAGAAAAAAAAGATCTGACACAAATTCAAACTAATTGACTAACTTGAAATCTCTTTAGAAAGCCTGAATTTCTAAATCATATGATCCACCTACCTGCAAACAAATATTGTCCTTCCTCTTCTATTCCCAGTTTGTTTATGAGACCACTAATACTCTGAGTAAACTAGAAACCCAGTCATCACAGATGCCTCCTTTACTCAGGATACCCTCCTTCTTGCCTATCATCATTCAGTTATGTATTAGATCTTTCTATCTTTTAAATTTTTCTCCACTAGGCACTGTGTCACGTACCTATAGTCCCAGCTACCCAGGAGGCTGAGGTGGGAGGATCATCTGAGCCCTGGAGTTGGAGGCTGCTGTGAGCTCTGATTGCACCACTGTACCCCAGCCTGGGCAACAGAGTAAGACCGTGTCTAAAAAAACAAAAAAAAAGAAAAGAAAAGAAAAGAAGAGAACGAAAGAAAGAAAAAAGAAAAATTATCTATTGACTCTGTACAGGCATACTTCAGAGATATTGTGAGTTCACTTCCAGGCCACTGCAATAAAGCAAATATTTTAATTTCCCAGTGCATAGAAAAGTTATGTTTACACTACACTATAGTCTACTGAGTGTGCAACAGCACAATGTCTAAATAAACAATGTACATACCTTAATTAAAAATATCCTATTGCTAAAAAATGCTAATGATCATCTGAGCCTTCAGTAAGCCATAATCTTTTTGCTGGTGGAGGGAGCCACCAATGTTGGTGGCTGTTGAGTGATCAGGATGGTAGTTGGTAAAGGTTGGGATGGTTGTGACAATTTCTTATAAGGAAACGATGAAGTTTGCTGCATCAATTGACTCTTGCTTTCACAAAAGATTTCTCTGTAGCATGTGATGCTGTTTGGTAGCATTTTACCCGCAGTAGAATTTCTTTCAAAATTGGAGTCGATCCTCCCAAACTCTGTTGCTGCTTTATCAACTAACTTTATGTAATATTCTAAATCCCCTGTGGTCATTTCAACAATGTTCACAGCATCTTCACCAGGGGTAGATTCCATCAAGAAACCACCTTCTTTGCTCATTTCTAAGAAGCAATTCCTCAGGCCTGGTGTGGTGACTCACGCCTGTAATCTCAGCACTTTGGGAGGCTGAGATGGGTGGATCACTTGAAGTCAGGAGTTTGAGACTAGCCTGGCTAACACGGTGAAACCCTGTCTCTACTAAAAATACAAAAATAAGCAGGCGTGGTGGCACCCACTTGTAGTCCCAGCTACTCAGGAGGCTGGGGCAGGAGAATCTCTTGAACCTGGAAGGCATATGTTGCAGTGAGCCGAGATCATGCCACTGCACTCCAGCCTGGGTGACAGAGTGAGACTCTGTCTCTAAAAAAAAAAAAAAAAGCAATTCTTCATCTGATAAAATTCGATTATGAGATTGCAGCAATTCAGTCACATCTTCAGGTTTACTTTTTTTTTTTTTTTGAATTTTTAAGACAGGATTTTGCTCTCACCATGGCTAGAGTGCAGTAGCGCCACCATAAGTCACGGCAACCTTGAACTCCTGGGCTCGAGCAATCCTCCTGCATCAGCCTCCCAAGTAGCTAGGACTATAGGCATGTGCTCCATGCCTGGCTAATTAAAAAAATTTTTTTAAGAGATGGGGCCTTGGCATGGTTGCTCATGCCTGTAATCCCAGCACTTTGGAAAGTTAGGGTGGGTGGATTACTTGAGTTCAAGAGTTCGAGAGCAGCCTGGGCAACACAGTGAAATCCCATCTCTACAAAAACAAAACAAAACAAAACAAAACAAAACAAAACAAAACAAAACAAAAATTAGCCAGGAATGGTAGTGTGCACCTATAGTCCCAGCTACTCGGGAGGCTGAGGCAGGAGGATCACTTGAGCCTGGGAGACAGAGGTCACTGAGATTGTGCCACCACATACTCTAGTCTAAGTGACAAAGCCAGACCTTGTCTCAAAAAAAAAAAAAAAAAAAAAAAAAAGAGAGAGAGAGACGTTGTGTCACCTCAGTATGTTGCCCAGGCTGGTCTCAAACTCCTGGCCTGAGCCTCTCACCTCAGCCTCCCAAGTAGCTGAAATTACAGGTGTAAGCTACCTTACCTGGCTTCCACTTCTAATTCCAGTTCTCTTGATATTTCTGCAGTTACATCCTCCATTGAAGTTTCTTTTTTTTTTCTTTTTTAGATGGAGTCTCGCTCTGTCGCCAGGCTGGGTGCAGTGGCGCAATCTCAGCTCACTGCAACCTCCGCCTCCCGGGTTCAAGCGATTATCCTGCCTCAGCCTCCTGAGTAGCTGGGACTACAGGCACGTGCCACCACGCCCTGCTAATTTTTTTTTTTTGTATTTTAGTAGAGACGGGGTTTCACCGTGTTGCTCAGGCTGGTCGTGAACTCCTGAGCTCAGGCAATCTGCCCGCCTCGGCCTCCGAAAGTGCTGGAATTACAGGCGTGAGCCACTGCGCCCAGCCCCACTGAAGTCTTGAACTGCTCAAAGTCTTCCATGAGGGTTGAAATAAACTTCTTCAAAATGTTGATATTTTAACATCCTCCTGCGAATCATGAATGTTTTTAATGGCATCTGGAGTGGTAAGTCCTTTTGCAGAAAGTTTTCAGTTTACTTTGCCCAGATCCACCAGAGGAATCATTATCTATGGCAGTTATAGCCTTAAGAAATGTATTTTTAAAGTAAGACTTGAAAGATGAAACCATCCATGATTCATGAGCTGCAGAATGGATGTTGTGTTTGCAAGCATGAAAGCAACATTAATCTTGTGCATCTCCATCAGAGCTCCTGGGTGACCAGGTGCCTTGTCAATGAGCAGTAATATTTTTAAAGAAATCTTTTTTTCTGAATAGTAGTTCTTAACATTCAGCTTAAAATAGTAAACCATGCTATAAACAGATATGCTGTCATCCAGAAGCCATATGGATGTTGTTCCATTTAAGAGCACAGACAGAGTAGATTTAGCATAATTCTTAAGGGCCCTAGAATTTTTTGAATGGTCAGTGAGCAATGGCTTTAACTTAAAGTCACCAGCTGCATCAGCTCCTAACTAGAGAGTCAGCCTGTCTTTCAAAGCTTGGAAATGAGGCATCGACTTCTCCTCTCAAGCTATGAAAATCCTAGATGGCATCATCTTCCAATATAGGAACTCAACTGCATTGAAAATCTGTTGTTTAGTGTAGCCACCTTCATCAGTGATCTTAGCTGGATCTTCCAGATAACTTGCTGCAGCTTCTCCATCACCACTTGCTACTTCACCTTGTACTTTCATGTTAGAGAGATGGCTTCTTTCCTGAAACCTCATGAAGCAACCTCTGCTAACTTCCAACTTTTCTTCTGTAGCTTCCTCACCTCTCTCAGCCTTCATAGAATGGAAGAGAGTTAGGGCTTTGCTCTGGATTAGGCTTTGGCTTAGGGGAATGTTGTGGCTGGTTTGATCTTCTATTCAGACCATTAAAACTTTCTGTCAGCAATAAGTCTGTTTCACTTTCTTATAATTCATGTTCACTGGATTAGCACTTTTAATTACCTTCAAGAACTATTCCTTTGCAGTCACAACTTGGCTAGCTGGTTTGGCATAAGAGGACTAGCTTTTGGCCTCTCTCAGCTTTTAACATGCCTTACTCACTAAGCTTAATCATGTCTAGCTTTTGATTGAAAGTGAGAGATATGTGCCTCTTCCTTTCACTTGAACACACAGGCCACTGTAGGGATATTAACTGGCCTAATTGCAATATTGCTATGTCTCAGAGGATAGGGAAAGCCAAGGAGGAGGAGAAAGATGAGGGAAAGGCCATCTGGGAGAGTAGTCAGAACACACAAAACATTTATCGATGGCCGGGCGTGGTGGCTCACGCCTGTAATCTCAGCACTTTGGGAGGCCAGGGCAGGCGGATCACGAGGTCAGGAGATCAAGATCATCCTGGCTAACATGGTGAAACCCCGTCTCTACTAAAAATACAAAAACAAAATTAGCAGGGCGTGGTGGTGGGTGCCTGTAGTCCCAGCTACTCGGGAGGCTGAGGTGGGCGAATGGCATGAACCCGGGAGGCAGAGCTTGCAGTGAGCCGAGATCGCACCACTGCACTCCAGCCTGGGTGACAGCGAGACTCCATCTCAAAAAAAAAAAAAAAAAAAAAAATTCGATTAAATTTGCCATCTTATATGGGCACAGTTCATGGTGCCCCAAAACAATTAAAATAGTAACATCAAAGATCACTGATCACAGATCACTATCACAGATATAAAAATAATGAAGCAGCTTGAAATATTGCTAGAATTATCAAAATGTGACACAGAGACACGAAGTGAGCACATGGTGTCAGAATAAATGGTGCTGGTAGACTTGCTTGACACAGGATTGCCACAACGCAGTATCTGTGAAGCATGATACAGCAGTGTGCAGTAAAACGAAGCATGCTGGTATCTTTCCTCCCTACTCCTACGGCTGCTGCCTGCCCATGTCCCCACCCCGGACACGACCGCAGCCTAACTCACTCCCTCAGGTCTACCCATCCCTATGTTCATTCTTCACTGGACACCACAAATCTAATGATGCCATTCTCTTTTTAAAAATTATTATTTATTTATTTATTTCTAATAGGGATGGGTCTCACTATGTTGTTCAGGCTCATCTTGAACTCTTAACTCTTAGCCTCAAGCGATCTCTCGCATCAGCCTCCCAAAGTGTTGGGATTACAGGTGTGAGCCTCCATGCCTAGTCTCATTTTCTTTTTTTCTTTTCTCTCTCTTTTTCTTTTTTTTTTGGAGACAGGGTCTTGCTCTGTCACCCAGGCTAGAATGCGGTGGTGCGACCATGGCTCACTGCAGACTCGACCTCCTGAGCTCAAGTGATTCTCCCACCCCAGCCCTGCTGAGTAGCTGGGACTATAGGTGTGTGTCACCACCCTGGTTAATTTTTTGTATTTTTAGTGGAGATGGGGTTTTGCCATGTTGTCTAGCCTGGTATCGAACTCCTGGCCTCAAGCCATCCTCCCACCTTGGCCTCCTAAAGTGTTGGGATTACAGGTGTGAGCCACTGTGCTTGGTCTCATTTACTTTTAAAATCTCCTCTGCGGGCCAGGCGTGGTGGCTCATGCCTGTAATTCCAGCACTTTCAGAGGCTGAGGCAGGAGGACTGTTTGAGCCCAGGAGATCGGACCAACCTGGGCAATAGGATGAAACCTTGTCTCTATTTAAATTAAAAAACAAAATCCCTTCTTCAGTTTTTCCAAAACCTTCGTGAGATAAAATTAAGACTCTTTACAAAGAAGCCCGTCCATTTCCAGTCTCTACTGATCCTCTAGCTCTGTGTCCATCATTGGTCATACCTCACTTTCAGGCTGTAGAACTGGTAGTTTCCACTCATATGTTTCATTCTGCTGTTTCTTCTACTTAGAGCCATCTAATCACTTGCTTTTGTTAACCTAACTCTTACTTCAAGACTTTGTTCAGGATGGATCCAGGAAATGTTCCCTGAAGCCCCATCAGACCAAGGGCTTCCACACTGAGCTCTCACTGCTCCAGAACTCTCCATCAGTCCCAAAACTAACAGCATGAGGACTCAAGTATGTATTAGAATTCTGAGTCATTTTTCACATACAGTGTGATGTCACTACTTTATCTTTGGTGATAGATTGAGTAAGAACACAATAGTGCCAAATGAACCTCTCTCATGATTATACCAGCTATAACTTATGGAGTACTCATATGCTAGGCATTGTACTAAATCATGTACATTAAAAAAAATCCTTATGACAACATAAGGTGGATCTTATTTTCCCATTTTACAAAGGAGAAAAGTAAGATAAATTGTATAAAGTTATCAGGTAATTTGGGAAGGAGCCTATATTCAAACCTTGGTCTGACACCAAAGCTGATGCTCTAAATGACTATTTATTTTTAAAGTAGAGCTTCCTATAAATAGCAAAATAATATGCTTTGCTTTTCCTGGCTTTTCTCTTGGCAGCATCACCAGAATGTAAGTAGAATAAATCTAGAATTTTTTTTTTTTTTTTAGAGTCTCGCTCTGTTGCCCAGGCTGGAGTGCAGTGGTACGATCTCGGCTGACTGTAGCCTCCACCTCCCAGATTCAAGCAATTCTCCTACCTCAGCCTCTTGAGTAGCTGGGACTATAAGCACATGCCACCACACCCGGCTCATTTTTGTATTTTTAGTAGAGACGAGGTTTCACCATGTTGGCCAGGCTGGTCTTGAACTCCTGACCTCAGCTGATCCATCCACCACGGCCTCCCAAAGTGCTGGGATTACAGGTATGAGCCACCGTGTCTGACCTAGAAATTTATTTATTTATTTATTTGAGACAGAGTCTTGCTCTGTTGCCCACGCTGGAGTGCAGTGGCCTGATCTTGGCTCACTGCAACCTCTGCCTCCCGGGTTCAAGCGATTCTCCTGCCTCAGTCTCCCAATTAGCTGGAATTACAAGTGCCTGCCACCATGCCTGGCTAATTTTTGTAGTTTTTTTTTTTTTTTTTTTTTTTAGTAGAGATGAGTTTTCACCATGTTGGCCAGGCTGGTCTCGGACTCCTGACCTCAAGTGATCCACCTGCCTTGGCCTCCCAAAGGGCTGGGATTACAGGCATGAGCCACCGTGCCCAGCCATGGCCTAGAAATTTTTAATACCATATTATTTCAGCCAGAAATGAAGCAATGATTGTCAGTCTCATTTAGGGGAGCTCAATGACAATATTTTGGCTTTGCTGGCCTTTCGGACCAAAGAGTTATACAGCACAAAGGCCAAAACATAGGGGACCCTTCAACACACACACCAACCCTGGAGATAATCAGACAAATGACACCCTGAGCTTTCTGAAGCAGTTCATTGTACCATCTTAATTTCTATAGATACAAAATCATTTTATTGTCCAAATACAACAAAACTAGCCTGTATTTGAAGATCTTTATATAATAGTTGCTTTGTTGCCTATTAGGCATTACCAGTATCAGTACGTAGTAAGCACTTAGTCAAAGACAGCACTCTTGGATGAGTTCAGCAACCCAACCATCACCTCTTCCACTTAAATGCAGATTGTGCTGAACAAAAGAGAGACCATGAGCATGGTTCAGTTGTTAGTTTGTGTGTAACGCATTCTACTGAACGTATCTCACATGATATCCTGAAGGTAATGAAGTAATGCAGCCATTAACAAACTTTTCAGACAAAATTGATTATAGCTCAACTCACAGCACTATAATACATTTTTCATTAATTTTCTTTTTTTTTTTTTTACTAAAATCTTTCATTTTCAACAAATGAAAAAAAAGCAATAGAATTAATATTCTTTCTAGCAGCATATCTGGGCAATTCCAACAATATGTCCCCAAACAAAAATTTATTGCAGATGAGCTCAAATAATAGGAGACTATTAGAACTCGTATCACATGGGCTTGTAAAGACAATCTACTTTCTGCTGAAGACCAAACATTTTTACTTAACACAAACTCTAGTTCCAATTAAAGACAGCTGAGTACACTGTTACTTTTATAATAGACTAGATCACATTTCCATGGTCAACCATTTCTGAACTTATCAGCTTTTCTTTCAAGAAATTCTAACAAGATTCCAGCAATCTCTGAAATGCTTCTACCTATTGGAAAAGTGTGTTTGGTGGGAGCGATTTAATGAAGACTAAAAGTATGATTTAGGAAATCATTTTATGACATCACATTTTTAGGATGTGAACAGTCTAAAGGTTTTTTGAAAGAATCCAATGATATGGCTAGACAATCTCTGTAAATGGAGCAACCGCTCAAAACATAAAAGAGGAGAGCAAGGCCGGGTGCGGTGGCTCATGCTTGTAACCACAGCACTTTGGGAGGATGAGGCAGGCGGATCATGAGGTCAAGAGATTGAGACCATCTTGGCCAACATGGTGAAACCCCATGTTTTGTATTTTGTAAAAATACAAAAATTAGCTGGGCATGGAGGCACGTGCCTGTAGTCCCAGTTATTCAGGAGGCTGAGGTAGGAGAATCGCTTGAACCCGGGAAAGGGAGGTTGTAGTGAGCCAAGATTGTGCTTCTGCACTCCAGCCTGGTAACAGAGTAAGACTCCATCTCAAAAAAAAAAAAAAAAAAGAAAAGAGGAGAGCAAATTCCTATACAAGCAACATTTATGATCATCTTCTTGCCTTTCCAGTAACCTTTAAAATGACCTTCCCTAACATGCAACTGATTCCTATGAATATCTTTCATGAAGTGGCTTTTTTTCCCCCCATACAGTCAGGCAAATTAAAATCTACTACAGAAAAATGCTTGTCATTCAGTTTCTCATGCCTAATTAAGAGATTTCTTAAGGAGAATAAATATGATGATCACACACATAAATATTTGGGATCCTTGAAAGCCTATAACAGAAACATCCAGGCATTATGATGCTGATGCTATATAAATAAAAAATTTAATTAACAGTGGAATTATAAGGGGAAAAATAATTCAAGACAACTGCTAGGGCATTATCTGTACTGCAAATTTTCTGTGCTTGTGAGGAAAACACTCACTGTTGCCATCAACACTGCTAGGAGCAATTCGAAGAAGGTGGGCTGGGACTTTTGCCATGCTACTTCTAGAAGCCTGTCAATAGGTGTCACAGTTAATTTACAGAATGGCCTGGAATGAATGGACATTTATAGTTTTCTGTTTGTGTTTTGTCTCAGAAGGGTAAATACAAGGCCTACTTAACCGGAGTACTTTATAGGTATATATGTATATACACCTATATATATATATATATATACACACACACACACCTATATATACACACACGCCTATATATATACACACACCTATACATATACCTATATATATATATACACACCTATATGTATATACCTACATATATATATAGATATATATTTGTTTTTCTTCTCTTTTCTTTTTTTTTGAGACAGGGTCTCATTCTGTTGTCCAAGTTGGAGTGCAGTGGCACGATCAAAGCTCACTGCAGCCTCAAACTCCTGGGCTCAAGCAATCTTCCCGCCTCAGCCTCCCAAGTGGCTGGGACCATGAGCACACACCACCATGCCTGGCTAATTTTTGTATTTTTTTGTAGAGACAGGGGTCTCACTGTCTTGCCCAGGCTGATCTTGAACTTGTAGGCTCAAGCAATCTTCCTGCCTTGGCCTCTCAAAGTGTTGGGGTTACAAGCATGAACCACCATGTCTGGCTTGTGTGATTTTTTTAAAAAAATATTTATTCTCTTCTCCTTTCTACTTTCAACTACCAAGGATGCACATTTTACACTGGAATGTATTTTCAGAGCAGACGCGGGAAAGGGCCGAGTCTTAGATGTCTTTTTTTCTCTATTTCTTTCCTTCCCTGTAAGGTTTTTCTTTATGGAGCTTTCAGTTTTAGGTTTCCATAACGTCCTAATGCAAAACAGGCTAAGAAGAGCAACGAATGTAACAAACCACATGTTGCTTTGCTTCTCTCTTTTTGAGGAGGAAAAATCCAGCTTCCAAGAAGAGTATGCAAACTTGCAGTTAAGCTGAAATTAAAGATGTTTTAAAGGTTTCTTAACCCTGGTCTTGGCCATCTTGTAATATTTTAAAATGTAAACGGAAACATATGATTACGATAAACTCTGATTCTACTTAAGAGCAAACAGAACATGTTAAGTCCATGGGCAATAGTTTACTAAATCAATTTGGACTCGTGGGGCAATCTGAATATTTTCACCTAGGCCAAAGATAAGAGACGCAATACAAAAATTAACTTTTAAGCATTTCACTGTGAAATCAATACTCGTGCATTCTGAGCCTTGGATTAACAATCTATATCTGGGCTCCTGCAGACTTGCATAAATTATTTAAAAATTTTATGGCTCAATTCAGCTGTCAAAGAGAAGAGCCTTTTGACAACATTTCACACCTGTTACTTATCTAGTAAAGTCCTGGGCTTAGTTACTCCCACCTGGGATGAGCATGTCCAGACTTCCCGCACACTCATTTTACACAAGGGGATAGATTCTTTGCAGTGCTGGGTAGTAAAGAAATTAAGACACACTAAAATCCCCAGAATTTTCCCAAAATAGACTATCACAATATAAATATTAACTAAAGTAACTACTGAGAAAAGAACACAGACCTTACAGAATGATCATGAGAGATGGTCTATTTGAGCTCTTCAGTGTAACATACACACACAAAACAAACAAGAGCCACTGACTTCAATACTTGTTCTAAGGAAAGCACTAAAGTAAAAACAATTAAGAAAGCTGATTTCTCTTCTGAGTCTTATAGTCATAGAAGGGTGAATGCACAAAAATAATTCATATATGAATATCCCTAGCCGTTGGGGTAATTCTCAGCTATGGGAATCTGATTTACCTCCTCACCTTCTTTATCCCTTTTCCAACTCACTTAATAAAGGGATGAATGCTAGGTCACACCTGAGGTTCCTGTAATCTCCCGAAATTCCTCCCAGGGTCCTCCCATCATGAATCTGCCTATAATTCAAAAAGTGGGTTCTGGTTATTTAATTAAGTAACAAAGGGAATTCTTGGGGAAAAGTGGTTTGAGACCAACTTTAGCTTAAATTCTAGGTCTGTGGCAAAAAAAAAAAAAAAAAACAGAATCAAAAACCCACTTCCTCACAAAAATCATATGTGGATTTTAGAAGTTCTAAATGATACCAGAATATCAACTCTGTGGATGGCTTAAAAAAGGGAGGAAAATGAGATATGAAGAAAAGCAAGGTCTGAGGAAAATTCTGTATCATAAAACGTGAGGACCCGTAACAAGCAGGGGATGTTAGCAGTTGATTGCAGATTTCTGAAAATAGAGGCCAGAAAAGGCTCAGAGGCACCACTCCTGGATGTGAGTTCTGGGCATGGTGCCAAGAAAAGAAACTTCTTACTCAGGAATATTTGGTAGGCAGAGTACAGGGAAACTGCTTAGTTATAATTCAAGTGACTTTAAGGAAAATACTCTGACTGGGGAATCAAAGAATACCTGCCTCCAAAAAGCACATTTAGTGGGCAGAAAAATCTGCACGGAACTAGTGTTGCTCTGGAACTGACTCTACAAATGTGTTGCTTCTCTCCTTTTGCAGCACCCAAGCTTAGTAGGTGTATGAGGGAGCTACTGTTGATGTAAAATGAGTTTTGTTGAAACTGCTGAATGAGATTTGTATTAGTTATTGCTCTGTGGTTGTAAGTAACAGAAACCAAAGTAACTTAGGGGGAGAATGGTGAGGGGCAATAATTCATTGGAAGGATACAGAGGTGTCTCAGGCTAACACAAGGGCGGGAATGCAGCTGAGCTTCAAAAAATGGCTATAATTCAGAAATGGAAAACCCCTGGACATTTAGACAGCATTCTTTCTCCATTCCTGTCTCTGCTAATTTCTGGTTTAACACTTTATTTTTCTCTCGTTGCAGACAGACAGGACTTTATGGCTCATTGTTCTGTAAGGTTAAAACATGGTCACTTAGCTGGGCACGGTCGCTCATGCCTGTAATCTAGCACTTTGGGAGGCTAAGGCGGGTGGATCACCAGGTCAGGGGTTTGAGATCAGCCTGACCAACATGATGAAACCCAGTCTCTACTAAAAATACAAAAATTAGCCGAGCGTGGTGGCGGGCACCTGTAGACCCAGCTACTCGGAGGCTGAGGCAGGAGAATCACTTGAACCCAGGAGGTGGAGGTTGCAGTGAGCCTAGACTGTGCCACTGCGCTCCAGCCTGGGCAACAGAGTGAGACTCCATCTCAAAAAACAAAAAACAAAAAACAACAAAAACACGGCTACTTCACAGTTCTGGGGTTAGGATCCATTACGATTGCAAAGGGTCCACCCCTTGGCCATGTATCTGTGTGGGTAGATGGATCTGGATTTGTGTGAGTGTTTGGGCTGGAGGCCAGTAATTCAGCAAAGGTGGAACAGTTTTGTCCTCCACAGGTATTCTAAAAATGTCATTTAAATGGATTAAAACATTCTATTTGTAGAATAAGGCAACAGTACTTGCTATTAGATATGATGCATGGGAATTAGGTTGCCTTTGTGTTTTTGTTTTTGTTTTGAGACAGAGTCTCACTCTGTTGCCCAGGCTGGAGTGCAGTGGTGTGATCTCGGCTCACTGCAACCTCTGCCTTCTGGATTCAAGCAATTCTCCTGTCTCAGCCTCCGGAGTAGGTGTGACTACAGGCACGCACCACCATGCCCAGCTAATTTTTGTATTTTTAGTAGAGATAGGGTTTCACTATATTGGTCAGGCTGGTCTGAAACTCCTGACCTCAGGTTATCCACCTGCCTCAGCCTCCCAAAATACTGGGATTACAGGTGTAAGCCACTGAGCCCAGCCCAGGTTGCATTTGTTAGTTGTCCTCCAACAGCAATTGATGCTGAGTGGACTGGCAATGTAAGAATCACCTGGAAAGCCTCTTAAAATACACAGAAGCCTCAATCATATCCCTATAGATTTTGACTCAGTAACTCTGAATTAGGATCCAGAAATTTGCATTTAATGTAGTCTCCATAGATAAATGCAATTTGTACCTAGGTGTAGGAACTACTGGTCTACAGACATCATTCACTTTGGTTACCAGCTCTCCTAAAAAAGTGGTAACTTTGTGGAATAAGAACAAAAAGTTATTTTAAGTTTTCATTCGTTAGTTGGTTAAGGCGAAATTCTACCCGGACATCGCAAAGTCTACAATATTGCGTATCAAGCACCCATGTTGCTGAGTGACTCTCAGGACTCTTATGAAAAGTTCCGAAGGGGAAGTGATTTTAGGGATTTGACCCATCTGAGCTAAGATGTCTTTCTCAACTGAAAGTTAACTTCATTAATTATATAAGTAAAACATGTTCTTTTTTCTTTCTTTCTTTTTTTTTTTGAGATGGAGTCTCTCTCTGTTGCCCAGGCTGGAGTGCAATGGCGTGATCTGGGTTCACTGAAACCTCTGCTTCCTGGGTTCAAGCGATTCTTCTGCCTCTGCCTCCCAAGTGGCTGGGATTATAGGCACCCACCACCACCCCCAGCTCATTTTTGCATTTTTAGTAGAGATGAGGTTTCACCATGTTGGCCAGGCTGGTCCTGAATTCCTGACCCCAGGTGACCCACCCACCTCAGCCTCCCAAAGTGTTGGGATTACAGACGTGAGCCACCGCGCCCAGCCCAATAGTGTTCTTTTTTTTTTTTGAGACAGTCTCACTCTGTCACCCAGGCTGGAGTGCAGTGGCACGATCTTGGCTCACTGCAATTTCTGCCTCCCGGGTTCAAGCAACTCTCTACCTCAGCCCTGAGCAGCTGGGATTATAGGTACCCACCATCATGCCCGGCTAATTTTTGTATTTTTAGTAGAGACGGTGTTTCACCATCTTGGCCAGGCTGGTCTTGAACTTCTGATCTTGTGATCTACCCACCTCGACCTCCTAAAGTGTTGGGATTACAGGCATGAGCCACCGCACCTGGCCATGTTCTTTTGGCATAGCTTGTGGTACTGGTTTTGAGCCACAAAACCTTTGAATATTATGGTTTCTCTAAAATGTTTGTAGGAGGGGTTAGAAAAACAAAATGAGAAATGTAGACATCAAGGCCATTTCATCATCTAATATCTAAACCCATTATTTGGGGGACATGCAAGGCTTAATTTTAATTATGCATAGTTTCTGCAATTTCAACACATTTCTTATGCAAAAGCTGTATGTTCATGAAGCTTTTGAGGTGAGTGCTGCTCCCCTTGATGTAAATTAACTGCTGTCCTGCTGGGTAGGGCTGTTGAAACTTGAAGGCTGCTGGGCAGCTGCTGTCTCCCTGCGTTCTGAGTGTTCATTAGTGTTCCGGCACACGGACGGACACATAGCAGGCAGATCACGTGTCATTTGGGGGATAGGGGATAGTTACTGAAAATACTAAGCAGATCAAGTTGTATAGACAAAGCAGAAAAACAATTAAAACAATGACTCTTACAGACAAAAGATGGAAAGGGTTTTGAACCCTTTTGAACTAAACATACCCTAACTCACTGGGACACCACAACTTGTTATTTGCCCTAAAGTGACCACTGACAAATGATTCCATCTGTTCACAATTGTATCTCTTGCTCCTCTCTGTTGTAACATTATTCCTTTCTCCTTGCACCAGTTCTATAGCTTTTCACTTGCTCAGTCTTCTGATTTATTATATGGAAGAACTTTTTTTTGAGCTGTTATGATCACATTATTGTAAGGAAGAATTCTTCTGGAGGAACTAACCTCCATTCCCCATCATACTGTTAATGCAGGTTGCATTGCACTGAGCAGGCGGCAGAGCCTAAATGATGTTGACTGACATTTATAAAGCCAAAGCATCTGTGTTGATTTAATGCAGAGAAATAGAAGATGACTATAGTCAGTCATGTGATAGACTAGACATAAGCTTATCTCCAGCTTCAATTGCAGTATTGACAGTGTTAATTTTTCCTCATTAGCCAGAGAATAAGATAAACACATATTGGAGGATACACAGTATAAGATTATAGCTCCTGTTCCTGTGTGATTTTATCAGGACATAAAATGCAACGATGTCAATCTCATTTGGATTAATCCATCAATTTGTCCTTTTTGGGGTTTTATAAAAGTTAACTATACAAACAAGCAATAGTGAAAATATATTCCAATGGCGATTTAGATACCATTTTTATATTTTTAAGAACTCGTGAAAAGATAATTCTTTTATAAGGGCTCTAGTGGAAAATGGAAAGAATAGAGAATGTGGCTTTGAGAAGGAGGGAGGAACAGGAAAAGGGAAAGGGGGTGAAATGTTGGCCTTAGACTAAGTATTTTTTATAAAGGATCCTCCACACTCATACTGCTTCAAGGCACCAGGAGCTTTATTATATCGGCAATAACCTTAGCACAACATCCCTTCCTATTAGAATATCCTATACCATTACTTTAAACTTTTTTGGTTTAAAATTCAAGTAGGCCTGAACATTATGTGCAATGTAATTCTCACAAGTGAGCTACTGTTTAAGAAAAAAAAGAAGGCAAGTGGTAATAAATCTGTAAATCCCTACTGCAGTTCTCAGGATAACATTTATCGGTCTGGGCTCAACTGTTTTATACACGGGTATATAACATACACCAAATTAGAAATGTAAAATTCATCAACAGGACTCATTGATAAGGAACTGCTTCATAAATAGCTTTATTTCTTAGAGGTAAAAGAAAAAATACATATATATATGAAAAGAAATTTGCTTTAGGTTGAACACACAGAAAATATTTCAAAATTGCCTGGCTTTAGACACAGGTGGGCAGACAGGTACCAGAAGCAGTGGAAAGGAAGAAGGGGAGAGGGATGCAGTTTCAGGGTGCTTGGAAATTGTGGCGCTCTATTCTGATTCTGGAATGGAGACGAACAGGGCTTGTCACTGTAGTTCTGCTTCTACCACTAACTGGCTAGAAGACCTTTACCCTGGGGACCTCAGTTTCTCATCTACACAGCGGCAGATGATCTCTAAGTTCTTTTCGCTATGAAATCCTATAATTCTCTGATTCCTTCAGTTTATAAACCCTAGGAATAAAGGTCAGTTGTATATATAGGGGCCAGTTTAAACCCAAAAGCTATTTTAGAACCTGTTGCTCCACCCCAGAGTGATGAAGTAGAAACAATTGCATGTGCTCCCTTTGAGAACAGCAGCCTGCCAGTCTTCTGGGCCCTGTACTCACAGAGGAGACCACAGCCGGTGATGGGCCTGACAGTCTGAGCAGCCACACAAGGCCTTTTTGTCTCCGTGGGGTTTAGACAGTATTAAACTTCAAATGCAAGTGCTAAGGCATTTACCCTAAATTCTCGATCTCATCTGTAGTTCCTTAGTCTGAAATGGAAAATTCTATTTTGGGAAACTGCCTAGAGACGCATTTAGGCTAACATGAAGGAAAAGTTGGAAAGCAAAATTGAATATAAAACATAGAAACTCTCAAAGAACTATTGAAAAAGGAAAATAAAATTCTTCCTTTAAAGCACACTCCAGAATTAAGTTCCAAGGGTCTTTCCATATCAAAAATGATGCTCCCACAGCACCATCACTTCCCTGCCTTATTCTGCTCACCCTTTATTTTAGTCGTCTGTTTGATGTCTGTGGTCTCTGCTGGGTGGGACGACTTGGGAGGATGGAGAATCAGAGCACCATGCTCAGTGCAGCAACACATAGAAGGAACTGGACAAAGGTTTGTTGAGTACCTGAATGACTGAATGACCAGCTTGGGCAACATAGCAAGACCTCGTCCCTAATAACAATAATAATAATAATATAAGACTACCACTTACTATATTTTTCTACTTACTGCTCTACTAATGGCCTTTACTAAGAAATAGCTCATGTCAATTTGTCCAAAAGATTATCAAAATCATGGCCCGGCGAGGTGGCTCACACCTGTAATCCCAGCACTTTGGAAGGCCGAGGCAGGCGGATCATGAGGCCAGGAGTTCGAGACCAGCCTGGCCAACATGGTGAAACCCTGTCTCTACTAAGAATACAAAATTAGCCAGGCATGGTGGCGCACACCTGGAATCCTAGCTACTCAGGAGGCTGATGCAGGAGAATTGCTTGAGCCCGCAAGGCGGAGATTGCAGTGAGCCAAGATCATGCCACTGCACTCCAGCCTGGGTGACAGAGCGAGACTCTGTCTCAAAAAAAAAAAGATTATTAAGACAATTTTTTTTTTTTTTGAGACGGAGTCTCCCTCTGTCGCCCAGGCTGGAGTGCAGTGGCGCCATCTCGGCTCACTGCAAGCTCCGCCTCCTGGGTTCACGCCATTCTCCTGCCTCAGCTTCCCGAGTAGCTGGGACTACAGGCGCCCGCCACCAGGCCCGGCTGATTTTTTGTATTTTTAGTAGAGACGGGGTTTCACCATGTTAGCCAGGATGGTCTCGATCTCCTGATCTCGTGATCCACCCGCCTCTGCCTCCCAAAGTGCTGGGATTACAGGCGTGAGCCACTGCGCTCGGCTATTAAGACAATTTTTAAAGTCTGGGCACAGTGGCTTATGTGGGCAATCTCAGCACTTTGGGAGGCCAAGGTGGGAGGACTGCTTAAGGCCAGGACTTCGAGGACCAACCTGGGCAATATAGCAAGACCCTGTCTTGATTAAATTTTGAAAAACAAACAAACAAACAAAGAGCATTTTTAAGGGAGAAAGCATAACTTTTTTTTTAAAGGTTTTTAATTGGCTTTCATTTGTATTTTATTCCTGGTATAATTAATCTTTTTTAATGAATAACTATCAATGAATTCCCAAAATTGATGCTATTTTCCCAAAGATCTTTATTGAGATGGGCAATTGGAAAGTTTGCATCTTCATAAAAATGGAGGCTATGTCCTATGTCTGTGTTATTACAGAAGAGCTTGAAAAACCTTTATGTATGTGCCTAGTAAGGACACTAACCTGCTCTGTTAAAAGCTCTAATAAAAAGTTGTGTGATAAAAATGCCAAGGCTTGCTTATCTGAAAAGATTCTTCCTAGTTCAAAGGGTCAGTTTCACACCAGGGTCCCAAGTCTTATCAGCTGGCTCTTCAGAGCTTTGCCATTGTAAAACAAAAGGACTCCTCCAACTGGCATGACAATGGTACAATCACCAGACACTTCAAAAGAAGCAGGCCCAGCACAGAGGATGCCCTGGGTGTACCCCTCACTGTGATGTTTACACACAGGTTCCAACAGCTCTCCCACAACAAAGACCAGCCAGAAGAGTCAAGGGCACTGTGCCTGCAGGGCAGTCAAGGATTCTGTCTTTACCAATAAAACCAGAGGGAAACTTCAGTTTAAACACCATTTACTTTAAACACTGCACTCTCAAAAGACAGGGTCTCATTATTCTACAAGGGTGAGGAGACTGCTGGAGAAATGGAAGTTGAGCTTCAGGGGCTGCATCCTTAGCACGTAATTAGAGAGAGGGAAAGAAAGAAGTACGTCTGCAGATAACCCAGAGTAATCTGCAGGTGTCCACATGAATTTTGCAGATGTGGATAAAAATAAGAATAAAAGACTATACTGGCTTGCAGGATGCAAAGAGAAAGCCTCCAGGTATGAGATTAACAGAAAGCAGTATTTATTGAATTTCCTCTGAGGGTCTGGCCTTGTGGTGGGTGCTCTGATCCATTGGCCTTGTTTGTTTAACTTCCCTGAAAATTAAAAACGAAAACCTACTTTCCCAAATCAGGTTCCACAGGAGAGGGGGGTATGGAAATCCAATGTCTGTGAAAATTATTGAAGGCTTACCCTTGAGTTTTCCTAGCCCTTGCTTGGAGATGTGTATTAGAGACATGTATAAAGAGTATTATTTCCAAGAAACCCAGCCACCTAGATGCTGGAAGCAGGGGATGAATAGGGAACAGCTTGATCTCTTCTGGAACAAAGGTTTACTTGAAAGGTTTTCTTAACTTCTCAAAGCTAGATATTGTGCTCTGTACATTTCTAGGATGCAAAGAATGCTTGAAAAAACAAGCAAACAGTCTCCCATTATTATAGTGAATCTTTTGTATTTTGCAAAGAGCTTGGCTTTGCTAAGGACTAATGGACTGTGAGGTCTGTGAGGCCGTGATCTGCATCTGACTCTCCTTACATCATCATTCTACCCCTCTGGGGTTGTGCTATTCAAGCAGCCTTCCCTAGTTCTTTCCAGGTTCTTGTCCTTGCTTCAGCTCCAATGATGTGCCTGAATGCCCCAAAGGATGGTCCCATTACAAAAAAAAAGATAGGGTTCAGACAAAGTTTCCAGATATGGACAGATATGTGTTTTAGTTTTTTGGGGGACAGAATCTTGCTCTGTCACCCAGGATGGAGTGCAGTGGTGCGATCTTAGTTCACTGCAACCTCTGCCTCCCAGGTTCAAGCAATTCTTGTGCCTCAGCCTCCTGAGTAGCTGGGAGTACAGGTGTGCGGCACCATGCCCAGCTAATTTTTTTTGTATTTTTTGTAGAGACAGGGTTTCACCATGTTGGACAGGCTGGTCTTGAACTCCTGACCTTAAAAGCGATCCACCCGCCTTGGCCTCCCAAAGTGCGGGGATTACAGGCATGAAGCACCGTGCCCAGCTGGACATTGTGTTTTTATCAAGTAATAATTTCAGCAAGCATTTTAGTGTGCCTATTATGTGTCTACCTTATTTAAAACTGTATCCCCTGCCCTCTCCCTATTCCACATTCTTCGTCTCTCTTTCCTGAGTTATTTATCTTCATAGCACTGATTTCTATCTGACATAGTATGTATTGTATGTAATCATTTTGTTTTTTGGGGGGGATGGAGTCTCACTCTGTTGCCCAGGCTGGAGTGCAGTGGTGTGATCTCAGCTCACTGCAACCTCTGCCTCCCGGGTTCAAGTGATTCTCTTGCCTCAGCCTCCCAAGCAGCTGGCATTACAGGCATGTGCCACCACGCTCGGCTGATTTTGGCCCTAACTAGAGAGTCAGCCTCTCTTTTGAAGTTTGGAAGTCAGGCATTGACTTCTCTTCTCAAGCTATGAAAATCCAAGATGGCATCCCAATGCCTTAGAGTCCACTTTGCCCTAAGGCATTATTATTATTATTATTATTATTATCATTATTATTTTTATATGTAGTTTCACTCTTGTTGCCTAGGCTGGAGTGCAATGGCACCATCTTGGCTCACTGCAGCCTTCACCTCCTGGGTTCAAGCAATTCTCTTGCCTCAACCTCCCGAGTAACATTATAGGCGCCTGCCACCATGCCTGGCTAATTTTTGTATTTTTAGTAGAAAGGGGGTTTCACCATGTTGGTCAGGCTCGTGTCGAACTCTTGACTTCAGGTGATCCGCCCCCCTCGGCCTCCCAAAGCACTGGGATTACAGGGGTGAGCCACCGCAGCCCAGGCTGTCATCATTTTGTTTGGTCCCTTTCTTCACCTCCCACCCCACCAGAATGTAAGCTCTACATAGGTAAGGATCTCTATCCATTTTGTTCACTGATGTAGCTCCAATACCTGGTGCATAGTAGGTACTCAATTAATATTTGTTAAATGAATACAGCTGGGCACTCTTGTAGTCCCAGCTACTCAGGAGGCTGAGGCAGAAAAAGTGCTTGAATCCAGGAGTTATAGGCTGCAGCGTGCTATGATAATGCCCGTGAATAGCTGCTGCATTCCAGCCTGGGCAATATAGCAAGATGCTGTTGGGCTGGAAAAAAAACATGAATAAGAGCTGCTCTTTGCCCTTAATTAATTCACTGTCTACTCCCTCTATTTACATATCTTCAATGCTGTCCCCTATGTCTCTCTCTTTTTAAAGTTTTGGTGTCTCCTTTAAAAAATTATTATATAATAGGCCGGGTGCAGCCTATTATATAACCTGCAATCCCAGCACTTTGGAAGGCCAAGGCAGGTAGATCACTTGAGGCCAGGGTTTTGAGACCAGCCTGGCCAACATGGTGAAACCTCGTCTCTACTAAAAATACAAAAAATTAGCCATGCGTGGTGGTGCATGCTTGTAATCCCAGCTACTTGGGAAGCTGAGGCAGGAGAATTGCTTGAACCCAGGAGGCGGAGGTTACAGTGAGCCAAGATTGCACTATTGCACTCCAGCCTGGGCGACAAGAATGAAACTCTGCCTCCAAAAAACAACAACAAAAAAGATATTATACAATAAAACATGGATGCAATCTCATTGTATATTAGGAAGCTATTCAGTTTAGTACATGCAATAGCCCCAAGACTATTACCATCTCAAAATTCATTTGGTGCTTTTCAAAATCCTTTGAGGCATCATCATTGCAATAAAATAGTCCAACAGTATGGTATACAAATATATCCCCAAATCATGAAACATTAATGAGCTAATAAAAACAATTAGTTTCAGGTTGCAGCAACTGAAACTATGTCTTCTATTCTGGGATTTAAAATCCTTTTATTTTCTGCATTTCATACTTTCCTCTGTGTATGCTTGTGTGTCAGAAAATGATTAAACCTCCACCTGCTAGTTCTCTTACCTCATGGTTCTTCAGTGGAAGAAGAAAGATCATCGTCTTTTTTTTTTTGTTTTTCCTGTGGATCTCTTGTCAGTGTCCCCATAAGAAATAGTTATCTAAATATAACTTAATTACTGCTACAAAAGAATGATTTCACTAATGCATGCAGACCAACAGAAACACCTTGGGAAACTCAAAGGCTGATGAGCTAAAATTAAATCTGAACATTTATCTATTATATGCTGTCAAAGGGCTTGTCAGATTGAAAGATCCTTATTATCAAACAAAAATGAAAAGAAAGTTTGTTTGCCCCTCGTGACCTATTCCATTTTTTCTTTTTTAAACTTAATTTTTTTTTACAATTATATAAGCACATTGTTTAAAAACCAAACGGTCCTAAAAGGCTTGTTTTGAGAAACAGCAGTTCTCAGTTTCTTCCCTTTTCTGCTTCCCCTCTGTTAGTTGATTCTTTTAGTATTTATCTCCATTTCTCTAGATAACATACTGATCTTACTACTCTAACTTTTTTTAAGGCTCGCTCTATCTATCTATCTATCTATCTATCTATCTATCTATCTATCTATCTATCTATCCATATTTTTTGAGATGGAGTCTTGCTCTGTCCCCAGGTAGGAGTGCGGTGGCATGATCTTGGCACTGCAACTTCCGCCTCCCAGGTTCAAGGAATTTTCCTGCCTTAGCTTCCTGAGTAGCTGGGTGCAAGCCACCACGCCTGGCTAACTTTTCTATTTTTCAGTGGAGATGGGTTTGCATCATGTTGGGCAGGCTAGTTTCCAACTCCTGTCCTCAAGTGATCCGCCCACCTTGGCCTCCCAAACTGCTGGGATTATAGGCATAGGCATGAGCCACCACACTTGGCTCTAAGGCATTATCTATTTTTTTTTTTTTTTTGAGATGGAATTTCTTATTGCCCAGGCTGGAGTGCAATGGTGCCATCCTGGCTCACTGCAACCTTCGCCTCCCAGGTTCAAGCGATTCTCCTGCCTCAGCCTCCCAAGTAGCTGGGATTACAGGTGTCTGCCACCACGCCCGACTAATTTTTGTATTTAGTAGAGACGGAGTTTCACCATGTTGGCCATGCTGGTCTCGAACTCCTGACCTCGGGTGATCCACCGGTCTCCCAAAGTGCTGGGGATTACAGACGTGAGCCACCGTGCCCAACCCCTAAGGCATTATCTGTTAACTTCTACCCACACTCTATCCCATGTACCTTTTCATGGAAGGTAAAATTGTTGAAAGCTTACATATCCGAAAATATATTTTTCTATACTTAACCTCAAATGATACTTTGGTGGACTCCTGAATTTTAAGCTAAAACTGATTTCTCTTTAGAACTTTGAGGGTTCTGCTCTGCTGTCCTCTGGCTTCCAGTATTGCCATTACGATTTTCATCCTTCACATGAGAACTTGTTTTCTTCCTCTCTAAAAGGCTGTAGAACCTACCTTTTATGTTCCAGTATTCTAAAATTACCTGATGATGTACATTGGTATGAATCTACTTTCAAACACTGTACACAGTACTTGGTAAGCCTTTAAATCCAGAAATTCATGTCCTTCTGTTCAGGAAATTTTCTGTAATTATTTATTTGATGACATTCTTTCTTCCATTTTTTTCCTGCTATTTAGATACTGGATCCCTGGACTGGACTTCAAATTTTCTCATCTTTTCTCTCCGATTTTGCATTTCTTTGGTGTTTTTACTTTCTAGGCAATTTTCTATACTGTAGCTTCCAAGACTTCTAGCAAATGGCCTTCCATTTCTTCTTTCACTTTTGTTTTTGAGACAGAGTCTCGCTCTGTCGCTCAGACTGGAGTGCAGTGGCGCAATCTCGGCTCACTGCAAGCCCCACCTCCCGGGTTCATGCCATTCTCCTGCCTCAGCCTCCCGAGTAGCTGGGACTACAGGTGTCCACCACCACGCCTGGCTAAGTTTTTGTATTTTTTAGTAGAGACGGGGTTCAACCATGTTAGCCAGGATGGTCTCGATCTCCTGACCTCGTGATCCGCCTGCCTCGGCCTCCCAAAGTGCTGGTATTACAGGCATGAGCCACCGTGCCTGGCTTCTTCTTTCATATTTTTAATATCCAAGAGTTCCTGTGTCCATGAAGGTTCCTTTTTTGTAGCATCCTGTTCTTGTTTACAGGGTATCTCTTCTTTCTCAGACAATATCAATGATATGTATATTTTAAGTGTTCTCCTTTGTATCTGTTTTATCTGTTCTTATTATCTTTGTTTCTCTTTCTCTGTTCATCCTCATCTACCTGTTTATATTTAATAGTGAGATACTAAAAAGCTACTGGAAGCCATCTGTCTGTGTTTGGGAGGATGAGGGCAGGGAAAGGGAGGTTTTTGACTCTGTCATCTAGACTAAGATGATCTAGGTTGGGCCATTTCCTTGGGAAACCCCCAAAGTCAGAATTCTTAGCTTTGTTCTCACCGCATGCACCCACACCCCCTCTCCCCACCCCTTGCCTTTGGCTAACCAGATTCTTCAGATAATACTTTTCCCATCTCCTGCCTACGGGGTGGGTGATACCTGGCTGAATGATGTGGCAGCCAAGTTGAGGTCTGTTACCTGATTCTTTTGGTTTTGTTTAGGTACCCTCTCCCTCAACTGTGCCTGTGTTTCATAGTGTAGAGAACCTCTGTTCCACCCTTGACAAAGGATAAACCTTCTTGAGCCTTTTGGAAGTTCTAGGGAATAACTCAGATTGCTTCTCAACTTGCTTCTCAATCTGTACTTCCAGATTAGGATCTGCCTCTTTGAGTCTCCTAAGTTAGCTGCTAATTATCCTGTTTCAGATTCCAAAGTTTTGTTATTTTCTTCTTTCCCATTTTATTCATCTTTGTGGGTTACTTCTTTTTTAAAAATACTTTTACTGTCACTTTAATGAAATTTTGCAAGGGGACAGAACTAAATGTGTTTACTCAGTCTGCCATCTTTTTTTTTTTTTTTTTGAGACAGAGTCTTGCTCTGTAGCCCAGGTTGGAGTGCAGTGGCATGATCTCAGCTCACTGCAACCTCTGCCTCCCAGGTTCATGCCATTCTCCTGCCTCAGCCTCCTGAGTAGCTGGGACTACAGGCACCCGCCACCACGCCCAGCTAATTTTTTGTATTTTTAGTAGAGATGGGGTTTCACCGTGTTAGCCAGGATGGTCTTGATCTCCTGACCTCATGATCCGCCCATCTTGGCTTCCCAAAGTGCTGGTATTACAGGCTTGAGCCACCGCACCCGGCCCAGTCTGCCATCTTTAACCAAGGGTTCCTAGATCAGTTTTTCTACAGGCTGGTCTTTAAGGCCATCCTCAAATACTGTACCAGCCTTATTGCCTCCTCCTGGCTTTAAGGACACCCTACAACCCTTGAGGTCCCTAGTCTAAAGGGATAGGAGAGGAATTTCAGTTGATAAAAAGCAAATGTGTCTTTAAATGATTAATTGGGTACTTAACAAGAAAAGTGGGGGTATTTCCTTTGGTAGTCTGAAAGATTTTTTTTTCTGTATAATAGATGGGTTTCTTTCTGCACACTAGATAGGCATGCATTTATCGAGTTTGAAGAGGGAATTAAAAGGTCTCAGAATGTCTCTCCCAGGCCTGGGTTTATAATTCCAAAGATAACATAATTTAAGAATTTAAGACCCAGTCTAATGCAATTCCTTCATTTCATTAGCAAGAAGACTGGTTTTACTGTAAAAGTTGGTTAAATTAAGAAGATCAGAAGTTTCTGAGGATTTTTTTTTTTTTGAAACAGGGTCTTACTCTGTCACCCAGGGTGATCCTACTGCCTCAGCCTCCTGTGTAGCTGGAAACACAGGCATGCACCACCATCCCCAGCTGATTGTTAAAATTTTTGTAGAGATGGGGTTTCAACATGTTGCCCAGGCTGGTCTTGAACTCCTGGACTCAAGCAATCCTCCTGCCTCAGCCTCCCAAAGTGCTGGGGTTACAGGCATAAGCCACAGCAACCGGCTGAGGATGGATGTCTTGATAAGACTATGATCACTTGTCTACTAACATGGATGGTTTTTTTATACCCTGGAGAATTTCTTATTTTTTCAACTGAAGTATCTTTCCCTAATAAGCACAAACAATAAATTCACAACATGCTGAAATCCATATGTTGTGAATTTATTTTTTAACAAAGCAAAGTTATTTAAGTCCTGACACTAACAACAGCTGCCAACCTAAATTTGAAAGTGTTAAAAATAGCTCAATGATCCTTAATTTTCCTATGTTTGTCCCCCTTGCATCTGTCTTCCAACCTTAAAACTAAAACATTATTGGATTTATCTACATAGAAGTTGTAAGATGAATTTTAATCCCATTGTAATTTAAAACTAAACTGTGTTCAATATTAATGTTCAGTTACATGACCTTGAAATTTATTTGGCAATATCTACTGATTGGTGCAGGAGTAATACATCTTATATTTCTCAAAACACTAGCAATAATATCCCTATAGCCTTCTGATAAACTGCAAATTACACTTATTAATTAGATTTAAGAAGTGTAAATGTTATAACATCGTTATAATGCCACTATCAGGTACACTTTCCAGTTTATTGGAGGAAGTAAAAATGAAATGCACCATGGCTTGAGAATTGATAATTCTGTTTTATTTAGGAGAGTCAGACCTGAAATGTTGCAAAGAAGGGTTACATTACTTCCCTCTTGGCACATGACCCTCAAGTAGTAATCGTTATCATCTGTAATGCTGAAAAATGTGTTCAACATGAAGAATTCTTAGGTGGCATTATTTAGGGAACTACCTGTTCCCTCCACAGTGTTGCTTTACTGAATTTCCTTTTTTTCCTTTTTTTTTTTTTTGAGATGGTGTGTTGCTCTTGTCACCCAGTCTGGAGTGCAATGGCGCAATCTCTGCTCACTGCAACCTCTGCCTCCTGGGTTCAAGTGATTCTCCTGCCTCGGCCTCCCGAGTAGCTGGGATAATAGATGTGTGCCACCATGCCTGGCTAATTTTGTGTTTTTAGTAGAGATGGGGTTTCACCATGTTGGCCAGGCTGGTCTCAGACTCCTAACCTCAGGTGATCCATGCGCCTCGGCCTCCCAAAGTGCCGGGATTATAGGCATGAGCCACCGTACCTGGCTTTACTGAATTTTCAGCACCAGCTTTAGACTTTACCAGATGCAGGAGATAATCCAGACTTTTGTGCCTCAACATATTTGATCGACTCCAACCCCTTCTCTGATCTTGGAGACTGAATATTAATAAATGGTTAGTAAAATGGCCTATTCTTTTGGTTAATTCACAGGTGGATGAACACTTACACAAATGCTCTCCATAATTCTAGACCAGTGATGGGGTAGGTGAGGAAACACTTCTAGAAGGAGTGGCTAAAAGGGGTGGGCTGAGGCTGGGTAGCTTGAAAGCAAAGCAGAAATCTGACCTGTGACTTTGAGTATTTGTTGTTGTTGTTAGAGATGGGGTCTCATTCTGTAGCCCAGGCTGGAGTATAGTGGTAAGATCATGGCTCAGCACAGCCTTGAACTCCTAGCCTCAAGCCATCCCCCCACCTCAGCCTCCAGAGTAGTTTGGCCTACAGATGCGAGCCATTGCACTTGATGGCTTTGAGTGTTTCAACAGTAGCCCAGGATGGGGTATTTCAACCCCCTCCACACAAGTTCTGATAAGGCATGCCTTCCCTGAGACCACTGCTTTATATGGGGTAATCTTATGTCCCATTCTGCTCTGGAAAATCCTAGTTTGTGCCTCTTTTTCTGGTAAAAAGCACCCTCTCAAGTGTCCAGGTTTGGATGATAAATTATCCAGGCCACCAGATCTGTGGTGGATGTGGGATAGTTATATGTAATCTCCACTGGAGAACAGGTGAGTCCCTAATACACACTGCGACCAAATTTCTCTGTGCTTTTCCAGCATAACCTAAAATGTGGAAAAGAAAGATGTAAGACCGTGATGGTCAATGCAGATGAGAAGAATATTAACAGGTAGTGGACTTTGGAGGCAGACAGCCCTGAGACAGAATATGACTCTCCCATTTACTAACTTTGTGATTTGGGGCAAGACATTTCATTCTCCCTTAATCTCATTTTCCTCAACTATGCAATGGAAATGCAAAATTTACTGCACTGAGTTGCGATGGGGATTAAATGAGATGCTGCACAGACAGAGCTTTGCACAGTGGGGAGTTACTGTGAACAAGCTCATTGCCAAACAGTCTATTATACTGTTTTAATCTGATTGAGGCTTCACTTTATGTGTTATCTACATTAACCCCCAAATACCCTTACACTTCAAAAAAATTTTCAACTTTTAAAATGTTCTTTAATTTAGGCAGGGCGTCAAACTGTTGATTAGATTTGGTTGGCTAGCAATACAGTGAGGTGTTGCAAATGTTACAGTCTGAATGCAAGCTTCAAAGAAATGTCAAAATGTGTCCATTTTAATCAGATATGTCATGATGTGAGAGTCTGTGCTCACATCTATTGACAGAGGGATAAATATGTTAAAGACATACCTTAGCCAGGCGTGGTGGCTCACGCCTATAATCCCAGTACTTTGGGAGGCTGAGGCGGGCAGATCACTTGAGGTCAGGAGTACGAGATCAGCCTGGCCAACATGGTGAAACCCCATCTCTACCAAAAATACAAAAATTAGCTGGGCATGCTGGTGCACGCCTGTAATCCCAACTACTCAGGAGGTTGAGGCAGGAGAATGGCTTGAACCTGGGAGGCGGAGGTTGCAGTGAGCCGAGATTGTGCCACTGCACTGCACTCCAGCCTGGGCGATAGCATGAGACCCCGTCTTAAAAAAAATAAAATAAAATAAAAGACATACCTTAGAGTCTCTGTAGGCAATTTATATTTTATTAATGTAAATATTGATTATATAATTGAAAGTCCAAAGAATAGTGGCAAAAACTTTAAGACATTATTTTGAGAAACATTGTATTTCTTTACTAATTATATATTTAGTAGATAAAGGAAAATACCTTTAACTGTGTTTGAAAATGGTTACGAATACGATACAGTTAAAAGCAGTTAATAGACCTACTGCAGTGGCTCATACCTGTAATCCCAGCACTTTGGGAGGCCGAGGCGGGAGGATCACTTGAGCCTAGGAGTTTCAGACCAGCCTGGGCAACCTGGTGAAACCCCGTCTCTACAAAAATTACAAAAATTAGCCTGGAATGGTGGCATGTGCCTATAGTCCCAGCTACTTTGGAGGCTGGGCTGGGGGGGATCGCTTAAGCCTGCTAGGTGGAGGTGGCAGTGAGCTGAGATTGCACCACTGCACTCCAGCTTGGGTGACAGAGACCTTGTCTCAAAAAAAAAAAAAAAGCCATTAACAGTAGAAATTAACTAACCAGTTAAAACCGAGAACAAGCCACCTTCTTCTAATCTGTCCCAGTTCTCCCAGCATTAAGAATGTCTCATGTGAAGAACATGTCTACATAAAGCAATAGTGAAGAGTGAAACCACTACTCTTAGAACGACTTAATTTGCTTTTGGTTTTAGTTATCTAAATATTTCAAGTGAAATCAGTTTGTTTGTTTTTGGTGTGTGTGTGTGTGTGTGTGTTTAACTTCTTTTTTTTTTTTTTTGACAGAGTTTCGCTCTTGTTGCCCAGGCTAGAGTGCAGTGGCACGATCTCGGCTCACTGCAAGCTCCACCTTGCGGGTTCAAGTGATTCTCCTGTCTCAACCTCCCGAGCAGCTGGGATTACAGGCACATGCCACCATGCCCAACTAATTTTTGTATTTTTAGTAGAGGCGAGGTTTCACCATGTTGGCCAGGTTGGTCTCGAACACCAGACTTCAGGTGATCCACCCGCCTCAGCCTCCCAAAGTGCTGGTATTACAGGTGTGAGCTACCATACCTGGCCTTAACTTTTTTGTAAGAGACAGCATCTACGTTATCCACACTCGTCTCAGACTCCTGGGCTCAAGCAGTCCTCCCACTCAGTCTACTCAGTAGCTGGGACTATAGGCACACATCATGCTTGTCTGAAATCAGGGTTTTAGGGCTATTTTCTACCATGCTTATACAACTAGAATGATGCAGAAGTGAATGACTATTGTCCATTTGCAAGAGAACCAGATCAAATCTGGTTTCTAAATTATATCAAAATATATTTATATGAAAATATATCTTGCTTAAATAAGTTTAACACAGAGTTTTAAAATACTCTAAAAATTGGAAAATGAGATCTGTGTACATTGGCTGTGTGTGGGCCTTGGTCACATTAATGCACTTTTCCTTAGTATCCTATGTGGCACTTTGCTATGAGAAATTCACCATTGCATCAAATAAGTTTTATTACTTTGGTGGCTAGACAAAGTTTTGTTTTTTCCATTAGCAAATAGAATCTTTTTTAAAGCGGAAAATTGGCAGTTATTTTTAAAGTGGATATATTACATAAATTTGATCTTTAGGGATCTAGGAATTTTTAGTGGATTTTCATAAAGAAAGCAAGTTTTGTGCCATGCATTTTATCCTTAGTCACTTTAATTATAAAGACTACGCATGTCCCAAAGCAGTTCATGTTAGTTGAAAGGTGATTCTAACAGATTTTTTTTTTTTTTTTTTTTGAGATGGAGTCTCTCTCTGTCACCCAGGCTGGAGTGCAGTGGCACGATCTCGGCTCACTGCAACCACCGCCTCCTGGGTTCACGCCATTCTCCTGCCTCAGCCTCCCAAGTATCTGGGATTACAGGCGCCTGCCACCATGCCCGGCTAATTTTTTTGTATTTTATTTTTAGTAGAGACGGGGTTTCACTGTGTTAGCCAGGATGGTCTCGAACTCCTGACCTCATGATCCGCCTGCCTTAGCCTCCCAAAGTGCTGGGATTACAGGCGTAAGCCACCGCGTCCAGCCGATTTTTTGTTTCTTAATCCCCTTTAAACTTGGAATAAGCATTTAAAGGTTAACCAAGATGCTCATTTTCTGAATTTTTCTGCAGCCAAGTTTACATAGGGGCAACTCTTGAATTCTGAACAAGACATAGGGAACTGGTCTTTTCACAAAGAGGCCATCTTGTAGTTATGTCAACAAACTTTTTCACACTAGTGCATCTGTTTCCAAAGTTTGTGGTCTGAAACAATAGACTGATATTAACTACTTCTCTTGAGTCTTCAAACAACCAAGAAAGGAAAGAAGGAAGACTGGTAGCAGCAATGAATTTTCACAGACATGCAAACTCAGTATTTCAGATGGCTTAACAGATGCACAATTACAAATAAGAGCCATATGGGTGCATTAAAGAGTAAAAAATCTGGGTCACATTATACAGTACAGGTGGAAATGCAGCTATAAACACAGTCAGAACAGGTGATTTGGATACCTGTCACTTATATCTATATACACACTTATCCAGTAAGACTCTCCTATCCCATACTTAAATGAAATTAAACCTTGTCAACCATAAAGTTCAGCATAAAGATCTTTGATGTCAAACACAGCATTCTGAAGCAAGGTTTTATTAGCTAGGTGTTTTGTAAATAACATTTATCTTCAAAGCACCAAACACAGTACACATTCCCAGGTAAATAGTAAGTGCTTAGGAACAACTGTGTTGAATTCATTTATGACCCTAAACATTCTTTCCTCTGAAATATTTGTTAACACTTTAATTGAACAGGCCATGGCTTTACTGAGCTAATAAGGCACTTCCTATCTTTAAGCTAATTTTCTTTCCATTAAAATGGCCTGTGCAATACAGGTAATTTGAAACAGCAAGCACATGTACAAGCCAGCAGCTCTACAAAGTGTTGTTTTGTATACAATATTTGATTATAACAATCAAGGCTGTCTTGAAGCACTGCATATTATAGAAAAATAAAAGGACAGTAAGTCCAAGCATCTACATTTTAGCTATGTAATCTTGATTGTTTTTTCAGAATATTTTTCCTACTAATCCAATGGTAGATTTAAAGTTTTCCTGAAATAATCAAAGGACCTGAAATAATCAAAGGACCAAAATTAAACCACAGGGTAAAAATTGTTGGTAATAATCACTGTATTTTTATTTTATTTTATTTTTGAGATGAAGTCTCACTCTGTCACCCAGGCTGGAGTGCAGTGGCGCGATCTTGGCTCACTGCAACCACCACCCCCTGGGTTCAAGCGATTCTCCTGCCAGCCTCCCGAGTAGCTGGGATTACAGGTGCCTGCCACCACACCCGGCTAATTTTTGTATTTTTAGTAGAGATGGGGGTTCACCATCTTGGCCAGGCTGGTCTTGAACTCCTGACCTCATGAACCACCAGCCTCGGCCTCCCAAAGTGCTGGGATTACAGGTGTGAGCCACCACGCCCGGCGAATCACTGTTTAAATATTTACATTTATTTAAAAATCCCTGTATATCAGTTATGACTGTTTTTAGAATATTTGTTTTTTTGGAAGATAGTGAGGCATAGTGGTTAAGGACACGAATTCTGGAGTCATCCAGCCTTGGTGCCAGCTTTGCCACTTACTCGTTCTGACATCGTGAAATGTATAGTTGGTCTTTGTCCAGATTTCCTGGCACACAACTCCTAAAATCCTTGGAATGTCCAATGTGATTTCACATGATTCCAACATGATAGTCTTTTTTGTATGCTAATGAGATGACTGCTAGCTGGCAGCCGCTGGGTAGCTTCAGCTTCTAGGCTGGTCACTGGAAAGACCAAGGCAGGATCAGAGAGTTACAACTTTCAGCCACACTCCCCAGCCACTGGGGAAGGGGTTTCACCAACTTAGTAAATTTAATCAATCATACCTACATAATGATAAAAGCTCAAAAGGACTGGGTTCAGAGAGTTTCCCGATAGCTGAACACATGGAGGTTCCTGAAGGGCAGTAGAGCATCGAAGCTCCATTCTCCTTTGCAGGTGCCTTGCCCTGTGCATCTCTTCATCTTGATCCTTTGTGATATCCTTTATACAAATGTACTGATAAAAGTCAGTCAGTCTTTTCCTGAGTTCTGCGAGCCAGTACTAACAAATTAGTCAAACCCAAGGAGGGGGTCGAGGGAACACCAATATAGAGCTGGCCAGTCAGAAGCACAGGTAAAACAACTTGGGGCTTGCTACTGGCATTGAAAGTGGGGAAAGAAGTCCTGTGGGCCTGAGCCCTTAACCTATGGGATCTGCTGTTCTCTCCAGGTAGCAGGAGTGTCAGAATTGAATTGAATTCGAGGACAATTCTGCAGCTGGTGGCCACTGCAGAACTGATTGACTGGTTGTTGGCAGGGAGAAATTCCCACACACTTCCTGGTGACCAGAGGTCCCAGAAGTCTTCTGTATTGATTGTTGTGAGTGAGAGAATAGCAAAAGCAGCTTTGTTTGCTTTTGTTTTTTTTTTCCCTACATCCTCAGACTAGTTATGTCATCTTTCTGTGCCTCCATTTCCTGTTCTCTAAAACTGAGGGAACAGAACCACCTACATCATAATGTTGTTGATGTAGGCAGTAAAAGTGATAATACATACAAAGCACCATGTTTGCCACATACTAAGTGTTGAAATAGATGTCACATGTCATTATGATCAATGGACCAAAATCCATTGCAAAGGACAAAGAGGAGATGAATGCCTCTTCCCAAGAAGGTAATATAGGGCATTTGAGCTGTCTTCTGTTGAAAACAGAATTAACGGATCTTACGTGTTTGGAAACATGGAGCAGAGTGCTCTAGGATTACAAAATGCTAATGTATTCATTGTGAAGCTAAAGTGGCTGTATCTTAATGAAACCTCTGAAGTAGATTAAGCTCAGGCAGTAGAATGTGTAGGCAAAAACTCAGGCCAGAGGTGCATTCACGATTCATGGGTATTTCTTGGCACTTTTCTAGACCTTAAGAGTAACAAAAATCTTTTTTTTTTTTTTTTAAAAATGCTGTATTTGAAAAGCTTTACAACCTGGTAGGGGAGAGGGACAACTGTATGCTTGTATGCTGATGCAATAAGTTACAGAATGGAGGTATGAATGACGTTTGAAGAAAATGCTGAGGAGTTGGCGGGGGCAGAGGTTGAGGTTTGTTTGGGGGAATTAAGAGAACCTTCACAGAGGACATCTAATCTGGAGCTGGAAAGTGAATAGTAATACACAGTGCAAAAAAGTGATGGAAGTGTCACTTAGGAGTGGGGAAGACGTACCCAGCAGCTTTTCTGCCTTGAGAGTGGTGAGAGGTTCTGCGTGGCTGAGAGTGCACATGGGGAAATTGGATAGAGAGGCCTGGAGGAGCCGACTGGGACCAGTTTGCAGAGGGCCTTGCATGTGAACACTGATGAGAAGTGGTACACATTTTAGCACAGTCAGGTCATGAGCAGAATTGCCTTTTGGAACAGTGACCATGGCCACTGTTCCCCCTTAAAAACACTCCTCTAAGCCAAAAAAAAAGAAAAAAAAAATGCTTAGAGGAGTGCTGAAAGAGGCTGAGGCAGAAAGATCAGTTAGAAAAATGTAAAATAATGATGACGACGATGATGATGATGATGATGTCTCTAGCATGGCAATAGGATGAAACAAGGGCTTAGATTCAAGGGAGAATTACCAGATAGAATCAAGAGACTATGTATGCTGCTTGAATGATATAGGGGTGACGGTGAGTGGGGCTTGTCCAAGATGATGTGCCCAATGTCACACTGTGGACCAGCACTATCTCCACACATTCATATGACTAGAGCAGTTGATAAAGGAGAAGTGAAGAAGTCAGATGGTGTCAGTGGAAAAGGGTACAATTTAAGAGTGTGCTTTCTTTTTTTTTTCCTCTTTTTTTTTTTTGGGGACGGAGTCTCACTCTGTAGCCCCGGCTGGAGTGCAGTGGCACAATCTCGGCTCACTGCAATCTCTGCCTCCCAGGTTCAAGCGATTCTCCTGTCTCAGCCTCCTGAGTAGCTGGGACTACAGATGCGCTCCACCATACCTGGCTAATTTTTGTATTTTTAGTAGAGAAGGGGTTTTGCCATGTTGGCCAGGCTGGCCTTGAACTCCTGACCTCAAGTGATCTGCCTGCCTTGGCCTCTCAAAGTGCTGGGATTACAGGCGTGAGCTACCATCCCCGCCCAGCCTAAAGGGGTGTTTTCTATAGGAAAACTGCTTCCTTTTCTCCTTCCAGCGTGGAAGTCAAGATGCAACTCAAAAATCCACTTAGCAGGCAATGAGATGAAGCACTGCTAGAAGTCCCATTTCATGACAAGGCCAATTACTCAGACTTTACTGGGAGCCCATCAAGACATGGCATATGCCTGGCACAGAGAGGGCACTTAACAAATGCTTGTCCATTCAATTTGTTAAGCAGGAAGTGAACAAAGTGGTGGGCTGGGTCTCAGAATTACATGCATCTTCTAAATCCCTCTGTGCCCTGATTTCTTCATTTATAAAATGGAGAGTAAAATGTTAGGAATTAAAAGAAAAAAATTCTTTAAATAAGACATGATCAAGAAGCACTGACATTGGGAAGAATGGGCAGCTATCTGAGATCCGTATGTAATGATAAGTAATCTATTAAATAGGGGCTACCAACTGGAGTTTATATATACTCTTTATACTATATATATATCCAAAGTTTTATATACTATCTTTTAGCCATAAGACAAATAAATAAAATAAAATGCAAACGTCATAAAATTTACATGGTAAAGCTAACCTTCTTTATCTTCTTTATTTATGTATTTAACTTACTTATTTGAGACAGAGTATTGCTCTGTCAGCAAGGTTGGAGGGCAGTGGCAAGATCACAGTTCACTGCAACCTCTGCCTCCCGGGCTCGACTGGCCCTCCCACCTCAGCCTCCAAAGTAGCTGAGACTGCAGTTGTGCACCACCATACCTGGCTAACTGTTTTGTAGACATGAGGTTTCATCACGTTGCCCAGACTGCTCTCAAACTCCTGGGCTCAAGTGATCCTCCCACCTCGGCCTTTCAAAGTGCTGGGATAATAGGCCTGAGCCACTGTGCCCAGCCCAAAAAACTAACTTTTTATGGAAGTCTTACTGAAGCAAAAATAAATATATAAATAAAATCGTGTTTAAGTAGGGCTCTTAATTTTGAGAAAAACAACATTTGCAAGAAGTCTTCATTTTAATAAAAAGAACCTAAAAATTACAGCATAGGTTTACATCTGCCTTTAAATGTCATTTAATAATAAAACATTATTGCTTTAAAAATATTAGCTTATTAAACAGGTAAGTTCAATAAGTTATAAAGGAGTTAAATGTTTGTATTAAACATGTGAACCATCAGAATTTTTCATATTCTGTCAATCAGGCAGAAGTTGATGTAACTGGAAATGTTCAGAATATGCCAGTTTGTGAGACTCCACTGGATATCCTCACAGTCAATGCTCAAAAAATATCCACTGACTGAATGAAATAAAGAAAAATAATCACATACATAACATGTATGTGTAAGCTAGACAACAAACATGTAAATGAACTGTACCATTTAATTTTTAAAACAGATTACACAGCTTCTCTATCATACTAGTTAGAAAATAATCCTTGTAGCACCTCAAATAATTCTTCATATGGAAACCAAAAGATGACTCTTTGCCTCTAAGCCACCACCGGCTAAGGGAAGGCTCCCTTGAAAATGGCCCCTGTCCCTCTACTGTTTTTATTTTTATTTTTTTTATGAATGAATGTATCAGACTTAGACTTTTAGCTCTGTGGCATTACACATGGAAACACTTACAAAATTATACTAAGTAAATGACAGGCTTTCAGTTGTTTTTTAATTAGGAAAAATACCTAGTCCTTCAAAACTAGATATTTTATTCTGAATTTTATTTGTAATCAAAATGTTGTTCTGGAAGCCTTTTCTGTAGTCTTAATTACTCAAACATGTTCCTATGGGACTTGATGTCACCACTGTATAGCAATCCTGCAGATGGCAAAAGTTTAAAATAGAATTAAACTAAGCTATTAATTATGTAGACAGGGTAAAAGAAATATAAATGAATAGCCTTTAAAATAAATTTTAGTACTTCTAACTGCCAGAATGGCAGCTGTTTGTCTACTTTTTTGGGAGACAGAAGAGTCAAGTTAGCTTATGCTTTGCTGTTGTTTATACAAAATAAAATATTAGTTCTCTTGTTTAAAATGCCAAAGGATAGAAATGTGATTCTTACAGACAATCCTGCTTACAGTTTTGCTTAGTGAGGGCAGGGTTGATTCTTCAAATTCTTTAGATCAAAAGTTAAGAAGGCCGGTGCAGTGGCTCACGCCTGTAATCCCAGCACTTTGGGAGGCCAAGGCAGGCGGATCACTTGAGACCAGGAGTTTGAGACCAGGCTGGCCAACGTGGTAAAACGCCATCTCTACTAAAAATACAAAAAATTAGCCAGGTATGGTCGCGCATGCCTATAATCCCAGCTATTCAGGAGGCTGAGGCACGAGAATTGCTTGAACCCAGGAAGCAATGAGCCAAGATTGCTCCACTCACTATATTCCAGCCTGGACAACAGAGTGAGACCTTATCTAAAAAAAAAAAAAAAAAAAAGGAAAAAGGAAGAATTTTCTTTTCTCTCTTCCTTCCTTCCTTTTTTTTTTTGGTGGCATCTCACTCTGTCATCCAGGCTGGAGTCCAGTGGCACTATCTTGGCCACTGCAACCTCCACCCCGGGTTCAAGCAATTCTCCCACCTCAGCCTCCCGAGTAGCTAGGATTACAGGCACATGCCACCATTCCTGGCTAATTTTTGTATTTTTAGTACAGATGGGGTTTCACCATGTTGGCCAGGTTGGTCTTGAACTCCTGACCTCAAGTGATCCGCCTGCCTCGGCCTCTCAAGGTGCTGGGATTACAGGCATGAGCCACCGCGCCCGGCCTATAAGGAAGAATTTTCAAGTTGGATTAAATTATAGATTTTTATTTCTTCTTCTTCCACTGGTAGACAATGTAATTTTTTATTTCATATGAAACACTAATGGTGAACTGGAAACTCTTCATTTTATACTCTAGAAATGCCATAAAACATTCCCCCTAAATTATATTCAAGTCACTGTTCAGTCCACTAAATCCTCAATAACACTATATTGCCTCATCAAACGTAAGCTCGATTTCTTGAATCAGCATTTTCTTTAATACTACCCAGGGGATATGAGAGTTCAGCAACTCCTAAAGGTTCCCAACATTTTTTCTATGAATCCCAAAGACATTAGAGAAAAGTACAAAATGCAAAAATTCTAAGAAAGACACAAAGGAAGGTTTTACAGAGGCTCTCTTGGCCATTTTAGGCAAAAAGTCAGTGTATTTTATCAAATAAATTTTTTTTTTTTTTTTTTTTTTTTTTGAGCAGAGTCTCGCTGTTGTCAGCCCAGGCTAGAGGGCAATGGCATGATCTCAGCTCACTGCAACCTCTGCCTCCCGGGTTCCAGCAATTCTCCTGCCTTAGCCTCCCAAGTAGCTG
The DNA here is from genome assembly GCF_029281585.2 of Gorilla gorilla gorilla. Taxonomy (NCBI): domain Eukaryota; kingdom Metazoa; phylum Chordata; class Mammalia; order Primates; family Hominidae; genus Gorilla; species Gorilla gorilla. The sequence continues at coordinate 58,738,921 of NC_073234.2, read as the reverse complement.
AGATTACAGGTGCCCGGCACCTGTAAAACATGGTGAAACCCTGTTTCACCATGTTGGCCAGGCTGGTCTCGAACTCCTGGCATCAGGTGACCTACCTGCTTCGGCCTCCCAAAATGCTGGGATTACAGGCATAAGCCACCATGCCCGGCCATCAGATTAATTTTATAAGAAAAGTACAACCTTATTCATGTGGTATTGCCCTATTGCTAAAGATGTTAAGGGCTTTTTTTTTTTTTTTGACGGAGTCTCACTCTGTCTCCCAGGCTGGAGTACAGTGGCACGATCTCGGCTCACTGCAAGCTCCGCCTCCCAGGTTCATGCCATTCTCCTGCCTCAGCCTCCTGAGTAGCTGGGACTACAGGTGCCCGCCACCACGCCCAGCTAATTTTTTAGTATTTTAGTAGAGTCGGGGTTTCACCGTGTCAGCCAGGATGGTTTCGATCTCCTGACCTCGTGATCCACCTGCCTCGGCCTCCCAAAGTGCTGGGATTACAGGCGTGAGCCACCACACCTGGCCAAGGCTTTGTTTTTATTGTACAATAATAGTGTTAAAATGTTAGGTTATACGTTCACACAAATAACAGATCAAATATTCTGGACTTCTGATAAATGATCTCTTAGGCTCACAACTCCTTTGCCTACACCTTTCCTCCATCGTAGTATTACAAAGATAATTCAGAAAGGCTTAAAAATATGCCTACTGTTAATCTTTTCCATTTCATAATTGTGTGCAATCAATAAACTAAAAGGTGTGTAGTTTAATTCAGGAGAAAGGATAACATTGAGCTCCAATCTTTAATACTTCGTAATTCACATAAAACAGGACAACTCAGAGTTGACTTTTCAAAAACAACTTAATGGTAGCTACCATTAATTAATTTGAATACAGCTGAAATGGTGCTTTTGATTCAATGTAAAATGAACAACTGCTAATGATCAGAATGATACTCTCTTTCTAGAGAAAGATAATTGAATAAAGAAGAGAAAGAGCATTATTTTTTACTTTCTTCATTTATTTATAACATTATTTCTCATTTAAAAATTTTTGCCCAGGTATGGTAACTTATGCTTGTAATCTCAGTACTTTAGGAGGCCGAAGTGGGAAGATCGCTTGAACCCAGGAGTTCAAGAGCAGTCTGGGCAACATAGGGTGACTTCATCTCTACCAAAAAAATAAATAAATAAATTAGCCGGGCATGGTGGCATGTACCTGTAGTCCCAGCTACTTGAAAGGCTGAAGTGGAAATGATCACTTGAGCCTGGGAGGTTGAGGCTGCAGTGAGCCATAACTGTGCCACTGCACTCCAGCCTGGCCCACAGAGCAAGACCCTGCCTCAAAAAAGAAAGAAAGAAAGAAAGAAAGAACAATTTTCATTTTCCTAGCAATTCTACTTCTAACAGTAAATCCTAAGGAAACAATCAGAGATATGTAAAAAACATCTCTATGTACAGGTGGTCAATGAGTAATTTTTAATACTAAAAAATAAGAAGTATCTTGAGGATTCAACAAGATGGTAGTTAAGAACCGGTCAAATAATTTTACTCACATAATAGAAAATTATGCAGCTATAAAACTATAGACCAGTGTTGTCTAACAGAAATAGAATATGACTGACATTTGTAACTTTAAATTTTCTAGTAAGCACATTAGAAAAAGTAAAAAGTAACAAGTGAAATTAATTTCGTTAATATATTTTATTTAGCTCAACATATTTGAAATATTTCAACATGTAATCAATATAAAAATTAGTAATGAGATATTTTACTTTTTAAAAATGTGTTTCTTGTTCCGGCCGGGCGCGGTGGCTCACGCCTGTAATCCCAGCACTTTGGGAGGCCGAGGCGGGTGGATCACAAGGTCAGGAGATCGAGACCATCCTGGCTAACACGGTGAAACCCCATCTCTACTAAAAATACAAAAAATTAGCCGCACGCTGTGGCGGGCGCCTGTAGTCCCAGCTACTCGGGAGGCTGAGGCAGGAGAATGGCGTGAACCCAGGAGGCGGAGCTTGCAGTGAGCCGAGATCGTGCCACTGCACTCCAGCCTGGGCGAGAGTGAGACTCCGTCTCAAAAAAAAAAAAAAAAAAATTGTGTTTGGAATCTGGTGTGTTTTTTGCACTTACAGCACATCTCAATTCAGACTAGCCACAATTCTAGTGCTCAACAGCCCATGTTGCTAGTGGTTACAGTATTAAATAGTGTAGCTATAGATAAGGCTTAGATCTAGAAAATCATTAATGAGATATTAAAATTTAAAAATAGATCATGACATAAGTACAGTATATTTCTAATTGTATGCTTTAAAAATCCATGAATAAGAGAAAAAAACCTAGAAAGGGTATATACCAAAATGTTTACCATGTTATTCTAGGGATAGATTTTTTTTCTTCTTTTTTTTTCCTGTATTTTTTACCCGTTTGACAATAAATCTATATTATTGTGAAGTTAATGAATCGTTATGTTATTTAATATTTTCCAATCAGCACTGATTAGATTTATGATGACTTAAACATTCAACTCCAAGAACCTGATCCCTGAAAAATTACTGTACTTGTCTTTGTTCTGCGTTTCATACCAGTGAGTACTAATTTCATTGTCCATAGAGAATAATTCACTGCTGTGAACAAGACTTACATTTTGAGCACAAGCCCTAACATTTGCTCCTTAAAAGTGGTGTGTGTAAATATAGTATAAGAACTGTGGGAAAATTATTTCATTGCCTGTTAAATAACCATTTGTTAAGTCTAGACAACAATCATAAATAGTCATTATTTATAAAGTTGCCAAAGTGCTTGGGGGAATTGTATAATAAATAGGCAACGTGACCAACACCTCCTTGTACTGCCATACCCCACAAAAAATAAAGAGAGAGAGAAAATACATAAATTGGCAAAGATGCTAAATATAGACTAAATTTACTCCAAAAAGTAAAACAAAACAGAAAGGAATGTCACATGCATGGCACCCACTTCACACAGCAGAGGCCTTGTTCTTCTGACACTCTTCATCTTGCGCCCTCACAACTCCCCTCCCACACAAAAACGCCCCTAACGACAAAACTAGCCCAATTTCCTTTTCAACATTTTCTCTCAATATTCCCCCATCACTAGCTCTGCACTGTCTAGCTATTCCGACATTCCTCATTGTATCCTCAAAAAGGTTCCTATTACCGTCAAGTAGGCCCAGGAAACATTTGACCTAGATTTATTTTATTGAGAAATAATGATCAAAACTCCTACTTATTGTATAAAGTAGGGCTTACGGTCAGTAATAGAAGCACTCAAAAACATGTAGATAATTACAGATGGTGGTCAGGGCAATAAAGGAAAAGATGAAGAAAGAAAGAAAGAAAAGAGCAGATCCGGATGCAGAAGGGGTCAGGAAAGTCCTCTCCATTGACAATGGACAATCTCCACCGAAGATGAGCCCTTAGAGATGAGAGCCCGCCAGGAAGAATGGGAATAAGCATCTTCCTGCAGAGGTGCGGGTACTGGTCCAGGGTGGACGGGGACTCGGGTGAATTCCAAAAGGGCAGGCCAGTGTTGGCTGGACTATGATAAGGGAGTGGGAGGATGCCAGAGCTATTTCAGCCTGTGGGCATCCAGCAGAGGGGCCAGCAACAGTGTGTGAGCTGTGGCTATTATTATTATCATTAACAACAGAAGCAATAGGTAAAATGCATTAAGCACTTTTGATGAGCTAGACACATGCTAAGAACTTTACACATAAGAATGGGTTAATTCTCTACAGTAGCCCTTTGAGATAGATATTAACCAAGAGGTTAATAATTTGTCTAAGGCAGCATGCCTTGAAAAGGGCAGAGCAGGGATCTGCTGACTCTGGAGTCAGGACTCTTCCTCTCTTTGGCAGAGTCTCTACTTCCAAGTGTTACACCCAGATGTTCAATACCCCCACAATGGTGGGAAAAGGAACAGTTTTTTGAAAGGGGATACTAAGAAAACCCCCAAATAAACAGATTTATTTTCCTAGAAAGATAAACCTACCTATGAACACAAAATACAAATCATTCTTGTCTAAAGCCATGGAGTAAGGACAAAGAAAATATGTATAGTGTCCTGCAGTAGATATGTATGGTTTTTGACTTCCTGACATTTATTTTCCTTTTCTGTAATAAAAATAATTTTTCTTTGGGACACCATCTCTCATCCACTCTCAGTTTGTGACAGTTTTGGTGGAGCAGAACCCACCCTCGGGTTTAGGGTGGGACATATGACCCTGTAAACCTAGCCAACTGGAACATTCCATACCCATGGCCAGTAACTGGTTCAGATATGATATATGACTGATGGCACATCAGCTCAATTCTGGAACTTTCCTGAATTATTGAGGAAGATGCAAACTTACAGCTGCTGGTGTGCACACCTGCTCCATCTTGGACAATACTGCCTGACAATGAAGCCAGCACAAGAGAAAGACATGCTGAAGAAGAAGAGATGACAGTCCTTAGGAATCACAAAACATATAGATTCCACCACGCTAGCAGCAAGATTTAGTCCTGGACTTTTCAACTGAATGAACCAACACATTTCCTTTTCTCAGAGAAGCTATTTTGAGTTGGATTTTTCAAACAGAACAGACCTGGTGTGGATCAGAGTCAGTATAGAGGAAACTGATATGAGGGTCAACAAAGGCCAGTGTTAGCCAAAATAGCAGAAAGGTGGTCAGAAAGACCCTAAATTTTATGACCATTGAGAAAATTGTTTGAGAATTCCAGTGGTTAGAATGAGTTTGCTCTTCCTTAGGGGCAAGCAGCCAACAGAGTAGGAAGCAGAGCTTTGAAATGCAGGTGCAAGCTGGATATGGTTACACACCCTCTAGTCCCAGCTATTGGGGAGGTCGAGGCAGGAGGATTGCTTGAGCCCAAGAGTTTGAGGCTGCAGTAAGCTATGATTGTGCCACTGCACTCCAGCCTGGGCAACAGAGTGAGAACCTGTCTATTTAACAAGAAAGAAAGAAAAGAAAAAAAAGAAAAGAAAATAAAATAAATATAGATATAAACAGCCAGGAGTCAATAAATAGTTATTGGTTGTTTAACGTATATGATGATCTGTGCTAGGTGTAGGAATATGATAATGAACAAGAGATAGTCCCTTTCCCCCTTGGAGTTCATCAGCTACTCTAGAGGGCAAAGGAAGGAAGCACAGGCTGGTACACTCACATCATAATTTACCCACAAACTAACACAGTACATTCAAAGCAACACCCGAGTAAAAGAAAAGTCTCGGTTCTCTGGTCTACACAGAAATATCACCCACTGAACAGTGTGATGAAACGCTCAAATGTGCAAAAGCCAAAAGATAAAGAGAATGGAAAAGATGTAAAGATCAGCATCCGTAGTCGTAGCAATTATGGGCAGAAAGACTTAGACACTGGAACTGAGGGACTCCAAGGGGACTTTTGTCTATTTCCAGAAATGAAGATGCTAAAGAAAGAAATTAATCCAGGAAACTGGGGATAGAATGTAAGGAGGGACACCACAAAACAGGGCCAACATTAAAAATGCCTCTTGGTGATGCAAACTAATGTTAGGTCTGGGAGCTTTTCCTGGTTTTCACCACCCCTAGATCCTCCAGCTGATCTCTCCTTCCAACCAATTCCTGTTTCCTCAGATCAATTCTCCATCCAGCTCCCTCTTCAGCGGAGTTGGACATTAGCTGCCTTCCTGAACTCACAGTCCAGTGTCCTGAAACTAACCAACGGCTCCTGGGGTATGGTTTCCTGTACTCTTTTGTGTCCCGGTCTTCAGACCTGGACTTTTTCTTTGGTTCCTGCTACACTGCTTAGTTCTAACAGCTCTCTCACCTGACTCCCTGAACTTATGTGTAGAAGGTTCTCATTTCTGAGTTCCTGAACTCTGCTCACCTGGGCAAGATGCTGCCACTTTCTTTGGGTCATCCGATGCTGAGGTTGCCTGAATAGCCCCTGAGCCCATCACTGTCTTCTCCTACCTCTTCCCATCCCTCTTGTCCACCCTTTCATCTTGAAGAGCTTTTCTTCACTTGGTGTGCATAGTTTTTGCTCCACTTGCTATGAGGACTCATTAAGTTTCATGTTCATATAATGGCAAATTTTATCCACCTTTGGGAGGGTTACTGGTACGTATACATATTATAATTAGCAATGCTCTTAAATTAACTCTTTGGTAAAACTACATGTAATCCACCTATAGAGTTGTTTTGGTTCCTCTTGATTCTTACATTTACAAAAATTTCAACATAAAGATCCTATTTAGGTGTTGCTAAATTAAAACACCTCACTCAACACAAATATGCCTAATAAATTATCTGTTTTGCTTTACCTGGGGCCTAAGTAGAGACTTTTTTTTTTTTTTTGAGACAGGGTCTTACTCTGTCACCCAGGCTGGAGTGTAGTACTATAATCATGGTTCATGATTCATCACAGTTCATCAATGTAGCCTCAACCTCCTGGGCTCAAGTGATCCTTCTGCCTCAGCCTCTGGAGTAGCTGGGACCACAGGTGTGCACCACCATGCTCAGCTAATTTTTAAAAAAATTTTTTTTGGAGAGACAGGGTCTTGCCATGTTGCCCAGGCTGGTCTCGAACTCCTGGGCTCAAGCGACGATCCTGCCTCTGTCTCCCAAAGTGCTGGTATTATAGGCATGAGCCACTATGCCTGGTCATCTGAGACTATCCTTAAACAAATCTGCCAGGGAACAAAAACCCAAACCAAACCAAACGCAGTAATATTGACCATATCAAACAGGCTTGAATACCAACTCTGTTTTACTGAATATTTAACCATCACTTTGATTCAATCATTCAACAAATATTTAATGAGTGTTTACTGTGTACCAGACAGTGATTGAAGCCTTGGAAATTTAGTGGAAAACAAGACATTTTATGAATATTTCATATGTGCTGATTAGCAAACTATGCTCTCCTCCTTTGTGGAACCACTACTTGGTAAATTCAACTTTTATCCCTTCCTGTGCTTTGGGGACTCTGCCCAAGATACACTCCCAAAATGGCATGTCCATCTCAAGACTCACTTGTTCAAAGAAGCGTTCTTTCAACCAAACAATCGTGTAACAGTAATACTGAAATAAAACAATGACATAATGCAATGAAACCTATCACCTATAGATAACAAAACTGAGGCAAAGGGAAGTTAAAAACACTTTCCCAAGGTCGTCCAAAGAGTGTCTGTTGGGAAAAGTATTAAATCTCTTGACTCTTAATCTAGTGCTCCTGGCTGGGTGTGGCTCACATCTGTAATCCCAGCACTTTGGGAGGTTGAGGAGACAGGATCGATTGAGCTCAGGAATTTGAGACCAACCTGGGCAACATAGGGAGACCCTGTCTCTAAATATATATATCCAGTGCTCTTTCTTCTCTTTCATTGTCCAATATAGTAGCCATTAGGTCCATGTGGCTATTTAAATTTAGATTTAGAAATAAGAATCCAGTTCCTCAGCTGCACTAGCTACCTATCAAGTTGCTCAACAGCTAGTAGGTTCATACTAGGCAGCAAAAAAAAAATAGATGGTCTCCATCGCAGAAGGTTCTGTTGGATAGTGACCTGGGGTCAAAAACACAGTGCTTGTATTGTTCTGACTCAGCATTTCTCAAACTTAAATGTGCATAGCATTCACCTGGAGATGCTGTTAAAATGCTGATTCTGATACAGAAGGTAGGGGTGCGGGGGTGGAAGTGTTGACATTTTACAATACTAATAAACTCTGAACAATAGAACTGCTACTGGTCGGAGGATCACTCCATGTCCCGAGCATGGAGTATCAAGATTCCAGCTCATCATTCTTTTTCCCTTCTCTGAACTTCTACTAGAGTTAATACCATATGGTTTAATGCCCTAATAGTTTGATGTGTATCTTTTTTGTCTTCCTAATTAGATTTTAAGCTTATTAAGACACAGAACCACATATTATTGCTCTTCACATCCCTAATTAGGGACCACACAGTGTAGGGATACAAGGGAAGTAAGTTTTCCTATCTTTAAGTGCATTATATATGATGCAGTTTGTTGCAAATTGCTGCAATGTGACACATAAATACAGTTTCTTGTTTCTTTTTTAAAGACATTAGGTCTTTTATCTAACCATTTATTGCCTTAGATTTCCCAAAAGTTAGACAGTGGTAGCTATGCTAGCTCAACTTCAAGAAAAAAAACATGGGAAGTAATTCTGTTTAGTGGGTTTAAAATGAATTTTAAATTTTAATATAGCATACATCAAATAATTTAAGAAATAGCTGGAAAATATAATGTAATTTGATAGCTGAAGGAATGCTGAATAGTATCCTGAAAGTACAAAAACTTGAACGTCAAAGTTCTGTCTTGAAGTTAGAAAATGATTAAAATATTCACAAAAGTAATACAATCTGGCTGGGCACGGTGGCTCACGCCTGTAATCCCAGCACTTTGGGAGGCCGAGGCGGGTGGATCACGAGGTCAGGAGATCGAGACCATCCTGGCTAACACGGTGAAACCCTCTCTCTACAAAAAAATACAAAAAATTAGCCGGGCGTGGGGGTGGGCGCCTGTAGTCCCAGCTACTCGGGAGGCTGAGGCAGGAGAATGGCATGAACCCGGGAGGCGGAGCTTGCAGTGAGCCGAGATCATGCCACTGCACTCCAGCCTGGGTGACAGAGCGAGACTCTGTCTCAAAAAAAAAAAAAAAGTAATACAACCAGAAACTTCATCTGTGTCCTTATATTACTGAGACCTTCTATTTTACCCTGAAATACAGAGCAATGTATTTGAATAAGACAGCTGCTGTCTTGTTATGAGCACAATTCTTATGATGGCTTTCCATCCAAAATTTCCTATTTTTCTAGAAATCTCAGCAATCGCTATTTGTAATCAGTTATTAATTAAAAGCTTTAGAGTTAGGTTTATAAAGTCAGTCATTTTTGTATTTCGAAAAGTCACATATGTATGCATTAAGTTTTTTTAAAGAGTCCTTTGTGCCTTCTTAAACGTATTCCTGACAAAGCAACAAGAAAAAAGTTTTATTAATGCACAAGACTGAAAGAAATGTCAAGTATGCTAGGGTTCTGGTTTTGATTTTGGACTTCAGAGAAAGTTAAAGAAACAGTGGAACAGAGCCTTTTAATTACAATCTAATGTCCTGGAGAATACTTGATATCTCTCCCAGTGGGCATTCTAGGCGGTGTGAGAAGAAAATCAACTGTGATCAGTACAACATAGACTCATTCCACCTAGTCAAGTTAATCAGGGATTATATTGTGTGTACATCATGAACCTCCCTGGTTTTGTTTAAGATGGTGTTTTTCACATTAAAAGATGGAAATGTTTCAAGAGTTAAATCCATAGCTTTACTCGTGCTACATAACATAAGCCAATAAAAGTTTGTGCTAAGATTCCTCAAACTCCCACTTCACTGTGGAGAGGATAACTGATAGAATGTTTCCCTCAGGAGGAGATAAGCAGCTCTGATAGAAAGATGGCTGCAGTGTCACAGTTAAGAGTTTGGGTCTGAAGTTGCTACCTGAAAACAAATTCTCTACTCAGCCTCCTCATCATGTTGGTCTTAGGAAAATTATCTCTTTAAGACTCAGTTTCTTCATTGGTGAAATGGGAAGGCAAGGAGGATTGTTAGGAGCATTAAATGCAATACTGACCATATGGCACTTATAGTAAACAAATATTTAGCATATAGTAAGCTTTAAATGAATGCTAATTATTTTTTATTATATCTGAAAGAGATTTATCATAGCTTGGTGGTCATGAAATACATATATATATATATATTTTTTGAGATGGAGTTTTGCTCTTGTTGCCCAGGCTGGAGTACAATAGTGTGATCTTGGCTCACTGTAACCTCCGCCTCCTGGGTTCAAGTGATTCTCCTGCCTCAGCCTCCCAAGTAGCTGAGAATACAGGTATGCACCACCATGCTGGCTAATTTTGTATTTTTAGTAGAGATAGGGTTTCACTATGTTGGTCAGGCTGGTCTCAAACTCCTGACCTCAGGTGATCCACCCACCTTGGCCTCCCAAAGTGCTGGGATTACAGTTGTGAGCCACTGCGCCCAGCCAGAATATTTTCTTCTACCTCCATCAAGCCTCCTTACTCCTTAAGATCCTCTCACTTTGTGGTTGTATTTAGAAATCTTTCCTCAAATTATACAACATATCTATTTATGGGTAGAATAGAGAGGTATTTGGTTTTCTTTCATTTAAACAATTATGTTAGCTGCTCACTTGGAATTGCTCTATAGCCCCCATTCAGAGATAAATAATTCAAAGAACTGAAGTATAATTTCAAGAAATATATTAATATACAAATACAGTTGGTAACATAAGATGCACTTTTCCAGAGGAAAACTTTTAGGCATCGGTTGCTGAAATGAGGTCCAGATAGCTCAGAACAAAACAGAAGTTGGCGATTATATGCATAATTTATACCATATAAGGAAAAAATTACTCAGATCACAAAGAAGATTGTTTTTGTCCTCAATTATCTAGTTTGGTTGTTGTTTCCTATGCAAGAATCATGCCAACTCTACTCTTCTCTTTTTTTTTTCTTTTTTTTGAGACAGGGTCTTGCTCTGTTGCCCAGGCTGGAGTGCAGTGGTGCCATCATGGCTCACTGCAGCCTCGACCTCCTGGGCTCAAGCAATCCTCCCACTTCAGCCTCCCAAGTAGTCAGGACAGGTGCACACTGCCACACCCAGCTAATTTTTACATTTTTTATAGAGATGGGGTCTCACTATGTTGCCCAGGCTGGTCTCAAACTCCTGGGCTCAAATGATTCTCCTGCCTCAGCCTCCCAAAGTGCTGGGATTACAGGCATGAGCCACCATGCCTGGACCCCCACTCTTCCTTTTTTGAGCACAGAACTGTTTTCCTCATCAAAGTCAAGAGACAGCAGTCCCAGTAACATCTTCCAAGGCTGGCCAGGTGACTGTCACTAGCCAAAGAGCTTGTGTATCAGCACAGCCAGGTGAGAAAGGATCAGAAGTGCTTGTTCCCTACATTAGGCTGACCTTTCCTTGAATGTAGAATAGTGAGCATGTTCACGTTTAAGATCATGTTTATGACAGAGCAAGTCAAGAAGGGGATCCATGCTCCCCTCTAGCCATAGGGTTCAGGAAGCACAGAGCCAGGAAGAGAAACGGGCTTGCAACATCTCATTTGTGTAGTCCTTTCAAGTTTATGAAGTCATACTAGAACTCACTCGAATATAGTCCTCAGAGGACTAGTATAATTGTTTTATCTTACCAAGAAAATGAAGCTATGAGAGGAAGATGGCTTGCCCAGGAAATTTCAGCAGCCTAGTGAGGAGCAGAGCTAGAAGCTACTCCCTCATCACTCTACGAACAGGGTGTGAGAAGAGAGCTAAGGGGGCAGAAATGCCAAGAATTTTGATATGATGGTGTAAGATGTCACCAAGACATGGCTTGTGTGGTCTTTGGTTTTTTTTTTTTATGCTGTCAAAGAAAGTAAGATAAAACTAGGGCTTTTATATGATTTTTTTCATAATGTTATTACATATTTAATCTATATTCAATATTCTCAATTTGTTTTAAAAATTTGTTTTGCGGCCAGGCACGGTGGCTCATGCCTGTAATCCCAGCATTCTGGGAGGCCAAGATGGGTGGATCACCTAAGGTCAGGAGTTCAAGACCACCCTGACCAATATGGTGAAACTCCGTCTCTACTAAAAATACAAAAATTGGCTGAGTGTGGTGGTGTATGCCTATAATCCCAGCTACTTGGGAGGCTGAGGCAGAAGAATTGTTTGAACCCAGGAGGCGGAGGTTGCAGTGAGCCGAGATCATGCCATTGCACTCCAGTCTGGGCAACAGAGCAAGACTCTGTCTCAAAAATAATAATAATAATTTGTTTTGCCTTTGTTGTATTAAAAAAATGTTTTAATAGAAGCTATTTCTTTCTCCTAACCAGGATCCAATAAGGTTGTATTTTGCATTTTGCAGGACAGTTGTCTTACAGAAGGGCCCACATTCAAGATTTGGTTGTTTACGTTAACTTCTAACATATTCTGCTAGCCCCTTGCTATGGTCTGAATGTTTGTGTCCTCTAACCCCCAAATTCATATGGTGAAACCTAATTACCAGTGTGATGGTTCTAGGAGGTGGGCGATTGGGAGGTGATAGGTCATGAAGGCAGAGCTCTCACAAACAGGATTCATTGTCCTTATGGGAGAGGCCTCAGAGAGCTGCCTTGCTCTTTCCACCATATAAGGACACTGCGACAGGCATCATTTATGAACCAGAAAGCAAGCCTTCACCAAATACCAAATTTGCCAGTGCCCTGATCTCAGCCTTCCCAGTCTTCAGCCCTGTGAGAAATACATTTCTGTTGTTTATAAGCCACCCAGCCCAAGGTACTTTGTTATAGCAGTTCAAATGAATGAAGACACCCCTTTATTTCCTATAAACTGTGTAAGGCTTGCTAAGATTCAGGCTAAATGTTCTTGAAAAGAAGATTTCACTGGTGACACTGTGTACAGTTGACACTTGAACAATGTAGGTGTTAGGGGCGCTGACTTCCTGAGCAGCCACAAATTCATGTATAACTCTTTTTTTTTTTTTTTGAGATGGGGTCTCACTATGTTGCCCAGGCTGCACTCGAACTCCTGAGCTCAAGTGATCCTCCTGCCTCATTCTTCCGCAAGGCTGGGACTATGGGTATGTGCCACCGCATCCAGCTCTACATGGAACTTTTGACTCCTCAAAACTTGTTTTCTTCTTTTGAGATGGAGTCTTGCTCTGTTGCCCAGTCTGAAGTGCAGTGGTGCGATCTTGGCTCGCTGCAAGCTCCACCTCCCGGGTTCACGCCATTCTCCTCCCTCAGCCTCCCGAGTAGCTGGGACTACAGGTGCCCGCCCCCATGCCCAGCTAATTTTTGTATTTTTAGTAGAGGTGGGGTTTCACCGTGTTAGCCAGGATGGTCTCGATCTCCTGACCTCGTGATCTGCCTGCCTCAGCCTCCCAAAGTGCTGGGATTACAGGCGTGAGCCACCGTGCCCAGCCAACTCCTCAAAATTTAAATAATAATAGCCTGCTGTTGACCAGAAGCCTCACTGATAACGTAGTTGATTAACACATGTTTTGTATAAGTATTATATACTGTATTTTTACAATAAAGTAAGCTAGAGAAAAAATGTTAAGAAAATCATAAGGAAAAGAAAATATATTTACTATTCATTAAGTGGAAGTGGATAATCATAAAGGTCTTCATCCATGTCATCTTATGTCAAGTAGGTTGAGAAGAAGGAAGAGAAGAAGGGGCTGGCCTTACTATCTCAGGGGTGGCAGAGGTGGGAGAAAATCCACATATAAATGGACCTGCACTATTCAAACCTGTGTTGTTCAAGGGTCAACTGTACCTCATTGCTGCCCATCAAGAAACATACTAGGCTACCTCACTATTTACAAATTTACGAGTGATCACTTGATTATGTTGGTCAGCACCAGATTTTTCCATTAGGAAGGTATGCATTTGTCTTTATCAGTATATGTAATGTATAGCTAATTATATAGTAGATGTAATTTTTTTTTGTAGTCTGTCAATGCACTATTCCTCAACAATCTTCCCACTTTTCCAGCTAATTTTTGTTGTATTTGTCATCTATCATCACTATCAATTAAAATCCTCTGCAACTTTCAGGATTTGGGCTGGGAATCTGCTGAGGCAAAATCTCCCCTACTCCCATCTTCCCATCTCCCATAATGTTAACATTTATGGACCTAACTTCAGGCCCCTAAAGATAAGCCAAGTAAAAGTTAGTGAACATTACCCTTTGCAGGACAGGAGAGTTCCATCAGGAAGTTCACTCTCTACCAAAAACTCTAAAGATAATGCTAACCCTCTGATAGAACTAGTCATGCTCTTAAAAATTTTTATTTTTTATCTAATCAAAGTAATATATAAGTACATGTTTTTAAGAGCAAAATAGTGAGGGCTAAAAGTCTTACAACAGAAATGGTAGTTACCTGGCTGCTGAAGGCAATCACTTTTGTCTCTTTGTGCTATTTCTTCTGAGATTTACCTCTACATTTCAAAATAATATGTAGAGACTACCACAGTTGATTTTACAACTTGAGTCTGGTCTGACCTCCTGTTATCACGTATGAGGATTAGCTGCTTTCCTTCTCCTTGCTTTGCAGGAGAAGTGGAAAAGAGCTCCTAGGACTACCATGCTGAATTTTTTTTTTTTTTTTTTTGAGATGAGGTCTTGCTCTGTCACCCAGGCTGGAGTGCAGTGGCAAGATCATGGTGCAGTGGTATGATCATGGCTCACTACAGCCTCAACCTCCTGGGCTCGAGTGATCCTCCTGCTTCAGCCTCCTGAGTAGCTGGGACTACAGGTGCGCATCACCATGCCCAGCTAATTTTTTTATTTTTTGTAGAGATGGGGTTTCACCATGTTGCCCAGGGTAGTCTAGAACTCCTGAGCTCAAGTGATCTACCCAGCTTCTTCCCCTCAAAGTGCTGGGATTACAGGTGTGAGCCACCATGTCTGGCCTCACACTGAATTTTAACAGCACCTAGCACATAGTTAGCAGGCACTGAAAAAAACTTGTTGAATGTCATTCAATGAATGACACACATATCCAAATGCACAAAGCCATGCTGCATTCTGCAGTTTCTCATTGTAAGAATGTACTGGGCAGAATGGAAGAGAAATACATAATTTCCCAAAGTCACATGCATTAAATTGTTTATTTGTATCTTGTTTTAGTATGTTCTTGGAAAACATTAAAACTCAACACACTAAAATATTTTGGGACTGGGTGCAGTGGCTCACGCCTGTAATCCCAACACTTTGGGAGGCCGAGGCAGGCAGATCACTTGAGGTCAGGAGTTTGAGACCAGCCTGGCCAAAATGGTGAAACTCTATCTCTACTAAAAATAAAATAAAATAGCTGGGCATGGTGGCATGTGCCTGTAATCCCAGTTACTGAGGAGGCTGAGGCAGGAGAATCACTTGAACTCGGTAGGCAAAGGTTGCAGTGAGCCGAGATTGCGCCATTGCACTCCAGCCTGGGTGACAGAGCAAGACTCCGTCTCAAAAAAGAAAAAAAAAAAAAATATATATATATGGAAGGAAAAATATATCCATATATATATATATATGGAAGGAGGGAGATTCTTGAAAGTTATTTGAATGACTTAGTAAAAAAAATCTATAGTCAAAAGATTTTTTTCAAGTAATTTCTTAATCAGCAATAGAGAAAAGAATTTAGATGTAAAAAAGCAATCTTTTATAAACACTGACGAACAAACATGCCAGAAAATATGTAGGAGATCTTCCCTGGAGTCAGGTAGGCTCAGAATTCAGACCTTAGCCTTGTAGAATTTCAAAGCCCGATGCCAAGCCAAAAAATGAAAGAAGGATGTATAAGTTATGAATACTCTGAAAAGACTCCCACCTCATTAATATGTCTCAAAACACATTGCTTAAGGGTAAAGTTAATTAAATCACAGTACACATAAATTTGAAAAGGACTGGTAATCAATCACAGACAAAATTATGTTATATTGAGACAAAATGAGAATAGTGGACATAAACAAAAATTAAGTGAAAACAGATTCACACAATGGAAGGAACTTTTCACCTGACTTAATGCTGACTGTCTATGCTATCCAGCTTTCAGGGATATTTGAGGCAAACTGAGTAAAGAATTAAATATTATTCTTCACTTGAGATCTTTTAAAGTAGTGAATCTCATTTTGGGAGGCTGAGGTGGGAGGATCACTTGAGGTCAGGAGTTTGAGATCAGCCTGGCCAACATGGTGAAACCCTGTTTTTACTAAAAATACAAAAATTAGCCAGGTGTGGTGGCATGTGCCTGTAATCCCAGCTACTCGGGAGAATGAGGTAGGAGGATTGCTCGAACCTCGGAGGTGGTGGTTGCAGTGAGCCGAGATCATGCCACTGTACTCCAGCCTGGGTGACACAGCGAGACTCCATCTCAAACAAAACAAAATAAAATAGTGAATCTTCCATTTAGCACTTGATAATTTCTTAAGCTGGCTATAAAACTCTTAAATTTACTGGCTGAATTATGCAGTTTTGTGGCTTTTTCGAGACCTTTATATGTGTTTTCTTGTCTGTCCTTGGGCCTTTCACTTTCATTTCAACTATTTTGCAAGAAAAGAAAAGAAAGAAACTTGAACCAGCCATTCTTATTACTTGTTAACGGTTCTGACAAAATATTCCCCAAGTTTTTGCTTGTTTTGTTTTGAATTAGCTGCAAGTTCCAAGTATTCGTGCATTCTCACTAATATAGGAACAATCAACAGGAGGTGTGAAGTTACCTTCTGTAGCTGGAATAATTTCTATCCCTGAAAAGTTATTTCCCTGATAAATCTTCCTCCTATAACATAGAAACTTAGAATTGGAAGGGTCTTAGTAATAAGCTACTTCAAACATTTACTGAGGCATCTTCCTAGCAACTACTACTAGGAGGAAGTGATGTATGGTGGAAAGAACAAAGGTTTGGGAGACAGACAGACCTAATTAATAACCCTGGTACACTACCTAAAACTTTTGAATTTCAGTTTATTTATCTGTAAATGAGGCTAGCAAAAGGTATTCATGAGGCCCTTGGGCAGATGATGTAATATAACAGATGTACAAGGGCCAGCAGCACCATGCCATGAATAAACCGCAGGACTTGGAGTTGGAGCTGAACCCAGCAGGGTCCTGTCCAGCTTTGTCTCTTCAAGGCTGTGTGTTTCTGGACAGGTCACTTATCTTCTCTAAGGCCCAGTTTTCCTATCTGTAAAATGGGAAGAAATACACCTAATTCTTGATACTATTTTTAAAGACTGAATGGGATAACATATACTACGCTCAAATAATATGATCTATTATCATTAGGTCAATTCAGATTAAAAGCTAGGAGCTGGATAAACCCACTTCCAAGGTTCTTGGATTAACAATGTTATATACATAATAAAGGCAGCTATGTTTATAACTGATAATGTTAATTTATGAGAGGAAAATCAAGGTTACACATTCATAGTACAGGTTAAGTATCCTTTATCTGAAGTACTTGGGACAAGAAGTGTTTTGGATTTTTGATTTTTTGAATTTTGGGATATTTGCATATATGTAATGAGATATCGCGAACATGGAACCCAAGTCTCAACATGAAATTTAATTATGTTTCATATAGAACTTATACACATAGCCTGAAAGTAATTTTCTACAATATTTTAAATAATTGTATGCATGAGACAAAGTTTTTAAATTTTGTTTGTTTGTTTTGTGTTTTTTAATAGAGATGTGGTCTCACTATGTTGCTCACACTGGCCTCAAATTCCTGGGCTTATGTGATTCTCCTGCCTCAGCCTCTGAAAGCGCTAGGATTACAGGAGTGAGCCACTGCGCTCAGCTGAAACAAAGTTTTAACTGCAACCAGTCACTTGAGGTCAACCAGTTACTTGAGGTGTGGAATTTTCTGTTTGTGGTGTCATGTTGGTGTGCTCAAAAAGTTTCAGATTTTGGAACATTTCAGATTTTGGATTTTTGAATTAGGGATGCTCAACCTGTATATGCAGTAGAAAAAACCATCCTATATTTTAAAATTTCTCGAACATATTAACACATACATATTTATTATGTGCTTCGTAAGCATAAGTCAATATAGAAGACAAAAAGCGGGGAACCCAAAGAGGGTCATAGGGTACTCCTGAGAAGACACCCATCTAGAAGGGGGTTGAAGGCATCTATGCACACTGGAATAACTAACTTCACAAGTAGCAAATGTTAAATGGTAAATAAAGGGTGCAAAATAATAAACACTACAGGAGTTCCGAAGAGCAAAGCTAGGCTCACTTTCAGAAGGTACAGTCAAAAGAAGAGGAGGTGGGATTTGTGTTGAGTCTTCGAGGTGGGATTTGGAGAGGAGGTGAGTAGCATGGAGGTCATTATTTCAGATGGAGAGAATGTGCTATCCTGTCCATCCCTCACCTCCAATTGAAACTGATGACAAGGATGCAAATATGAGTCTCAGAAGATTCCATCACTTGGTTTAAGAAGAAGGGTGAGGCCGGGCGCGGTGGCTCATGCCTATAATCCCAGCACTCTGGGAGGCCGAGGCAGGTGGATCAGTTGAGGCCAGGAGTTTGAGACCAGCCTGGCCAACATGGTGAAACCCTGTCTCTACTAAAAATACAAAAATCAGCTGGGTGTGATAGCTTGTGCCTATACTCCCAGCTACTTGGGAGGTCGAGGCAGGAGAATCGCTTGAACCTGGGAGGCAGAGGTTGCAGTGAGCCGAGATCGGGCCACTGCACTCCAGCTTGGGCAACAGAGTGAGACCCTGTCTCCAAAAAAAAAAAAAAAAAAAAAAACCTAGATAAAGATCACCTCTCTCCATAGAAAGCTAGGAAAAAAACCACTAGGGGCAATATTAATGAACAATTTGCTACCCGCCCAGAGTTCCTCATTTCCCAGATGTGTATGTTATCAAACTGCTGAAGCTTGGTTAGGGGTAAGAACACACATCAAACTGGCTATAGCTGAATCCACATCCTAAGGAATTTGCATGACTACAACATAAAAAGTTAAAGAAACAAGAAAATAAAGGTGGAAATATCTGTTGTGAAACTTATCTTGACATAGTTTCAGGAGTCATGTGCAGAGTTCTCAGGTTAGGGTTTACTGTGACTCAAAGCCACATCTTTCCTTTAGGGTCCGGGATCATGGAACCCACCCCTACCCCTCACTGACATCTCCACCTCGATGACTCAAAGGCACCACACATTCCCTATCTCTAGAATGCACAAGCCTCCTCCCAACAATTGCCTAAACCCAAACCTACAAGTCCCCATAGACTCTTCCCTCTCTTCCCTAGCTTGTGTAATAGATGGCTCACTTATCTCTCCAGTCCGTTTCTACCTCCTCTAATCTATCCATACACCACACTGCTGCCACATAGAGTATCATCTACAGGATAAAATCTGAACTTCTTAGCAAAGCTCCAAAGGGCATCATTATCTGGCCCCAGCCTATCAGTCTGACTTGAGCTTCCAACATGCTTCCCTTGAAATTTGCATTCTGGCAACATCTAATTACCTAAGAGGTCCTTGAGCTTAACCTGCTTTGGGGGCCTCCCTGTCTTGCACACACTCTTCCCTCTTTACTATACTGACAACTTGGGAAACTTCCACTCATCCTCCTAGCCCAAGCTCAAGTAGCATCTCTGCTCTGATTCTTGTTTGACACCTTTGCACATGCTGAAATGCTCCACTGTCCATGTACCTCACAGTATTGCTATTGTTCACAAGGTCAGACTTTGCACCCACATTGCAAGCCCCTTGAAATCAGGGACAAAATATTTTTCTCCTTCTGTCCTCCAACCTGGCACACAGCAGCTCACCCAAACAAAAATCTGTTGAGTATAGTGGCACATGCCTGTGGTCCCAGCTACTCAGGAGGCCAAGGTGGGAGAATCGCTTGAGTCCAGGAGGTCGAGGCTGCAGTGAGCCATGATCGCGCCACTGCACTCCAGCCTGGGCAACAGAGCGAGACCTTATCTTAAAAGAAAGAAAGAAAAAATCTGTTGAGTAAATGACTGAACTTTAAAATGAGGAAAAGAAGAGCAATATCATTTGGTTAAAACCAAGAAGTTTGAAGAAATTCACTGGAAACATTAGTTTATTTACTGGAAGAGAAGGGGTGACTTGCATAAGGGTATTCTCTATCAGTTTATACTTTCTTTGAAACTGCCAACAAAATAGTCTCCCAAATGTCGTATTATAGGGCAAAGAAACACAGTGGCATTTGTTGAAAAGACATAACCCCTATAGTACTACCTGAATTTACAGAGTTTTTGAACTGTTTTCAACTGATACTCAGATTTACCTAGAATATTTCCAATCCTCTTCCTACTACAAAACAACAAATCAACAGAAAACACCACAAAAACTTAGAACCAGCAAGTCAACAGAGATTTAGCAGTAACTTAGCTTTGAGAATGCTCGAAGTTACTTTCAAAGCCCATCTATAAAGGAGGAGACATTATAAAATTGTCAAGAGAGTTTCTCCTTTTTGGCATCCCTTGACTAACAGGGTGACACACAGATTCCTGCCTGAAGTACTAGGGCTGAACTCTAAAATCCTCAACTTTTGAGTGTTTGGTTAATTGCAATCATTTACTTTCCTCGGGAATTAATAGAAACCATCTGCTTAATGATAAAGCTGAGCTCTGCAATTATTTGAGGAAAAATGTGCCACAGTCAGCACAAAAAAGCCTTATTGAGGAAGCCTGCTAGACATATGTATTTTTTTTAATAATTAAAGCCAATTGCATTCATTAATTTTAAAATGCCATTGTGATCAGCTACCTCTTTTTAAAAATTTATCAGCACCACCCTTGTTAATATGCACCTATGCAACCTTCAATTTTAAACTTACGGTAGCTTAAATAACTATAATTGTACAGATGGTTGTGATCACACATCAGAATGTTGAGGTGATCATGAGAAAAAATAAAGATGGAGAAATAAATGTCTACTGTGAACCACATATCTGCCTTCTGGGTCTGATACCTGTGTGTAGCAGAGTTATTTTACTTCCTAGCAAACAGGAAGATTGTTGTAAGCACTCCAAACAAACTGACTTCGAACTGGTCATCAGTCAAAGCTCCCAGTAATACTAACTGCAGTTCTGCTAGCAGATGTGGAGGGTCCCAGAAAAACAGGCAGCTTTTGTTACACAGCAGCCTGCAGAACAGGAAGAGCCAACAAAGTCCCCACTGAATGGCTGTAAATATTGATCCACCTGTAAAGAATAAGGGTGCCATCTCTGTATGATGGCAAATAAATAAAGAAGGAGGAGAGCGGAGGAAAGAGAAACACACACATTAGGGCCAATTGCTTGAAGCTGGTTTCTTCTCCCTGTGTGTGGCCCAAGGGAAGAGGAGATGTTTATTTGGACATCCTCCCTTCCAAAAGGTCGGCTGTCTGATTTTCAATGGGTCCAATGCTAGAGTCCAGTTAATTTCATAAGCAGACACCATATAGTTATGAAGCAACTTAATAAGGATTTTGAATTTTTAAAAGCCAGTTGGTGGGAAGCAGCTGATCCACACCACCTCAACCAAAAAACAAAAAGCCCCACTATTTTTCTATGATGTTTAAAACTACTACAGTCCTTAACCTACAGTATGGCATGGAAGCTAAGAAGGTGGATTTTGTCAAGTATGACAAATACTGACTGAAATCTCCATTAGCCATTCACAACCTGTACACATTCAAGAAAGTTACCTTCTTTTTTTTTTTTTTTTTTTTTTTTTTTTTGGAGACAGGCTCTCACTCTGTTGCCTAGGCTGGAGTGCAGTTATGCAACCTCAGCTCACTACAACCTCTGCCTCCCGGGCTCAAGTGAACCTCCCACCTCAGCCTCCCAAGTAGCTGGGACCACAGGTGCATGCCACCACGCCCGGCTAATTTTTATATTTTTTAGTAGAGACAGGGTTTTGCCATGTTGCCTAGGCTGGTCTTGAACTCCCGGCTCAAGCAATCCTCCCACCTTGGCCTCCCAAAGTGCTGGGATTACAGGTGTGAGCTCCCGTGCCAGGCCAAGAAAGTTCCTTAATGTCACTCTACACTATTTCCTATTTCTGTAAAATGGAGGGAATATTAATAACAGGAAACTAAGTAAGACAATGTATGAAAAGCACTTAGTCCAGAGCCCCGAACAGAGCAAGTGCTCCACAAAGGTGGGTTCTATTTGCTTTTTTATTCTTATTGTCATTACAGCCAAAGTCAGAGAATTAGCAATAAAGTCTCAGGAATCACCAATGGGGGTCCCATCGTCAGAAGGAAGGCATCTCCTCTCTTCTTTCCAGAGGGACTTGAGGGAGGAAGTTAAGAGTTGGGCACAGACCGCTCTGAGTAGTAGTAGCAAGCAGCACTTGTATTAGGAACGTATGTAAAGACCCTGTTTTAAATTGGAGTACACACAATCACATTTCTGACAAATAGGGAAGTGGTCTCTTAGAATGGCCGTTCCCAATCTTTTTGGCACCAGGGACCCGTTTCATGGAAGACACGGGAGTGGAGTGGGAGTGGATGTTTTCATCAGGCAATAGATCCTCATAAGAAGCGCGCAATCTAGGGAGGTTAGACTCCTGCGCGGTTCACAATAGAGTTTGAGCTCCTCTGAGAATCTAATGCTGCAGCTGATCTGACAGGAGGCGGAGCTCAGGCTGTATTGCTCGCTGGCCGGCGGCTCACCTCCTGCTGTGCGGCCCGGTTCCTAATAGGACAAGTACTGGTACTGGTCTTTGGCCTGGGGGTGGGGACCCCTGTCTTAGAATATGAATATTTATGTGTCATCCCCAGGTTCTTAAATTTTTTTTTTTTCTCGGCCGGGCTTGGTGGCTCACGCCTGTAATCCCAGCACTCTGGGAGACCGAGGCGGGTGAATCACCTGAGGTTAGGAGATAGAGACCATCCTGGCTAACACGGTGAAACCCCGTCTCTACTAAAAATACAAAAAATTAGCCGGGCGTGGTGGTGGGCACCTGTAGTCCCAGCTACTTGGGAGGCTGAGGCAGAAGAATGGCGTGAACCGGGGAGGCAGAGCTTGCAGTGAGCCGAGATCACGCCACTGCACTCCAGCCTGGGCAACAGAGCGAGACTCCGTCTCAAAAAAAACCAAACTTTTTTTCTCCAAACAGTAAGTCCATTGTGTTGTGTTACTGAAAGGCAAATTGGCTCTAGAATCAGGGGGTGGGGGGGCGGGGGGGGGTCTGAGTGTTCCTCCTATTCCATCATTGCCCAAGGTAACGTCACCTTGGGCAAGTTACTTAACCTCTCTAAGCTTCAGTTTCCTCATCTGTAAAATACAGATAATAGCAGGCACTCTGAATGTGATGGAGGGAGTGGTACTCTAGCAAGTTAAGACAATGGCTTGTAGGGTCGCACTGCTGGGGTTCAAGTCTGGTTCTGCTGCTTACACCAGGTGACCTGCAGCAAATCACTGAACATCTGCCTCAGTTCTCTCCTTTAAAAACTGGAGACAAAGGCCGGGCGCAGTGGCTCACGCCTGTAATCCCAGCACTTTGGGAGGCTGAGACGGGCGGATCACCTGAGGTCAGAAGTTAGAGACCAGCCTGGCCAACACAGCGAAACCCCATCTCTACTAAAACATATAAAAATTAGTGGGGCATGGTGGCTGGCGCCTGTAATCCCAGCTACTGGGGAGGCTGAGGCAGGAGAATTGCTTGAACCCGGGAGGCAGAGGTTGCAGTGGACTGAGATCCCGCCATTGCACTCCAGCCCGGGCGACAAGAGTGAGACTCCGTCTCAAAACAAAACGAAACAAACAAACCAACAACAACAAAAAAAACAAAACAGGAGACCAAAACACCCATCAAGCTGTGGTGACATTAAATAAGCTGATACTATACAGGGTCTTAAAACAATTCATTTTGTTTATTGTTGTGAAGATTAAAAGAAATAATGCATGTAAGTCTTGATATGTTATGTGCTCATTACATAGTGTTCCTCATTCTTATTGTAAAGGAAATAGAAAATACAAATGACTAAAAAAAGGAAAAAGTAAAGTAACCCATAATTTTACATTGAAAACTTAGAATTCAGCAAAGCCGTATACAAATGACCAAAATGGTAGTTGGAGAAAAATTCTATTTCCAAGAAAACTATGGCCATTGATTTCCCTCGTTATCTTTTTTAAAAGGAGATGGAATAGACACTGATGTCTTCCAAAGGTGGGAGATGACTTTTATATTTCCCTTTTAGACTCGTTTGCAGTTTACAAGTTACTCAAAGGGCAAACTGGAAACCTGTGAGGAAGAAAAGCATCACAAGAGGTGAGGCAAATTCTTGCTAGAAAAAAAGGAAGTTTCAAGTTTAAAAAAGGACTTTTAACCAAACCCAAGAGAATAAAGGAGTGAATTTGCTAATGCCAACAAAGCCCGATTCTCTTCGTGGTGAAGGTTATAAAACACAGAACTTTCCCACTAAAACCGAGGCTCACGTTCTCTTCACCAACTCTTTCCCTAAGGTACTGGGCAACAAGATGAAAATTCCTCTAGTTTAAATAAAACAAAATGGACTAGAACTTATTTTTTTTTTTCTTACACGAGTACCTCACTAGGTAGTGCAATATGGACACTTAGATGGGATGGTTCATTTAAGTGTTGCTTTGGGTGGGTAGCTATCAAAAACATTCTTCAAACTCTTTTAAAATACATAAATTCTCAGGCCAGGCGCAGTGGCTCACCCCTGTAATCCTAGCACTTTGGGAGGCCGAGGAGGGTGGATCACCTGAGGTCAGGAGCTCGAGACCAGACTGGGCAACATGGTGAAACCCTGTCTCCACTAAAAATACAAAAAATTAGCTAGGTATGGTGGTGCACGCCTGTAATCCCAGTTACTTGGGAGGCTGAGACAGGAGAATCACTTGATCCTGGGAGGCAGAGGTTGCAGTGAGTCAAGATCACGCCATTGCACTCCAGTCTGGGTGACAAGAGCGAAACTCCATCTCAAAAACAAAACAAAACAAAAAGCAGTAATTTCTGTTAGACTACAGAGGAAAATGGAATAGACTTGGCCCAACTATTTTGGGGTTAAATAGTATTATTATGGTTATAGATGCGAAAAACAATAATCTTTATGTGAGAGTATAAAATCAGTTTAGCAATGTTTCTTTTCATTGCTTTTCTTATTCTCACCTTTAAAATTTAAAACCTTTCACAACATATATTTACCTGAGTATTACATACCCATAATTAGCTTTTTCTTATAAGGGAACACAAAGATCATTATTTCAATGTTTTGTTGAGTTTCAAATGACACAGAGCTCAGAGTTGAAAATGTTCTCATTATGGCTTTTTATAGCTTAACACAAAATTTTGAGATAGAATAAATGGGTATTTGTAAGGTATAATACATTCTAAATATTTTAACAATTAATAAAGGTAACAGTAAAAAATAGCTGTTAAAAAAGCATCCCCCTAGAATCCTTCTAGAATGGCCATTATTTCTGTATAGCATTTTCTTTATATACCACTTGGTTGTTCAGCATTAGCAATAACCTCACTCCTAACCCCAGTGCATATAAACCTTCTATTATTCTAAGGGCCCAGAGAGTAAAAAGAATTATGCCTTTCACTATTTAATCACCAAATTCGATTTTCTTTACAAATAGCCTGAGGTTAGGTCTGTAACATTATGTATCTCTTAATTCCACTTTGAAGGTAAGCAAACATTTACCACCTCACTCAGTTGCTAAATACAATCCATATTATTTTCTGTAATTCAGGCATAAAGTCCTATTGATTATGTGCAAGTGGCCACTTACTAGGTTGCCTTAAGCAATTGATTGTTGAATTTGCTGAATGAGCATCTCTGGCCTTGAGAGAAGCAAAAAGCTACAGACTTCATTACAACCCTCTCCCTGCATAAAGGGTTTCAATGTTTCCCAGGTCCAAGGATGACGCCTCAAATGTTTGTGAGGCCAGCAAGACCCTGGAAGACCTGGCTCCTCCCCTTTGCCCCATTCCATCACATGACATGAACATCTTCGTTCTTTCTAATAACCACCACCACCGTGACCATCACCACAATAATATCTATACATGGCCTAAGTATTTTATACAATTCATTTAATCATAGAATCCCACCCTGTAAGGGAGGGATTATTATCCTCACTTCATAGAGGAGCTTCACTGATTTGCTGGAGATCATGCAGCTACTATCTGTCACGGCCAGGGGTCAAATACAGGCTCTTGGGCTCCAGGCCTGTGCTCTTGGATCTAGATCCTTATTCAGAAATAGGATCCAGTACGAAGTAGGGACCTTAATGAATCTTTATTAAGTGACTGAACAAATGAGTTTTATAATTAGTCAAGAAGTTTATATAGTCAAGTTTATAATTAGTCAAGAAGTTTACATAGCCAATACCCAACTTCTTGACTTTCCAATATATGTATATGCCTGATGGGGTGCAAAGAAGGATTAAAATGGATAATGCAAAGATATGGGTTTTGCAAATTTGAACGTTCTTCAACAATAGTTTTTATGCTTTGCTCAACAATTATTTCTGAGCACGTACAATGTGCCAGGCACCCAGACTAGAATAAGACACTGCCCTGCCTTCAGAGTTTATGGCTTAGTTTAGGACAAAGACCAAGGAATGAACCTTTATTTTGTTAAAACAAAATTTCTGGTTTTTTTTTTTTTTTTTTTTTTAAAGAGGCAGGTTCTTACCATCTTGCCCTGGTCTAGCACTCCTGGGCTCAAGTGATCCTCCTACCGCAGCCTCTCAAGTGGCTGGGACTACCACCTTGCCTGGCTCAAGGCCTTTACTTTCTACCAGAGTGGTGACTGGTACATGGAGTGACTGGTACATTGAGTGCTACTCAATGACAGGAAGATATGCACCTAGCTAAAATAATGGTTGAAGGCTTTTAAAATAAAGTCAGTTTATTCAATACATATGCATTATCCTTTAAGCTTTTGAGGACTGGCTTGGGGACAGTGCCTGGACAGAGAAACAACTCAGTTAAGTGTCTGTTAAATAGATGAAAGAAGGGCCAAATGAAGGAAGCAAGCTAACCCTATCTGGTTACATCGTTTGGGAAAACGCATTTCACATTCTAAATAACTTGCCAGCTCAAGTAGCTCAATTTGTGTACAAGAGCAGCAGATAATCTCTAGTTTGCATCCTCCCTCCCCAACATATGCTTCCCTTAAAATTTGGGGTGGGGGGAATCAGTAATCAAAATAACAAACAGAGCTCCTCTCTTCCTTTCTGAAAATGCTCTATTTTTAAAAGATGTCCATGTTTGTTCATTTAAAAGTTGCTTTAGGAGTTAGAAAAGGCCTGGATCTATCCCTATGTTATCCATCATGCACAATGCATGGAAGACTTGAGTGATTACAATTCTGAGGTGTCTGTGGGAGTCATCTTGTTTTTATAAAACTGGCAAATCAAATTTTAGGTTTCATGACTGTTTTATGTAACCATGCAGAGTTTTTCTCTCTATATATATAAAAGGCTCCTCAAACACACACTAAGCTACTCATTCCAGAATCATCACAATCTTTTCAATCAAAAAGTGAACAGCTTTGACATTTTAAAATAAGAGACTGTTGCTTTCAGAATTTGATTAGACTATTCTAATAGCAGGCTAGAGTCATTAAAATTGGCTTTTAGAGAGACACTTCACGTGTTTAGTAATTGGCACATCGGAGTGATGACAGCCTCCAAATCAGGCTTCCGAGTAAGACAGTCTTTATCTAGTTGTCTTTAAAACTGGATAAAGGCATGTCTACACAAAAGCCACCTACTAGAAATGTGTTTCAATATTGTTTAACCACTCATACTATGTACCTTTATAAAAAGCTGGTGCTATTTTACATAAATAAAATGTAATACTTACACCTTAGATCAATGCATACATATTCTCATATAAGAAATATAAAAGATTTTCTGTGAAATATTCGTGCTACCGTAATTCAAAAGTAACACACAAAATGGATTTAATAATCCTTCTCTTTGTCCATTATTACCATGAAGGGTGTAAAAGGGAGGCAACAACCAATCATTTGTTAATGGTTTGGTAGAGAAATGCCAGGTTAATTAAAACAACAAAAAAAAAGGCACAATGTTTCCTAAGATTTACTACCATTTTATGGAAGGGCAAACTTTCTTTAAAATTCCAGATGTGAAACTGCCTTAGGAAAATTCCGATGCTGTTGTGGAAAATGCAGTGAAGGTCTCCAACAGGACCCTGCTTGCCTGGGTCCCCCAGCTGGCTTTACCATGGGCCAGTGGATGCCAGCCATGAGTGAACACCGGACCACAAGCTCGCTGTCTTTGAGCTACTAAACTACAAAGCAACACTTTCTTTTAAAAGTCTTCTAGAGAAAGTAATAAAGTGCTATTTCTTGGCTTTAATGACCTTATTTTCTTTTAAAGAACTTTGTTTTTCTGCAGAGGAGCTAGAGCTGAGAAGCATGGTTGATATTGTATAAAACTCAGCAAATAAGCACTACAATGAGAAAGTAAATGACACTGTTCAAAGAGCAAGTATATGGAATTAGTTAATTTTTCTTAGTCAATCAAATAGCAAACAGGCAGAGATTAAAAAAAGAACAGCTAATATTTAACCAGGTGAACCAAATCTCATGATTGTATAAATTTTTCATTTGCAACAAGTCCTAGCTTTCAGGCTGCAATATACAGTGTAGATTTCTGTAGAAAATTAGGAAGTTGGATTACTAAGGAGTTCGAAAAAGGAGCCCTTCTACTTCTAAAAAGAAAATCAAAGGACAATGAGCTCAGGCCTCTTGTGAAGGGCTAGACATGCATCAGAATTCCTACAAAGAAATCACTTTTTCTTCCTTGTCCCTACCATCATATCTCATTTCAAACTGTTTCCTGGTGGCTTTTAGAAAACATTAACCTATATAAGCCATTTGAACTGTCAGAGACCTTAAATTCGGAAGAGCTATTTTGATGTCAAGATGCTTAACTGCACCTTCCTAATTAACATGTACCAAAGTAAAGCCCACTCAAGACTTGCCATGCTAACAGAAATATCCTAGTTTCTCTTTTTAATTTTTTAAAAAACTTTCTCAGAGACAGGGTCTTGCTCTGTTGCCCAGGCTGGAGTGCAGTGGTGCGATCATAGATCACTATAGCATCAGACTTTTGGGCTCAAGCGATCCTCCCACCTCAGCCTCTCAAGTACCTGTTACTACAGGCACGTGCCACCATGCCCAGCAAATTTTTAAAAAACACAAATGTATATATATATATGTGTGTGTGTGTGTGTGTATATATATATATATATATATATATATATTTTTTTTTTTTTTTTTTTGGGTAGAGATGGGGGCCTCATTATATTGCCCAGGCTGATCTGGAACTCCTGGGCTCAAGCAAACCTCTTGCCTTGTCTTCCCAAAGCATTGGGATTACAGGTGTGAGCCACTGCACCTGGCCTGGTCTCTCTTAAATACAGGCAACTGACCTACCCCTTGGCTCTGGTATTGATGCTACCTGATTTGATTGATTAAACATGTCTTTATCAAGTTCTCACAATGGGGGGGAACTTACATTCCAGGTGTGAAGTTTGGAGCCTGTGCTGAAGGATTTTTTATATGATACACAAATTATAGGCAAATGAAACAATCCTATCATGTTCCCTAAACATTATTTCACAAAATTAATGTGCTAACCAATAGTTCTCTGTACACTGGAAGGAAACGAACAGGAACCAGCTCTTCAAACTTAAAGTAAAGTATTAAAATTTAGATATCACAGATAATTGGGAAATCTCCTTTAATAATAATAATAATAATAATTATTATTATTATTATTATTATTATTTTTGAGGCAGAGTCTTGCTCTGTCGCCCAGGCTGGAATGCAGTGGTGAGATCTTGGCTCACTGCAACCTCCATCTCTCAGGTTCAAGCAATTCTCCTGTCTCAGCCTCCTGAGTAGCTGAGATTTGAAGTCCCACCATGCCTGGCTAATTTTTGTATTTTTAGTAGAGTTGGAGTTTCACCATATTGTTCAGGCTGGTCTCGAACTCCTGACCTCAGGTGATCCACCCGCCTTGGCTTCCCAAAGTGCTGGGATTACAGGTGTGAGCCCCCACACCCAGCCTCCTTTAATTATTTGGGTATTTACATTATCTGACATGAGTATTCAAACTTACACCATTTCTATTATCTGGGACTATTTGTTAGACAGGGTGGAAACAGAAAGAGAATATGTGACCCAGTTTTCCATTAAAAGCTAGCATTTATTATTTCTATATTTTATTCTGGACTAGGCAGGTATTTACTTTTGTGCTTTGCCATGGCTGAAACCAGTATCCCCAACCCTATCTCACATATGGCTATTACTATTCACAACTAAGGTTAGACAAGGGTGGATGTGCATCTAATTCCAGAAAAAAAATCATCCCTTAAGCTTGGCAGGTCAAAAGCCCATCTTCATACACACACACACACACACACACAACAAAAAACACATGCTCTATTGGGAATTCTTATAATGTAATCATGCTGTTAACTTTGGTTAATAACATAAAAATTATTAATAGAGTCCTATCCTCAAAAAGAACAAAAATGTCTTACAGGATTTGTGATGCCTGAAATGCTATAAATCTCTGAGGACAGGTTATATCCTTCCCTCTTCCTTGAGGCATTTGTCACAATTCCAGACAAGATTAAAAAGAGATAAGCCTCAGAAACTTTTGAAGATATTAGAAAAATCATGTTAGGGAAGGGACTTAGAGGTTAGACTTTAACAAACCAACACCCTTCAAATGTCTACCACTAAAAATAAACTGTCATCTGCTACAGCAAGATGGTGGAGACTGAGCCAACAAGGGACTATATATTTAGTAATAACCTTTATTCTCTTTTCCCTTTGTTGTGTGTGTTGCAAGCGAAAGATCTATTTTTAAAAATAACACAATAGAAAAGTAGCAAGTAGACAATGGCATTTTTCACTAATAGACCTTTCTAACCACTCCACATCACTTTTCTGACCTTCTTTCTTCTACCAAACTTTCTGATTACTCCACCCAAGTTTTTCTCTTAAATACTATTTTTTCTACTCCATTCAACTTGTAAGTTTTGTAACAGTCATAGAATTGCTTACTGATGGCATTTATCTTCTATGAATATGTGTTTTCAAATGTGTTATTTACTGTAGAAAGGTTTATTCTGTCCAAGAATGTATAAACTAATTTGGTTCAAATTTAAAGATTAGATTTTTTAAGGCTCAAAATAGTTTTTAATTACAGGTTAATATGTCTGTTACAAATCCTCACCAGAGACTTTTTCAGAGTAGACAATGAAATGTATTTTATTTTCCATTTTAGATGTCAATTTTTAATGAAAATGACTCAATGCTTACACACAGTAACCATGAAATATTTGTGTACAGTTAACTATGAAAAGTCATATCTAAGACTGGCAAGGCATATTCCCAATTAAAAATCACACTGACAATTTGTCAGTCATTGAGCTCCCATCTTACGGCTACTCCAAAGAAAATAAGCGAAAATATGATGTTCCACTAATTTTCTTTTTCTTTTCTTTTTTTTTTTCTTTTCTTTTTTTTTTTTTTTCAGACAGAGTTTTGCTCTGTTGCCCAGGCTGGAGTGCAGTGGCACGATCTCGGCTCACTGCAATCTCCGCCTCCTGGGTTCAGGCTATTCTCCTGTCTCAGCTCCCCGAGTAGCTGGGATTATAGGCACGTGCCACTGCACCCAGGTAAGTTTTGTATTTTTAGTAGAGATAGGGTTTCCATGTTGGCCAGGCTGGTCTCAAACTCCTGACTTCAGGTGATCCGCTCGCCTCGGTCTCCCAAAGTCCTGGGATTACAGGTGTGAGCCACTGTGCCTGACTCCCACCCATTTTCAAATCAGTCAAAAGGCAAAGATATCTTATTGTTTGTGCAGTAGAAAATTAAAGTATATATGCTAACATGGTAATAGTACAAAAGGAATGATTAGGACAGGGAAGGAAACCTGACTAGAGATTGTGAAAAAGATAATGAAACTCAATTCGAGGATGTAAAAATATTAATAAACATTTTTAAAAAGACAGAGTTAAAATATATTATTTACATATTAGAACTAAAGGAAGGTAAGAAAAGTTGCAGATGTATTGAAAGCAGCTGATAAAGTACTACTGAAAATACCAAAACACAGCATCTCTGGAAGAGACCTTAAAAATAAGAAAAAATTAAAACTAACAATGGAAGAAATGAGAAATGATTAACTGTAAGAAAAAAACTGAAGATGTGAAGATTCAATAATAAGTAGACAAGGAAGAACCAAAGCAAGGCAAAAGACCTGCAGACAGATGCACAAAGAAAATTTAAACATCAACTATGTATTGTGAGGAAGAGATGTGAATATTATCTGAAGAGTGGCTTCAATATCCTAAATCACAGAAGGAAAAGAAAAAAAATTGTATAACGGTGGAAGAAACTGTACTGCTAAGACAGTTTATTACTGCCCAGAAACACTGGGCAGTAATAAAGACATAGCTTACATTCAAGTTTTGGCAGATTTAATTTAAAAATTTAAATTGTGATCAGGGGGCCGGGTGCGGTGGCTCCCACCTGTAATCTCAGCACTTTGGGAGGCCGAGGCGGGCCTGAGGTCAGGAGTTCGAGACCAGCCTGGCCAACATGGTGAAACCCTGTCTCTACTAAAAATACAAAAATTAGCTGGGTGTGGTGGCGGGTGCCTGTAATCTCAGCTACACAGGAGGCTGAGGCAGAAGAACTGCTAGAGTCCGGGAGACGGAGGTTGCAGTGAACCGAGATCATGCCAATGTACTCCAGCCTGCCCAACAGAGCAAGACTCTGTCTCAAAAAAAAAAATTTTTTTTTGAACAGGACAATTTTATGGTTCTGGATAAAGAGCTAACTGACTGCCACAAACAAAAACTTGCCTGTGGCAAGCAAAATTCCAGCAGGACGAGAAAGAAGAATATTATTTTATTTTTTCTCAAACTACATACATACTGGAGTATTTTTTAAATGTTTAATTATCATGGGTATATGAATGTTGCACAATATTGGAGTTTTTTAAAAAAAGAATCTTTTGGCTGGGCGCGGTGGCTCATGCCTGTAATCCCAGCACTTTGAGAGGCTGAGGCGGGCGGATCACGAGGTCAGGAGATCGAGACCATCCTGGCTAACACAGTGAAACCCCGTCTCTACTAAAAAAAAATACAAAAAATTAGCCGGGCGTGGTGGTGCGCACCTGTAGTCCCAGCTACTCAGGAGGCTGAGGCAGGAGAATGGCGTGAACCTGGGAGGCGGAGCTTGCAGTGAGCCGAGATCGTGCCACTGCACTCCAGCCTGGGTGACAGAGCAAGACTCTGTCTCAAAAAAAAAAAAAAAAAAAAAAAAGAACCTGTTTTGGTGGCATGTATCTGCAAGACAAAGAAAAATCCTGATCAATTGTTTAATATTTAAATAGAGTACAGACAGGGAGAGTATACAATTTGTCATGCAAAACAGGACATTTTTCGAGTACAATGGGTACAGTTAATGATTATGTTGGGATAATGGGCACAAACCAGAATGTAATTTCTAAAGTGAAATATCATCAAAAAAACTTATGCTATCCTTCTCCCACTGTGAAAAATGTCTCTTTCCAGCCAAGTGCAGTGGTTCACGCTTGTAACCCCAGCACTTTGGGAGGAGAGATTGAGACCATCCTGGCCAACATGGTGAAACCCCATCTCTACTAAAAGTACAAAAAAATTAGCTGGTGTGGTGTTGTGCACCTGTAGTCCCAGCTACTTGGGAGGCTGAGGCAGGAGAATCGTGAACCCGGGAGGTGGAGGTTGCAGTGAGCCGAGATCACGCCACTGCACTCCAGCTTGGCAACAGAGGGAGACTCTGTCTAAAAAAAAAAAAAAAAAAAGAAAAGAAAAAAAGAAAAAGGTCTCTTTCCAAAACACTATTGAAATCTTTCTTGGCCGGGCTTGGTGGCTCACGCCTGTAATACCAGCACTTTGGGAGGCTGAGGCAGGCGGATCACCTGAGGTCACGAGTTCGAGATCAGCCAGCTCAACATGGTGAAACTCTATCTCTACTAAAAATACAAAAAATTGGTCAGGCGTGGTGGCGGGCACCTGTAATCCCAGCTACTCAGAAGGCTGAG
The DNA here is from genome assembly GCF_029281585.2 of Gorilla gorilla gorilla. Lineage (NCBI taxonomy): Eukaryota > Metazoa > Chordata > Mammalia > Primates > Hominidae > Gorilla > Gorilla gorilla. Next base: position 58,705,229 of record NC_073234.2, on the reverse strand, counting down.
GCAGGAGAATCGCTTGAACCCGGAAGGCAGAGGTTGCGGTGAGCTGAGACGGTGCCACTGCACTTCAGCCTGGGCGACAAGAGTGAAACTCTTCAAAA